>NC_056735.1:1708591107-1708761107 GCF_019279795.1 Protopterus annectens | reverse complement strand
TTAAAACCTGTAACCAAAGACAATGAAATCATCCCACCTGGATATAATATCCTGAGACTAGACCGAGTATCCAAGAAAGGTGGTGGGGTTGCTATCCTATATAAATCTACCTTACAATTAACCACTGTCAACTGTAAACCACCTGTAGACTCCAATGAAGAAATTCTTATCTCCAAACTTCATCTTAACAATGCCAATTCCATCTATATTATCTGTATATATCTACCACCTGATAACAACACTGCCACCATGGAAAACATACTTTGCTGGCTTTCCCAATACCTGCCCCAAGAAACCATAATCCTACGCGACACAAACATTGACTGGAGCTGCTACTGCAGCAGCCTCCCCACAAACCATATTAACCTATATGGGTATTCCCAAACCATTACCTCCCCCACCAGGATAAATAAATCTAACAAGAAATCAAGCTTATTAGACTGGATTCTCATAAACCATCATCCTCATATTTATAATTCAGGAACCCTCCCTGATGATTTAAGTGACCACTTTCTTGCCTATATCATCAGACATAAAATAAACTCTCCCATTCCAACATCTGTCAATAACATCAGATCTAAAAAGTACTTTAACCCTGAACTATTCCAAATGGAACTAAGAGCTTGCAACTGGTCTACCTTACAAAACCTCCCTTTAGATGAAGCCATTAGTTACTTTAACTCCAACTTCCTTGCCATTCTCAACCACCATGCTCCAACCAGATAAATTAGAATTAAAACCAAATTTGCTCCATGGCTTTCAAAAGAAACCAAACATAAAATAAATCTTAGAAACAAACTTTGGGCAAAATGGAGGAAGACTAAAAACCCTATAGACCAACTAACATTTAGACAGCTAAGAAATGAAACCAAGAAAGCTATAATATCTGATAAAAGAAACTACTACCTACAATTCCAATAAGCTAATCAAAACAATCCACAAAAAATTTGGGCTAGCATTAACCAACTACTCCGTCCAGGTCAATCCACTACTCCAAACCCTCAAAATACTGACCACAAAAATCCAATGAATACATCTGATGCTTTCAATACCTTTTTTACTAATGCTATACAAAACACTAGCTAGTCAACTATCACCTAATAACTTCACTTTACCTTCCTATAAATCAACCTTACCCCCTACTTTTCATATGCAACCTGTCCCAACAATAAATATTCTAACCCTTCTACAGAAACTAAAACCATGCTCACCCTCAGCAGACCAACTACCTGCTGAATTCCTACAACAATCAGCCAGTTCTATTGCTTATCCCATTTCTATTCTGATCAAGAGAACTATTACCGAAAGGCATATCCCCAGTTTATGGAAAATCTCCCATATTATCCCCCTCCATAAAGGTGGACACTCCACTGAACTCTCCAACTACCGCCCCATTGCCCTTCTCTCTCCTTTGGCAAAGATCATGGAGAAATGCATTCACAGACAATTACTTGACCATCTAACACAAAATAATTTACTTTCCAACTGTCAACATGGATTCAGACCTTCACATAGCACTACTACTGCCCTTCTTTCCTTCACAGATTGTATCAACAAAAAACGCAATCTTAACAAGCTTTCTTCAGCACTATTTATTGACCTGTCTAAAGCTTTTGACATGGTAAATCACCAAATTCTCATCAAAATACTGAAATCCCTGTCACTAGATACATCTTCTATAAAGTGGTTCCAGTCCTACCTTGATAAAAGACAACAGGCCGTACTATGGCACAAGTCTCTCTCCACTGACCTGCCCGTCAACCCTGGTGTCCCTCAAGGGTCCATCCTAGGACCTCTACTTTTTTCCAAATTTATTAATGACCTTCACCTTACCATCTCTCAAGCCACATGCATACAATATGCAGACGACTCCACACTGATATGCTCAGCCACCTCCTCTTCTGAACTTCAATCTCTTACCCAACAAGTATTTAACACAGTTGAGCAATGGTTCACACATAGATGCCTTTGCCTAAACCCCAAAAAGACTAAACTCCTCTTCTCTCCCACCAACAAGTCATCTCCTCTTGATTTCTCAGTTATCTCTAGCAATAAAACTATTATATCCCCTGAACCAACCACCAAACTATTGGGTATCACCATTGACAACAATCTGAACATTGATATCCATATTAACAATACTATAAAAATTGTCAACAAAAAAACTTGTCTCTCTCTATAGGATAAAATCCTTCCTCTTACCTTCAGCTAAAACCACTATAGCACACACTCATCTAATCTCTTCACTTCTTTATGCCTCACCCATTTTTACTAATCTATCTAAAAATAATCTTAGCAAAGTGGAAATGTCCTACAATAACATTGCCAGATTTGCTACAGGCAACCCATTTAGAACCCACCATTGCATTAATTTAAAGCAGCTGGGATGGCTTGAACTACAAAATCTGATTAAATTCCATCAACTATCTATAGCCCACAACACTCTTTACAAACCTTCCAAAACTCCTATTCTATCCACACTCATCACTTCCTATAAAA
Organism: Protopterus annectens; assembly: GCF_019279795.1. Taxonomy (NCBI): domain Eukaryota; kingdom Metazoa; phylum Chordata; order Ceratodontiformes; family Protopteridae; genus Protopterus; species Protopterus annectens. Next base: position 1,708,758,608 of record NC_056735.1, on the reverse strand, counting down.
ACCTGAAATCCTTAAGGTCTTCTCAGAGACTTCTAGTACATACCACTAAACCAAACAACAAGGCTGGTGACTCCCTCTTTTCTAATATTGTTGGAAAAGCCTGGAATCTCCTCCCCAGTGAACTCTCCTCACTTTCTTCACTATCATGCTTCAAAAACAAATTGAAAGTGTTCCTCAGAACACACTGGTTATGCCCCTGTACTAAGCCTGACTAGTTATGTGTCTCTTAATACTTTGCTCTTCCTACCCCTTCTACTCATTAACTGTAATTCCTTCCTTATTAACCATAATACTCTAAGTAAGTATAATACTCATATAATCATAATACTCCCTCTAGAACATCTTGATTGTACTAGCATGCTATGTTATGCCTGTATTCTGCACTGTTGAATTTACTGTGATAACCTGTAATATGCATTGTAAATATGATTTTTTGTTTAATGTTTCCTTATTTGTTATCTTGTTAATTTCATTGTTCTATCTTGGAGCTTATCTCCCGGGCCTCTACTGAAAATGGACATGTATCCATTTAGACTAGCCCAGTCAACAAATGTAAAATAAAATAAAAAAAAAATTGTATATATATACACATAGATAGAGATATGTATACATACACAGATGTGTGTGTGTGTGTGTGTGTGTGTGTGTGTGTGTGTGTGTGTGTGTGTGTGTGTGTGTGTGTGTGTAGGTATATGCATATATGTATACATACATATATATATATATATATATATATATATATATATATATAGATATATGTAGCTATGACACACACACACACACACATATATATATATATATATATATATATATATATATAGAGAGAGAGAGAGAGAGAGAGAGAGAGTGCTACGTATATGTACGCAGGTGTGTGTGTGTGTGTGCATGTATATGTATATATATATATATATATATATACATATATATATATATATATATATATATATATATATATATATATATATATATATATATATATATATATATACATAAATGGGTTTACTCTTAAATATTGAATTCTCATAATAACGGAAACGAAAATATCAAGACCATAACGGTGAATATTCAAATGACTGAAACTTTATAACACTGACTCCCAAAATACCACAAAGTGCAATGCAAAAGCTATTTAAACTTTGAACATCATTTAAACATTAAAAGATCGTGTTGCAGTATACTACAATGTAAGAAAAATTTGAATGGCAAGTTATATAATGCTGCAGTTTCCCTTTAAGAGTTTTTAGTACTTATAGGTTCATAGATTAGTACTAGGCTAACTGCCCTTGCGAGCCATTTTAAGTCTAGCCGATTATCCCTTGTGAGACTCAAACCCTGCACCTTGTGTTTGTAAGACAAACACCTTAACTACTAGGCCACCCTCCTAACATGTATTACAATATGGCAGAGTTCACATACCATGCTTGTGTTGTATGTGCTTGGGATGACATGGTCGACAGACCACAATGCTTTGCCACAGATGGCCTGCACCTGTCGCCCCTGGGATTCCGGATATTGGCTAAGGCTCTTGCTGCCCCTATAGTGCCTTTTTTCGGCAAGGTTCAAATAACAAATTCACCACCGTAACAGGAACAGGCAAGCAAAAACTGAGGGTAATGCTACTCAATGCTAGAAGTCTAAATCTCGAAATGTACTCACTCGAGACACTCCTTAAAATGGACAACATCGATATCTGTGCAGTGACTGAGACCTGGTTCAAGGCTCCAGAGAACACTCCTGCACTACCAGGCTATAACTCATACCACACTTTTCGGCCATGTAACCTGGACTGAAACACCAAAGGCAGAGGTGTGTCCATATTCATTAAGGATATCCACACCTCCAGGCTAGTTGCTCAGTATAATGCATCCGAGGTTATCCAAGTGCAACTAACTCTGGGCAAAACTGCAATCCAAATTGTAGCTTGCTACAGATCCCCCACCATGCCCCAGGATTCCCACTCCTCTTTTCTTGATGTATGGAAAATATTAGGGTTCAACCAAACACCCTAACAATGGGCGACTTCAACTACCCCACCATTAACTGGGAAAACTACTTGTGTACCAACTCCTTAGCTCAACACTTTCTGGAATTCATAAACTCCAATGCCCTGGATCAACTTATCCACACTCCCACCAGGGGCAACAATATCCTAGACCTAGTCATTACCAACATGAGTGACACCTGAAGTCAACTCCTCGTTGGTCCGATCCGACCATAAGCTAAACACCCTTGATATCCACATCCAGCCCCCACAACCCATTAAGGAAACCACGGTAAAAAAATTCTCCAAAGCCAACTTCATGCTTTTTAAGACAGAAGTGGTGAACTTCATGACACTCATGCAGATGGACAATACAGTTACAACTGCTGAATCCTACACAAAGGCACTCTATAAGCACTTACACAAGTGCATGGATCGTGCTACCCCAAACAGAACCAAGATGCTATCCTCCAAAAAAAGGAAGATAATCTGGTGGTTCCCTGCCATAAACAAATTGTACAACAAAAGGAAGAAATTGTTGCAAAAGAGAGTAAAATCCCATGAGTGGAGGAGCTTCATGGTCAGCCTCAGTAAGAAGCTGAGATCCCTTATAAGATCCTCCAAAGCTAGCTATGAAAACAAAATCACCACTAATTCTAAGGACAACCACAAAGCATTCTATAGCTATGTCAAGAATCTCGATGGCAACACCCAGATTTGCTCTGAGTTACAGCACAAAGACACGAAAATTACAGAACCAACTGATACTGCGAACATCCTGGCATATAGGTTCAGTGCTAACTTTACCCCCCCCTCACCCTCTAAAGGGCCCATATCTATACAGGAAGAATGCAGAGTCCCTGAAATAAAAACTATGCAGGTAAAACCTGCACTCTCTAAAGCCAAAAACACAGCATCCATGGGACCGGACAACATCCCAGGCTGTATTTTACACAAACTTCAGAACGAACTGGCTCCCCATTTAAGCACCATGTTCAATAATAGCCTCGCATCAGGCTTTGTGCCCACTGAATAGTGCACAGCAACAGTTATCCCACTCCACAAAGGGGGAGCCACCACTGATCCCGGGAACTATCGACCTATTAGCCAGATGAGCCTGGTCTGCAAGGCCATGGAATGTATCATCATGGAACTCATAAACAAAGACATTGGTAACCTCCAAACTCTGGATCCACCCAGTTCAGGTTTGTGAAAGGCAGATCATGCCTCCTGAACCTGATCGACTTCTTTGAGGCAGTCACCAAAGCCGTAGATGTGGGTAAGGTGGTTCACACAGCCTATCTTGACCTCGCCAAGGCTTTCGACACCATCCCCAATTCTGGAATTATAGCTAAACTCACTAAACTAGGTATAAATCCCTACATCACAAGATGGGTTGCCAACTGGCTCACTGACAGAACCCACACTGTAAAAGTTGCAGACTCCAAATCTGACCTCAAAGCAATGACAAGTGGAGTACAAAGGGTTCCATCCTAGGACCCCTCCTGTTTGGTATCTAGTTCTCCGAAGTGCAGGCTATCACAGAAGGCCTCTGGCCAACGAAGTTCGCAGATGACTGCAAACTAGGAGCCATAGTCAAGTCCCCAAATGATGTGGACATCCTACAGAAGGGCCTCGCTGAGACAGATGCCTGGTGTCAGAGCCACGGCCTCAAGCTCAATGCCAAAAGTGCAGTGTCATCCCCTTTGGCAAAAACTCTGTGCCCATGAAGTACCACATAGGCAGCAATCTACCTAACACCGAATGTGTGACAAGAGACCTTGGGACCCAGGTGGACAGTAGTCTCTCCTTTGATAGTCACATCGCCACAGTAGTCAGGAAATCCTTCAATGTGGCAGACCTCATCATAAAAGGGCTCTCATCCAGGAAAACAGAGGTCATTGTTCCCCTCTACTCTACACTCTTTAGAACCATTATAGAGTACAACGCCCCTTTTGGAATGTACCTCACAAGACATCTGCAGCAGCTGGAAAAGCCACAGAAGTACCTCACAAAGAGGATTACTCTCCTCAAACAAATGCCCTTCACTGACCGCCTCAAAAAACTCCAACTTTACTCCATAGCATATTGCCTACTCCGAGGTGACCTCTGCCTAACATATAAAGCTATGTCAAACCCAGAGCTGTTGGACATGCTACACCTAAAGAAATCCCAATCCCTCCAAGCTACATGCTCTAGGGACCTAGACCTTGTCACCACAATAAACAGGACATGCTGGAGGGATAGATTCCTGTCCCAGAGACTTCCCATACTCTGGAACAGGCTACCCATCTATGTCAAGTAAAGTTCTTCATTAGCACTCTTCAAGAAAAATCTTGATGAGTGGAAGGGAAATAGGAAATACACCCCGGGGATCACTTCTGTGTCTCTGCTCGTCAGTGGCACAGGAAAATAACTTTCTTGGGTGGCATAAGCCAGGGAACCTTGTTGGCTAGGCTTACATAGGCCCTTGGGCCGATAGCCTAGTACCTACCTATGAACCTATAAGAAGTTCATGTAAATTTAAACTGTAAAAAAAGAAAAATAAGTTATTATTGAACTGTATGTCTTGCTGTAAAACACAGGTTTAAAGTTAAAGAATGCTTGTGTCTTGTTTAGGGATGGCTAGATTGTTCTCTTCTCCTCAACATAGTGCAATCTCGGAGTTGGTATATTTAATTTGTAGGGGGTGTGGGAGGTGCAGGAAGGCATAGCGCCCCTGCAAAAGTGAAGGAAAGAAATGTTTGTAAGTTGTTGCTGCGTTGCACTTTTTGATATTTTGGGAGTTGGAGTTATAAAGTTACAGTCATATGAATACTCAGCATTATGGTCTCAATATTTTCATCTTCATCGCTGACTTTTAAAATGTCGAGATGAAAATAACGAAACCTCAGAAACCCAAACCGTGACTTTTACCATGCAAGTAAATACGCAGCCAACTATCAATGAAACTCACACCGAGGTAATTAAAACCCACCTAGGTGGGGGGGCTATGCCCCCCATACCCCCCTAAGATACTAAATATACCAACTCTGGGATCGCACTACAGTGGAGAACAGGGCATGTTGGCCAAGTGTTTACTTACTCTAGTAAACAATCGTCATTTCTGTTTCTGAAGTTTCATTATTTTCATCTTGGCATTTTGAAAGTTGGTGATGTGGCAGTCAGTCTTTAGAAGTAGACCCATATATATACGTATATATATATATATATATATATATATATATATATATATATATTTATTCATTTTACATTTGTTGACCGTTCTAGTCTAACTGGATATATGTCCATTTTCAGTAGAGGCCCGGGGAAAAAAGCTCCAAGCATAGGCAACAACATAACATAAAATATATACAATAGTAAAATGAATAACAGAACATTGTTGAGATTGTAAATATGGAAAAACTTATACAGAGTCCTTTATGGGATTTAGCTAACATCTGAGGAAGTCTAGCTATTTAGCGGATGAAAGCGCTTAACGTAATAAATTGTTGGTGGATTATCTGTGGATGCTTTCTTTTTATTTTAGTTATTTAGCTAACATCTAATACAAAGAGCAGACAACACTGAAAAAAACATAAGCCCCAATATATAGATATATATATATATATATATATATATATATATATATATATATATATATATATATATATATACACATATATGTATAAAATGTATGTATGTAGAATGTATAACACTATATGTGGGATGCAGTAAAGTGTGACTACATCTAGAGAGAAATATGCAATAGATATTTTTGTAAGTAGTCACACATGCACTGACATATGGATGTGCATGTATGTACATAACACACATATATACAGATGCACACAAACATATACAAACACAGAAGGGGAATGTGCATGCATGTGTACATTATATAATTGTCATCATCCTAATAACATCATTTTTCCTACTTTCTACATATCCCAAATCCTTTTCACCTAACTAGTTATTAGGCTCCACTGTAAGGGTTATTCCTTTCCAAAGTTTGCAGGTTCAGTATGTTATCAGGCTATCTTAGGACAACAGAAGTAATACAAATAAAACTATCCCCCACCATTTTCTTTTGTGAAGCCATAAAACATTCACTTGCTGATTCTTAATCATTTAGAGAACAGTAACATCTTACAGCGCTGTGAGTACAGGTGCATACGATTCATTATTTCTAATAAAGTCAACATAGTAGAGTTAAGTATTATTAACGTATACATTCTAGTAAATGTTGTTAAATGTTTTACTTATTCACTGTCACACCTTGGCTACGTGTTATATATGCAAACTTTGTCAAATGTCTTTTTGGCAGTATTTTTTTTCTTTGCATTGCTAAGTGCATTTATTACTTGTTATTATCTTTGCCAATGTAGCCTGGGTTGTGGCTTAAATGGGTCCTGGAGCCAGTTCATTTTCCTGGTTAACAAAGTATAAATAAATACAAAATAGAAAAGAAAAGGGGCGAACATGACGTTTTAATTGTGCATCATTCATGAGACAGAAAAAAACTCCCACTGAAGACATTGGGAAGTCTGTAAAAAAGGGGTGAACATGATGTTTTAATTGTGCATCATTCATGAGACAGAAAAAAACTCCCACTGAAGGCATTGGGAAGTAGCAGACAGACTTACTTTGGAGTCTTTTCCAGTAGTAGTTGTTACCTGTACATGATACAGCAAGGATCATTTACTGTAGTAAAAGTTTTCACACCTCAGGATGAGAGTATGGGGGAAGGTCTGTCAATTCCTTTAGAATTGCAAAAGAATCCCTTTACAAAAGTCTGCTATTTACCTGCTTTCTTTATCTGGAAGTAGCTAACTGCTGTTTATAGCATAGAACAAGCTTTGACAGACACATAAATGAGGCTCACTCAAGGAAACATAGAAGCAGCTCTGTTGCAGAAGGTGTGTTAAATGACAATGCATCAGACTCCTGCCATTCTAACTTAATGGCATGAGAAAACAACATAACTTCCTTTGACTAACATGACTCATATAAAGAAGACCTGAAATGTATTCTGGGAAAAAGGAACAAAAGCAAGAAAACAAGATCATGTTTCCAAGGCAGGCCCCATCAGCTGCCATTTTGTAGGAATCACATTAAAATTGTAAAAGAAGCACTTGGAGTGATTTTGAGCCATTAAAACAGCTTGAAAAACAGATACAATGAAAAAAAATGTGTTTTTGGAGTTCTAAGGTGGAGTTTTCCTTTAATTGAAAGAAAACCAATGCCATGTTACTTAGTACTCCTCAAAAATTGAGAATGACTCCACTAAAAAACGATACCCACAAATGCTCTGTCTTTATAATTGTCAGTCAATACAAATACACAAAAATATGTTTTATCTTAACCCTGCATTTAGAATATCTGCTGGTATTTGTACTGACAGTGTATTAAAGAAATTTAGTATGTTATAAACTGGCTCCAGAAGACTCAGGAAGAAACTGGAACATACATTCCATTTTTAATGCAACACTAATTCAGGTTAAAATACAATGAAGTCGCACAAGAAATGTTCAAACTTGGGCTTCTTGGGGACACCACAGTGAGTGAAATAACTCCATTGTACTTATCCTCAAGTTTGACAGATCTAACAAATTTTACAATGACTTTAGGGAATGAAACAGCTTCTCCACATTTGACGCTTATCTTAATCCCTCAGTGGATGAACTAGTAGAAAAGTTAGACAAGCCAAGGTTTTTCTCCACTTTAAACTTAATTAAAGGCAACTGGCAAATTCTACTAGTTCTAGAAATAAAGGAGAAAATATTTTCCATGCCAAGTGACCTGTTCCACCATAACATCATGTCATTTTTATCTATGGAACACTGGCAGCATTCCAGAAGCTCATGGACAGGATACTCAGACCTAATGCTATACATTTTGCAGCTTATTTGGAGAATGTGATCATTTTTCTCAGAGGATTGTAAAAGTCATCTCTCTAGAGGAGCAGGTGATTCTGTACTCTCTGTCCTAAGCTGGACTAACAACAAACCCAGCTAAGTGCAAGACATGCATGGCAGAAGCCCTGGATTTGAAGGAAATAGTAAAGTCTGAGGCAGAAAAGGTCAACACAGTATTGATTTGGCCAAACTCACCACAAATATATGGGTTAAGAGTTTCTGCATGTCAATAAAACTTTTACTGCAAGTTTGCCATAAAAGTTACCTTGAATGGTTATTGCTTGACTGACCTAACCAAAGGTATAGTGCCCATGATTGTCAAAATGGCAAATGACATGGAACAAGCATTTCAGAAAACAAAGGAAGTGCTGAACTTCTCTAAACCATTTCTTGTTTTTTTACTAATACCTCTAAAGTGGATTGGGACAGAGCTACTAGAAAATGTAAAGCAGAGGAACACCCTGTTTTTTCCACTAATTTTAAGTTCAGTAATGCTTATCAGCATTACTCAGTGATTAAGAGAGAATCTTCAATTATCAATCTGGCCTTCAATATGTGGAAATACCTTTTGGACAAATTATTTATATTAATTATAGACCACACCCACTTTAATGGTTGCATTTGCAATGGGATGGAAATCCTAAACTGGGCACTGCTTTTGCAATACTTTAATTTTAGAATTGCCCATTATCCAGGATATAGCCACCTGAACTTGGATGGATAATACAATAAATAGAGTTACCATTATAAAATGGCAAGTCTGTGAGGGAAAGAATAGGAGTCTCCCTACACTGGTAGGGCCAGAAAATGTCAGATGTCTGAAGGAAAAGGTTAGTAGTCTCTTGTTAACTGGAAGGCATGCCTTCAAGCTAAAATGGAGGAACTATTATCCTGTGTTTGAGTAGTAGTTTTCCTGTGTGAAGAAAGTGAACTGCCTTTCTACTAAAAGCTGGAGGGACTTGAGTTTTACGTGCTTGCGATCTGTAAGTACTTAACATTTTGTAATAAGTAAGGGTGCCAAGAAGGCAGTAACATGAACTATGAAAATGTGTTGGCACTACGTGCTTAGACACATTATTTCCTAGCAGAGATGATTATAAGAATATCACTTTCTGATTTATGTTACTACTTAAAATAAAAAAGCACAGGTTCGTAGTTCACAGTTATATACTGGGATAATAACCACCAGGGCCTTTATAAGCCTAGCTGTGCAATCCAGTCCAGTTGTGTCCCTATGTATCATGAGCTTTTATTAGGAGGGGGTATGTTAGTTAGGAGGTTTCTAGAGGTTATGGGGCAGAAATGTTAGTTTGGGCATTACTGTCTGCCTCTATCAGAAACATGGTGGCCAGACCCAGGGTGAATTTCTGATTTTCCATCCATTCGTCAAGGTTACATTTAAATGGGGTAAGGGATAGACTCTACTTCACATGGATGTGGAGCCTGTTCTAGAGCATGGGGATCCTTTGAGACATATATCTGTCTCATCAACATGTTTTATCTATGTCACAAGCAAAATTTATATTGTCGTATCTAGGGGTTCTGATGCTGTTCATTTTATGGATATGCAAAAAGTTCATCAGAGTTGGATCTGAGGATGGTTTGTATGCCAGGCATAGATCACCTCTCAGCAACCTGTAGGAAACTAGAGTACAGAGAAATGACTAAGGTGATCCAGATAGGACAATGTCTTTATTTCCTGGATTCTCCTGGTAAGGAATCTTTGTGGGCATTCCAACTGTTGCATTATGTTTGGTCAGGTACATGCTGAAGGCATCATTATACTTTGTGATGAGTCTGATAGGGACTGAATAAACTGGCACTATAACTTCCTTGCAATGCCCTTACTTACACGTTGGGTGACATAGAATGATTTCCTACTGTCTTGGCCACATATTGGTTAAAGGCCAGATTACTGTTTACATATGTTCCCAAATCCCTGACTACTGGGTCAACTCTTAAGGGTATTTTACTGACGGAGTAATTAGCCTGGGGGGCAGTTTTCCCAAAAGTCACTATTATGCATTTCTTAGCATTGAGTTTTAGTCCATGACTTTGGCACTGGTTATTTGTCTGTGTTACACCCTCTTGTAAGATGTTTCTATCATGGGGGGAATGTGATGGCTCTCAATTTGAAGTCATCTATGATCTTGGTCAGCCAAAAGGCCTTTACCTCAGAGAAGTAGAGTCCAAATAGGAGAGGTCCCAGCACAAATCTCTGAGGTACTCCATTGTTGATTGGTCTCTTAGTGAAGGTGGCATCACTAATCCTGTCTTCCTAGGTCCTGTCTGTAAAACAGCTGTCTATCCAGTGAGTTATGGAGGGGTTTATGCCCAGTTCAGTGAATTTGTCAACTATACCCGAGTGGGGTATTGTATCAAACTCCTTAGCCAGGTCCAGTTTGGCAGTATATACCACTTCTCCCTCATCCACTGCCTAGATAACCTTCTCAAAGAAATCAACTAGGTTTATCAGGCATGATCTTCCTTTAGCAAAGTCAAACTGGGTTGGGTCCAGTGTCTGAAGGTTGCCTATGTCTTTGTTGATCATTTCCATGATAATTTGTTCCATGGCTTTGCATATTAGACTAGTCAAACTAACTAAGTTTGCAGTTTCTGGGGTCAGTTGATGGTCCAGCCTTGTGAAGTGGATAACTACTGCAGTCCTCCATTCTCATGGTACAAAGCCTGTTTTGAAGCTATAGTTGAAAAGTGACTCAAGTGGTCCTGATAGGTCATGTTTCCAGCTATTTAGGAGGCATCCCAGGATATAATCGGGGCCCAATGAGGCTGGGTTTTTAGCCTTAGTGAGTGCCGCCAGGACCTGCTCCTTGTTAATAGTTGGGGGGGTTATGCTAGTAGGCATTACTGTTCCTATAAATAAGCTTGAGCTTTGAAATCTACAGAACTGGCCTTTTGACTATTCTCTACTGCATGAGGAATGGGGTTACTACAACAACAGTTAAGGTAGGCAGTAAAACCAGAAGCAGGTGATGTTTTTGGGTCTATATTATATATTCGAAGCTTCAAAATTTCAAACCTCATATGTTTGACAACATATGAGCGAAACTTGAAACCTCGAATATATAATAAAAAAGTAAAAAAAAAAAAAAAAATAAAAAACTTACCTTAACGCTCTGAACGCACCCCCCCCCCCCACACTTAAATATACCAACTCCAAGACCGCTCTTCAGTGCAGAAAAGGGAAATTTTCCCATTCTGCGTATATGGAGCCATTGCATTTCACCTTCAAACTTTTCAAAGTTCAATCATATGATGTCGACCATATGACATTTGAACTTTGAAACGTTCAACAATTTAATAGGGACCCGATGTTTTTAACCATATTCAAGACTGTGTCATATATTTTTCATTTAAAATATAAATGTTATTAATATTGTGGCAACCATTAATATTTTTAAACAGTTATCTTTGTTACACGGTGTGCCGTATCCTTTTTGTAGAACTGAACTGCCTAACATTGTTGGTGTACTATATTCAAAAAAGTAAGCAATGCAGTTTCAGTGATGAAGGCTGTTTTGGGCTGGTGACAATAAATTAGTTTTATGTAAGTGTCCCAGTATTTGTTTAAGAATGCATTTTTTTAGGTATCTTTGAGAGGGGAAAGAGGAAGGCTACTAGCCTGGCCTCTGCTTTGAGAAGTTATACCATTCTACCTTTGTGGTTTGTCATTATATATGATTGCTTCCACAGAGTACTGAGTACTTGTCTGGCTCTATTAATAAGTACCACAATAACATATGTCATATGCTTTTTGCATAATTTCAAACACTTTGGCTATCTAGTAATGCAATAATGAGTTAATAATTTGGGTTTTTTAAAAAAATATTGAAAAGGTCAAGAATGTACTTGCACTGAATATCAATTGCATTTATTTCTTACAATTTATAGGGCCAACCAAACAATGCCTTGAAATATCCAAGCACCTGTATCACTTAATTCAATATCTGGTCCACATATTACAAATATGAATTGGAAATTTACGCTAAAACTTTGGTTGACTTTACTAGATGGCCAAGTACACTTTCCATAAACAATTCCATTAATAAAAGTGGCAGAGCTCTTTTACTAAATGTGGCACATGACACTGTTTTGATAGATCAGAATGTCTTGTCATTAAAATAAATTAAAATCAAGGACACTGTTTAGCAGTCATTAAACAACCACAACTAAGTTTTCATTTGGTGAGATTCTTGGACTTATACCCAAGACTGTTAAGTGTAATATTTGGTCATCACCAAGATAATATAATAATTTGTTCTTCTTCATCTTTTTCTTTCGGCTGCTCCCTTTAGGGGTCATTACACTGGATCATCTTTTTCTATTTCTTCCTGTCACACCAACCACCTGCATGTCCTCTCTCACCACATCCATAAACCTTATCTTTCACCTTCCTCTTTTCCTCTTACCTGGCAGCTCCATCCTTAGCATCCTTCTCCCAATATACCCAGCATCCCTTCACAGCACATGTCCAAACCAATGCAATCTTGCCTCTCTGGCTTTGCCTCCAAACCAACCAACCTGAGCTGATCCTCTAATATACTCATTTCTAATCCTGCCCATCCTTGTCACACCCAATGCAAATCTTAACATCTTTAACTCTGCCACCTCCAGCTCTGACTCCTGTGTTTTCATCAGTGCCACTGTCTCCAACCCATATAACATACCTGGTCTCACTACCATCTTGTAGACCTTCCCTTTCAATCTTATTGGTACTCGTCTGTCACAAATCACTCCTGTCACTCTTCTCCACCCACTCCACCCTGCCTGCACTCTTCTTCACCTCTCTTCCACACTCACCTTTACTCTGAACTGTTGATCCCATGTATTTAAACTCATCCACCTTCACCAACTCTACTCCCTGCATCCTCACCATTCCTCTGTCCTCCCTCTCATTCACACAGATATATTTTTAGTCCTACTGACCTTCATTCCTCTCCTCTCTAGAGCATATCTTCATCTCTCCAGGGTCTCCTCAACCTGTTTCCTACTCTCACTACAAATCACAATGTCAATCGCAAACATGATAGTCTACAGGGATTCCTGTCAGGTCTTGTCTGTCAACCTACCTACAGGTATACCATTGCAAATAAGAAAGGGCTCAGAGCTTATCCTAATAATTTCTGTGCATTTATATATAAGCAACAGTAAAACAGATTCTAAGAATAGACTATTGACTAAAGCAAACTGACAAGTAAGAAATAGAGGAAGAAATTCAGGCTATGGTGAATGGATATGCTAAGCTACAATGTCAAATTCCATGAAATGTTGCATTTTCCAGTACTTGAATAGTCCAAGTTCTGGAATATTGCAGTAAATCCAAGAAAAAAGTGTCATTGACTATTATTTATTCTCCTAAGTTTCAGATGCATGATTTGATTAATAAGCGTACTTGCTGGTTTTGCATGTTTACTGCAATCTGTTTCACTGAAAATTAACATATGTCAAACATGCTTGTCTAGCACTGTGACAGTATGCATTAGTGATATCTAGTGCAACATTCTGTCATTAACAAATGTGGCAGTTTTACAGTACATACACACATGCGCACACACATACACACAGCATCAGTCATCAGTTCCTGTATCACACTATCACCAGCCTTCTAACTTCCATTATTTTAAAAATTAACAGTATAATGTGTGTTTATTCTTTAGGGACAAAAACATCAAAATATAATTTCAGGCTAAAGGGTCTTAATGCTTCTAAGTTCTGCACATTAATGACAAGTGAAACTTCACTTTGAATCTATCACTGTCAAGGCAGAATATGTCCTGCTGCAAACAGCAATGCAAACTGCAAACATAAAGATGTTGAATGCATATAACAAGAACATATCCTTAAGATAACTTTTGGGCAGTAGCCCTCTTGTAGAGGGAACTCTTGAAATCATGTCTGTTTTTGAAAATATATGATAATTTCTTTGTTTGTAAGCTTTTACATCACAACAACTTTAAAACAAAATCACTTTATGTGTGTATTCACTTGTTTATTTTACTACTTCTCTATAAAGCCTTCATACTAAATGGACTACTAATGAGTGTTGTTACAGGATCTTTCTTCCTACATGGCATCCAACAATGTGAGAATCACATATGAACTGAAAGAGGTCTTGCATGCAATGATTCAGTGAAGGTACTAAGGGTTAAACTGCCAATAGAAATGTAATGCTCTCTTCTCTTCTCAACATGAACAGTACATTCACCCTGATATGTGTTAGCCAGAATCCATATCTCAAAATGCCAGTCTGGAGTTCGGCATCAGATGTCACAAAATCAGCATATGGAGCTATCGACCAATATGGCATCCTTACTTTTCCAGCATAGATTCTCAACAGTAGATACTCTTGTAAGGTATAGAACTGGCAGACGGACGTCTACAGGATATTGTATGGTAAACACACACACACAAAGGACTTTAAATGCACTTGCCTCATGATTCTACAATACAATGGAGTTTTTCTCCCCATGCCTCTGCTGAAAAGGGGATCGTGCTAAACCCAATCTGACTATCCCAGTAAACAAAGGCAAAATCAATAAATGAATAAAATAAGGTTAGGGTGTTGCAGCAGGTAAGCAATAACAGCCCAAAATATTGACTGCAGACTAAATACAAGCCATGTAACAGATGTCCTTATGACTCAGGGTTTGTCTTTGGGTTTTTCTCCATCCACTGGCACAATGGCTTCTACAATATTTCACACAAAAAAGCTGGACAATTATAAAATGAAGACTATACTCAGTTGAAGAAAGATGTCATGTATTTGGGGCCACAGCACTGGCATTTAAGCACATTTTTATTTTTATTTATTTATATTTGTACATAATATCATAAAAAGCCACTGGACCGGAAACTATGGAGGTACAAATTTTTACGAGAAAAAAAAGACAATTCAAGTACTACCATTTATGGTATCTCTAAGCATGCCATTGCACTATCATTTTATTTGTGCTGACATGTTTCCTAGTTTCCATGTATAGGAAGATTTCCCAGTATCACCACTTTTGATACACAATAGTTGTTGGCCTTGTTTTGTTGGCCTTGTTCAATAGCTTTAGGACATTTTCTAAACTGCCATTTAAACAGAGTCAGAAGGCTACCAAGAGCTTATGCCAGACCCCCCTTTTCAGAAAGTTCCTTAAAGGTGTAAAACATGCTTGCCTCAGTCTCATGGTGTAACTGGCAAAGTATCAAAAAAACCAGAACAGTGTTTCTGGCTGCTGGCAAATTTGGAGTAGCCAGTCATTTCTGTAAATATTGTGCTTGTTGAAGTGTCAGTTCTGAGGTATTTTAACATGAGAAAAGTGTCAAAGCAAGCAGTAACGTGCTTCTTCCAGTTTCCCTAGAATATCTTGTGTTGGCCTTTGCCGACTTACAGAACTATAACACACCCCATTTAGTAAGTTGTTGTTAGCACTGCAGCGTTTTTTACTCTGAAATATGCAATGTGGTGATGATGATGCAGTTCTGTTATGGCAAGGATTTAAAAATATGGATGCATTTTATGTCTGCGACTATTTATAGCTTTTAAAAACATGGTCAACGTACGGTATGCAAAACTAGCCATTAAACGAGATAAATTGCACCACAAGAATCTATTACTACAGCCAAATACTTCACATAATCGCTACTCAGTTCCTAGAAAGCTGACACACGGAAGTGCCAGTGAACAGAAGGAAGAAACAGCCCTTTGCTTCGGAACTGCAGGGGGAGAACAGACACACCAAAATCACAGGAGTTCAAATGTAGCACTTTCATTTCCGAACAGCAGTAACATTAGCTGTAACATTGAAATGATTCAGATTAAAACAAAACACATGCAACCGCGGCGGCTTTTCTTCTGATCAGTATCCAAAAGGAAAGGGACCGCCTTCTGCATTCTAGGTTTATTGGAAAGCACCCCTCGAGAGCAATGCATGCAAAGCAAACCATGCCGGTGTTACCTGTGGGAAACAGGTAGTACAGAAGGAAATAGAGTAATACGCCTCATAAAAAGGAGTGCTATAAAAACGGCTTTAAATCAGTACAGGTGACATTCGTAATGGAAACACCTGACTCAAGGTTGCATATTTAGTAACTAGCTGATTTCAGCAGCAGAGAGAAGAAACTGCTAAACATATTTTCATACAGCAGTAGAAGTGCAGGGACGTTTAATGCGGGTTCAAATCCAGTGGCGCATAATCTGTCCTTCAGGAATACAATATCTTCATGATTGATATATATGCTAATTGTCTCAGAAACTAATAAAACCAGTAATGCAACAAGCAGGAGGGGGAAATCCAGTACAACCTAATCACTTACTTGACATACACGTTCCAATTCAGTCATACACACACTGCAGACGGTGCTTAGGGTCAGCATCTGTCAGTTGCTTCTTTGGAAAATCAACTCCACTTGGTGACATCCACTTTAGCCATCAAAATATTCCTAAACTCATCTCTTATACTATCAGCTGATTTTGTGCGATTTCCGTGATTGCAGCAATTATTCGAAACAACAAGAGCAAGTCAGAATCTTCTAAAAAGTAAAGGTTTCAAGTAATTTTAACTAGTCACTTTTTACTGAGAGGCGTATTATTAAATTGCCAGTCAAAATGACTGTCAGTATAAGTGCTCACTTTCCACTGGATAACTTGTTCAGATCCCAAACAAAATGCAAATAGAGAGGGCAGTGCACTTAGCACCTGGCAATGTGGATGATAACTAGCAGCCTATCCCAGCCAGAGAGGTGGGGTTCCGTAGTTGACCCCCATTCTTATGTAACTACAAATAAACAGCGACACTTAACTTGTGACGTGCTGGCATGGAGCTGAGAGCGCACTTCCGCCTTCTGTGTCTGCTGTAATGTTCCATTAACAAGGTACAACTCTTTATAAATATGTGACAATGCCAACTTAAGGGCGATTAACAACCCTACACACGTTAAAACTAGCACAATTTTGCAGCCCATTTGCTGAAAAACGTGATTTCACCCAACTGTGTATAGAAGCTGGAGAGCGAGAAACATTTCTGGAGATTATATTTCGTCCTTCCCTTAGAAGTGCAGTACAACTGAATGTGTAAGTGCGTTAGCCACATATATTGATTGCTTGTGTGCATGTCGCTGACCTTTTATAGCTGAGCAGGTCATGACCGCCATTCTGGACGATTTTTGTGAATCTCCACGACAGCCTAGTCAACACTTGATGCCCAAAACTTTTTATCACACAGAAGTATACCGCCTGGGCATACCTCTCAACTCTACAAATTTTCGCAGAATGTCCATATTTTTGCCTCATATTTTTGGTCTGTTCCTCATACAAATTTGTGATTTTCTGGACTTTTTGTGGCAAATCGATGAGGACTGAATTCACTAAACAATGACAGACGTTCAAGTTTTAGACTTCATGTCTTTCAGAAAATTAATGATGAGACAAGACCTATAACTCTCAAATGTACCTCATTACGAGAAACGTACCTCATTTGAGGTGTTAAAAAGTTCATGTTCCTCAAAAGTTTCACATTGAAAGGGTTTGTCACACAGTGTTAGGAATTTTTAACTGATATCCGTGGTGGTGCTGAGGTAGCGTTTTTGCCTCACAGTTAGACGTTGCCCGTTCGATTCTCACTTAGAGCGTCTTTTGTGTGGCGACATGCGTGAATGGGCGTTCCTTCGTTGAAGGTTGTGCGTTAGGCCCGGCAAGCCAGCACGTAAAAATCTACTGCCAATCATTAGCGGACCAGAGTTCCGCTGTGGCAACCCCTAACCGGGAAAAGCCGAAAGACACAATCCATAGTAAATAGAAATGAATCATATTAATTCATTTAAAGGTATTTTTATAAGTAAAACCAGCATATTTTGACCATACTATGGCCTTCCTTGTCGAAGTTGTTAGTAAGCCATTAGTATGTGTCCCACATTTTGCCCATTTGTTCCACATTATGAGAGCTAGTGTTCCTCGTTTTGGTGATGGAAGGCAGACAGCTATGACCTTTTATTCTAGGAAATTTCTCTAAGTTTATAATAGCAATATTTAAAAATTGTCCCTATTTTGGGGGCTTTGTTGCCACATTATTTTTGGCTTTGTCCAGATTTTTTGTGCTAAAAGGTTGAGAGCTATGTTTGGGGGAGACAATTAAATAGGGGATGGGAGGGGGACTAAAGACCCAAAGTCACTGACATTATTTTTACTATTACTTTAATTCATTTAGAACGTTATATAGTTCTCAGCCTCTTACCTACAGAATCATGGACAAATACAAAAATATTCAGTTACCCTGTTAAAACAACATATGAGTACTAGTCAAGGTACGTGTAGCCAGGCATGCTCTTTGTATTCTACTGAGTACATTTTTTTTTTCTGAGCTTCAGGTCAGTTTGGCTTCTTTCAGGTCACATTACATCTACAAGCAACTGTCTAAATGAATGCCTTTAACAACAGGTGCAATATTGCTAATCTAAAAACAATATTTTTAATCGTTTATGGGGAACAGCTGAAAACATTACTTGCATTTATTACATAATCGCCGGGCAGTATTTTGACAGTAGTGTCCATTTTTAATTAATAGGTATGGGGGCAGGGTAGCCCTTAAGAGATTGTCAGTACAAAATGAAATTTGCTTGCTACACCCCTGGTAACTAGTAATTTGAAAAGTTGGCAAAATAAGATAATGTGAAGTACTGTGCATTTTCAGAAGTAAAACAAGTCTAAAATGCTAATAACTGTCATTATTTATTAAGTGTAATCCACCACACTTTCTCTCCAAATCACCAGTTTTAAATGAAGAAGGGACAGAGTAAAGTTTTGATCCAAAATCAGGGATGTCCCTGAAAGTCAGGAACAGGAGACAGGTATGTGTTAATAGGACAGATTTTGTATCAATACACAACACATTTTCAGAGCAATAAGTATAAACCTAATCCTTACTGATTTATCAGAAAATCAAACATTTTTTGAGGAAAATGGCAAAAATGTGAAGCAAAATCAGGGAACATTTGAAAGGTATGCTCTCAACCATACCTCATTACAAGGACCGTTCATTTTCAGTCTTAAAAATTACATGTTCCACACTCTTCCACGTTGAAAGTATCTGTCACACACTAGTTGTAAGGATTTTTTAAACAGATATTTAGCCAAAGTAACATTGAGTCCAGGGCTGCCGGAAGCTGATGGGGGCAGAAGGCAAAAGGGGCACTCTATGATTTTAAAAGGGCAATTCTTTATACAAAATATATATAGTGCAAATATGAGTTACGTTTGGAATGACTGCTCAAATTTTTTATAGTAACATACAAATGAAGCTAATGTTACACCTATATTGTATATTCAAAAGTTAGAAAAGTGCATTAGTACTGTAACACACTTAATGTTGCCACACAGAAAGCAACCATCACAGAAGAGTGGTGGGAAACAGTTTATCACTTCATTCAGACTTAAACACTCAGTCAGACTTCAAATTGTGTTTAACATCTTCTCGCTGCTCTTTTGTGGTGACTGCTGAATGTTGCTAATAATTTAGTGTGTGACTAGAGCTTAACAGTACTAAGAGGTACTTAATAAAAGCTTGTTAAGAGCTTTCCTGATGTCACAATAATGCTTAACAAGCATGCCTTTTACCCATATTCAGAGCATAATCATAGCGTTCCATACAATACAAGTAATTATCTTTCAGAATTAATACATAAAATGCATTACGGAACATCTAGATTCTTTGTGCCCATTGAATGGCGCACCGCGACAGTTATCCCACTACACAAAGGGGGGGTCACAACAGACCCCGGGAACTACCACCCCATTAGCCTGACGAGCCTGGTCTGCAAGGCCATGGAACGTATCATCATGGAACTCATAAACAAAGACATTGAAGATCTCCAAACTCTGGACCCCACACAGTTTCGGTTTGTAAAGGGCAGATCATGTCTCCTAAACCTGATAGACTTCTTTGAAGTAGTCACCAAAGCCATAGATGAGGGTAAGGTGGTTCACACAGCCTATCTAGATCTTACCAAGGCGTTCGACACCATCTCCCACTCTTGGAATTATAGATAAACTCACTAAACTAGGTATAAATCCCTATGTCACAAGATGGGTTGCCAACTGGCTTACTGACAGAACCCACAATGTGAAAGTAGCAGATTCCAAATCAGACCAGACCAGTGACAAGTGGAGTACCACAGGGTTCAGTGTTAGGTCCTCTCCTGTTTGGTATCTACTTCTCTGAAGTACAGGCTAACACAGAAGGTCGTTGGCAAACTAAATTCGCAGAAGACTGCAAACTAGGAGCCATAATCGAAACTCCTAACAATGTGGACATCCTACAAAAGGGCCTCACTGAGACAGATGCCTGGTGTCAAAGCCATAGTCTCAAGCTCAATGCCAAAAAGTGCATTGTCATCCCCTTTGGTAAAAAATCTGTACCCATGAACTACCACATAGGCGGTAGTCTACTTAACACCGAAAGTGTGATGAGACCTTGGGACACAGGTGGACAGTAGTCTCTCCTTTGATAATCACATCGCCAGAGTGGTCAGGAAATCCTTCTACGTGGCACACCTCATCACAAAAGGTTTCTCATCCAGAAAAAAAGAGGTCATTGTTCCCCTCTGCTCATCACTCATTAGACCCATTATACAGTACAACGCCCCTTTTGGTATGTACCTCACAAGACATCTACAACAACTGGAAAGGCCACAAAAATACCTCACAAAGAGGATTACTGGCCTCAAACAGATGCCTTACGCAGACCGTCTCAAAAAACTCCAGCTTTACTCCGTCGCATATCGTCTACTCAGAGGCGATCTCTGCCTAACATACAAAGCTATGTTAAACCCAGAGCTGTTGGACATGCTCCACTTAAAAAAATTCCAATCCCTCCAAGCTACACGCTCTAGGGACCTAAACCTTGTCACCACAATAAACAGAACATGCTGGAGGGATAGATTCCTGTCTCAGAGACTTACCATACTCTGGAACAGACTACCTATCTATGTCAAACAGAGCTCCTCATTAGCACTCTTCAAGAAAAATCTTGATGATTGGATGGATAATAGGAAATTCACCCCAAAGAATCACTTCTGTGGTTCTGCTTGACAGGGGCACAGGAAAATAATTTTCTTGGGTGGCAAAAGCCAGGGTACCTTTTTGGCTAGGCTTGTATAGGCCCCTGGGCCAATAGCCTAGTACCTACCTATGATAGCATCCACAACTCAGGTTGTAGAAGTAAAATTTGATAAAAGCTTATTGAGGACTTCTGACATGGACTTACCTTTTCTACAACTGGC
Source organism: Protopterus annectens (assembly GCF_019279795.1). Lineage (NCBI taxonomy): Eukaryota > Metazoa > Chordata > Ceratodontiformes > Protopteridae > Protopterus > Protopterus annectens. The sequence continues at coordinate 1,708,737,449 of NC_056735.1, read as the reverse complement.
CCTGCTCAGAGGTGTGCACAGAAGGTTGCAATAGCTTGTGTGTGGGGGTTGTGGGACCTGAGAACAGTGAGCTTATTATTTTGTAAATTCTCCTTGCAATCAAAACTCAGAGGTGTGCACAGAAGGCCGTTATAACTTTTTTGAGACTGTGGAACACATGGTCTTTATTTCTATAATTTTTTTCACAATTAAACCTCAGATGTATATATAAAAGATCACTGATGTTTTTGGAGCTGTGACAGTGTGGTCATTAGTCCATTAATTTTGCACGATCATGCATCAGAGATATACACACATCACTATGTGGGGGCAGTGTACTGTATAGGAGCAACAAACTGGAAAACATTATTGTGATATTTTTTTTTCTCTTTTGCCATAATCACATTATCAGAAGAGCATACAGGTGATTAATTTTGGGAGGTAGTGGTAAGGAGGCATATTGTGAATATACATCTGAGATCAACAGTTTAAAATATGATACTATAGTCTGGTTGAGAGATGGATACACAGAAGGTAGTGATCTTTTGGGGTGGGGGTGAAGAGGCAAGCTGCATGATGTGTGATAGCAGCAACTTGAAATATGTGACTGAGGCTATTTATTCATTTACTCTTTTCCCAATCTATTTTATTAATTTAACATTTTTTTAACTGGGAAAGTCTGACTTGGAACTAAGCCAGTTTTCAGTAGAGTCCCAGGGAGAAACAGTCCAGATGCATGTCTTTGTAATGTGGGAGAAAACCAGAGCACCCAGAGAAAACCCACAAGAATGCAGGAAGGACATGGAGACGAAGCACATAAGGCACCCCAGCCAAGAATCGAACCAGAAAACCTCTTGCTGGGAGGCAACAATGCTACTGCTGCACCACTGCACCATCTTAACATCAGAGGGATGCCCTGAAGGTGACTGTTGTTTCTTCTGACAAGGAGGCAGACACTATTCTAAGATATAATTCGTGTATCTTTGCAAACATGTATCTTCTTATTTTAGTGGGAACTACTGTTTTTGTTAGATTTGATCATTAAGCCTTGTCCACAATTTATTTTTTTGCTGAAAGAAAAAGAGTAGGACTGCATTTCTTTAATTAGTTATTATTTTTGTCCAGACCATAACGGTAACAAAAGGCTAGGGGAAAAAAGCTCTCAAATGCACCTCACGATATCTATTATCCCATGGTTTCTGAGGCCCAAGCACCCTCAGGATTATCAGCTTAATTCTATTATTTTTTCTACAGTTATTATACTGCATTCTTGACCATTTAGGGAGTAGTGTAAGGATGTAGGAAGAAAGTGAAGAGAAAGAATGAATTTCTTTTTTTGGCCATGATTTTTGTTTAGGGTATCACATACATACCTGTGGAAGCATGGAGGTGTTTAGGAGAGATGGCAGTGGAGTTTTTAACCAGATTGTTTAAAGAAATCTTGAAAAGTAAGAGGATGCCTGAGGAGTGGAGAAGAAGTGTTTTGTTACCGATTTTTAAGAATAAGGGTGATGTGTAGAGCTATAGTGACTAGAGAGGGATAAAAATGATCATTCACAGCATGAAGTTATGGGAAAGAGTAGTGGAAGCTAGGTTAAGAAGGGAGTTGATGATTAGTGATTAGCAGTATGGTTTCATGCCAGGAAAGAGCACTACAGATGTGATGTTTGCTCTGATAGCATTGATGGAGAAATATAGAGAAGGTCAGAAGGAGTTGCATTGCATCTTTATAGACTTAGAGAAAGCATATGACAGGGTGCCTAGAGAGGAGTTCTGGTATTGTATGAGAAATTCGGGAGTGGCAGAGAAGTATGTAAGGGTGGTACAGGATATGTATGAGGGTAGTGTGACACTGCAATAGGAGTGACAGATGTGTTTAAGGTGGAGATGAGATTACATGAAGGATCAGCTCTGAGCCCTTTCTTATTTGTAATGGTGATGGACAGGTTGACAGATGAGATCAGACAGGAGTCCCCATGAACAATGATGCTGGCGGATGAAATTGTGATCTGTAGCGAGAGTAGGGAAAAGGTGGTGGAGACCCTGGAGAGATGGAGATATGCAATAGATGTGAACGAGAGGGAGGATAGAGGAATGGTGAGGATGCAGGGAGTAGAGTTGGTGAAGGTGGATAATTGTAAATACTTGGGATCAGGGCCGGCCTTAGCTCAAACGGCGCCCTAGGCGAAGCACTGCTCTGGCGCCCCTTAAGCCCCACCCACACTGAACACAAGGAACACCCCTATTTGAGCCACACCCACAGAAGGGTCACTCCCACAAAACATTCCAGTTCTTTCCATGTTTAAATGCATGAAAATCCAAGTAATACTGTAAGACATCTTGTAGTTTAGTTGACTACAATTGAACGCTGAATATCCTTAAACCTGGTTGATCTGTTGCTTGTGTAGTGTTCATCTGCAGTCATGAGACTGCATTAACTTTTTTTGCAATGTGCATTGATGTTTCATTGATGTTTGTGTAGAAGTTCTCATTTGGTCTAGTGTAGCAGCAACTCTACATTTTTACTATATACCCTGATGTGCTTCATGTTCTTCACAGGTCAGCAATCAAGTCTACATACTTCAGACAGCTACATAGTGATGTGGTGGTGCTGCAGCTGTATGCTGACCCAGAGGCCAAAAAGGAAAGCAGTGTTACTAGTCAGTGATGTCTTGAACTTTGCATACAACTTAACACTAAGCAGATTTCAGAATTGTATTGGCAGTGTTTATCCATTATGGGTTGCAGATGGATATGGGACCTTTAAATTCAGTTTTAAACAGCAGTGTACTACTTTCAGCCATCATGTCAATGCAAGTAATTTGAAGACATATTTAAGGCGAGAGACATCGATAGTGTCAAATGATTTATTTGATTACTTGTCAAGTACATTTTTATATGCAATCTTTGACAGTAAAATTTTGCATTTGTACAAACTGTCAGGTCTGGTTGACCAATTTGAAAACAGGTTTCATTTGGCACAATTAATGCTAGAGACATTGAAATAGTCAGATTTTATTTCATTGCTGGCTACTAGACATTTACTTTATACAGTTCATAAATTGTCAGATGACTTTATTGCATTGCTCTCCCATTACATGTACAGTTCTATATGCATGTTTGACACTTGTATAAACTACCAGGTGCACTTGAATTGTCACTTCATGTGAAAGACATTGGAAATTGTCATTTAATTATTCCTTTGCTGGCTAACATTTTCACATTTTCAACTGCAGTCTTCAACAATAAAAAGTGTTTCACTTGTAAAAACTGTCCAGTCTGCTTGATTTAAAACATAAACTACCAGGTGCACTTGAATTGTGACTTCATGTGAAAGACATTGGAAATTGTCATTTATTATTCCTTTGCTGGCTACCAGATGAACATTTTCAACTGCAGTCTTCAACAATAAAAAGTGTTTCACTTGTAAAAACTGTCCAGTCTGCTTGATTTAAAACATTGGGTTTCAGTTGGCACAATTAATGTTAGACATTGAAATTGTCAGATTTTATTTAATTGCTGGCTCCTAGACATTTCTGTATGCAATATTTGACAGTTAAATGTTTAACTTGCAAAGTGTCAGGTCCACATGAGTAACTTCAAGACATTCATTTAGCTGGTTCAGTTCATGCTTGGCATTGTAGTCCGGTTTTATTCCACTGCTGCCATTAGATGCACATTCTATATGTACATGTTTCACAATGAAATGTGTGAGGTCCACGTGAATGGACACCCTTCATGTAAACAATATTCATTCAAGTATTCCTTTGCTGGCTATTAGATGTACATTTCTAAATGCAGTGTTCAACAGTAAAAAGTGATTAACTTGTACAAACTGTCAGGTCCACTTAAGTTGAAGACATTAGATTTCAGTTGGTGCACTTCAATGTTAGACATCAAAATTTGTCACATTTCATCTGCTGCTATTCATGCATTTCTATATGCAATACTTCACAATTAATGTGTAACGTGAACGAAAAAAAAGTGTCTGGTCTGCTTGAGTAATGTTTTAAAGGTTAGGCATAGTTCATGTTAAAGACATTGAAATAGTCAGATTTTATTTCATTGCTGGCTACTACACATTTCTATTTAATGTGTGACTTAAAATGTTTAAATTGCCAAACTGTCAGGTACACGAGTAATTTGAAGTCATTTAGCTGGTTCATGCTTCAGACATTGGTTTTATTCCCCTGCTGCCATTTGATGTACATTTCTATATGCAATGTTTCACAGTGAAATGTTACACTTGTACAAACTGTCATGTCTACTGCAGTCTTAGAGATTTCAGTTGGCACATTCCCTCTGAAATGTGGTGTATCATTGTCTGGTAATTTATTAAAGACTGGCACTGACCCTATTAAAGACTGGCACTGACCCTATTGGCATTATACAACTACACCTTTAATTACACAATGAACCCAAGATTGGCCCTAGTGTCTACACAAGCCTAGCCATAACCAATTCCTGAAACATTAGCAGATGCAAGAACAGGGTTTGACTTTGTTATAGCCATTCAGGTTTGCCAGTCACAGTAGTAGAGAAGTGCACAACTGACAGTACTCAGCTTCCCTACCAACTTTGCTGTACTGCTTCCCTACAGGAACTCTGGCATACTGCACAATTGTTATGCCTTACACTGTAAAATCTTGACTACAGGTTAAATCAGACGTCAAATCATGCATAATTTGCACACCATTCATTACCTACCTACTTACTAAAGCTGCACTTACTGTGCCTTGCACTGAGCAAATCAATTATATCACCATAGTCTATCTGGCAACATACCTCATTCATTGAGATCATAGCCAAGGCCACAAGTCTATCTTGTCATAGTACTTAAATATGTTAGTTGTAGTTTGGAGAAGCTTCTCACCAGATGCAACTGTCATTAGCAGTGTCAACAAAATGTGCAGAGCTGCCATTACCTGTGGGAATATCTTAAGTAATACGCGCTTTATTACATTGACATCCAGCACTGAGAATCCCTTTGGAGTAATGTGATAAAGTGTTTAATTCCTCATACAGCTGTACTACATCAATATCAGCAGATTCCAACTGGGTTAACAGACAGAATTGAAATATGTTCAGTAACTACCAAGAGTTCTTATATGTTGTAGAGAAGCCAAAAGTAGCACTGAGCTGGACATTGAGTGAACCCGTCCTTCACAGATGACTGCATCAACATGAGTGTTGAGTTGACTTTATTCTGTTCAGGACTAAGTCATTTTGTTGATAAAAGCCTCCACTTTCCTGGGTCTCACCTCATCTGCACCAGGAAACTGGAATTCTACCTCCAGTGCTTCTGCTAGCTCAGTAGTAGTTACTTTTGCCATTTTGTACCTTGTGGCCCTGTATTATGTTAAAACACTTTTCAGTTCATCAAGCAGAATCACTGCTTGATCAATTTGCATGGAAGAGCTTTGCAAATGTTTACTGACTTTTCCAACCATCACTAATGCATCATACCAGACCACCAGTGCCATTAAAAACTTAGCACTTGTACTAGCCATGCTGCTTCAGATATGCATTAGGATCTTTTGTAAGTTCTGCCACTGAAACCAAGGCATTGGAAAGTGCACCCACTTTAGGGTGCTTGACACTTTCTACCCTACACTTCCACCTGGTCTCACAAAGTGGCTTTACAGATAGACCTGACAATCACAAAATATTTTGTACCTCTGAAAAGTGTACATTTGTTGCAGATTACCAAAGAATGAAACATCTACTGAAGACTTGCAGCATCACTTTTTACAAGATTGAGATTGTGACAGCCCGAGGGTACAAAAAATGCATGTGGATTTAAAGACAAGATTCCTGCAAAACCAGAATGTTTCCTTTCATATTTTGAGCCAATATGTCATAACTCTGGCCTCTGCAGTTATCTAGTGGAATTCCCAAACTTAAGTTCATTTAACATGGTCAGTGAGAAATCCACCAGTAGTCCCAGTAACATGGGACAAAAAGTACCCCTTTCCTTCCAGTTTCATTGCATTCACAAAACGGACAGCGACATGTTACACTTGTATTGTCATGGCTGCATGAGGCACTTGGTTCAGTTGGCACACAGTTCACTGTATACTGCAACTGGCAGATAGACTGGCAATGACCCTACTGCCATTATGCAACCACACCTTCCATTATGCATGCAGAAACATTAGCAGATGGAAGAATACGGTTCAACTTTGTCCTAGCAATTCAAGTAAGCCAGTTACAGTAGTACAGAATAGTGCCTAGGTGACAGTACTTTGTGCTGCTGCCCTACAGGAACTCTGGCATTGAAAAGTATCGTTATGCCTCCTACTGTAGGATCAGACTACAAAGTACATCAGATGTGAAATCATACATACATACTTTGCACACTGTTCAGTCTCTACCTAGCTACTTACAAAAGCTGCACTTTTCATGCCTTGTAATCAGTTATATCAGCATATAACATCTGGCAAGAGCAGTTATTAATTCAGATCATAGCCAATCCCACAGATTTACCTTGTAACATAGTACTTGGAGAAACTTCACTCCCCAGATGCAACTGTCACATGCAGTGCCAACAAAATGCGCAGCGCTACCTCTAGTAAGAGACAAATACACGATTACATTAAGGACATCAAGCACTGACATTACTCCAAAGGGATTATCAGTGTTTAATTCCTCATACAGCTGTACTGCATCAATATCAACAAATGCAAAGTGGGTTAACTGACAACTGAAATATTTTCAGTAACTACCAAGAGTTCCTGTTTGTTGAGGAAGCCAAAAGTAGCACTGAGCTGTAAGCGGAGTGAACCAGTCCTTCTCAAATGACAGTGCAACAACAAGAGTGTTAAGTTGATTTTAACACTTATTGTACTGCTCAGCAATGCTGCTTCAGAAATGCCTTAGGATCCTTGCCTTTTGTAAGTTTTGCCACTGAAACCAAGGCATTGCAAAGTGCACCCACTTCAAATCACACTGCTTTGACACTTTGTCCTTACACTTCAACCTGGTCCAAGTGGCTTTACAGTTAGACCCAACACATGCCAAAATAGTTTGTACTAGAGTTAGAATGTAAACAGTGTACATTCATTGCAGATTACCAAAGAATGAAACAGCATCTACTGAAAAGTTAGTTTGCATCAGCAATTACTAGATTGTGATTGTGTGACAGCCAGAGGGTGCAAGAAATGCATGTGGATGTAAAGAAAATTCTTGCCTGAACAGTTTCCTTTCATGTTAACAGCCATTGTCATAACCCTGGCCACTGCAGTTTTGTGGAACTCAACTTCAGTTCATTTACCACAATGTCACTGAGAAAGCCAGCAGTCTCAGTAGCCTGGAGGAAGGAGAAAAGTACACATTTCCTTCCACAGTTTCATTGCATTCAGCAATACAGACAAGTCTGACATTTCTAGATGCAATGTTTCAGTGAAATGTTACACTTGTTCAGACTCATTTCTACTTGAGTCACTTAAAATCAGTAGGCTTGTTTTCACAATGTTAAATATACTGTACCAGTCAGATAATTGATCAAAGACTGGCAATGATCCTATTGGCAGTAGGCAACTATACCTTCAGTACACATGCAAGAACATGTGCAGTTGGCTTCGCTATACCCATTCAGGTATGTTACCATATAGAAGTGCATAGCTGGCCATACTTGGTGCTTACCTGCCAACTCCACTGTAGTGCTTCCCTACAGGAACTCGCATACTACAGAACTACTGTGCCTTCTGCTTACAACTGTTGTAAAGTCATACAAAATTTGCACATTGACCACTTTCTAAAACCGCACTTTTCTTGCCTTGCACTGAGCAAATCTATCAATTATATCAGCAGAGTCTATCTGGCAAGATATTTCATTATTAATAGAAATCATAGCCAAGCCCACAAGTCTATCCTGTAGCATAGTACTTCTTAAGTATGTTTTAATTAGTTTGAGTTTTGAAAAGCTTCTCTCCCCAGATGCAACTGTCACTGGCAAAGTCAACAAAATGCGTAGAGCTACCACTACCTGTGGGAATATCTCCACTAACCCACGCTTTTTCATTACATTAAGGACATCCAGTGCTGATAATCCCTTTGGCATAATGTGGCAAAGGGTTTTCAATTCCTCATACAGCTCTACTGCATCGATATCAGCAGAGTCATTGTGCGTTAAAAGATTCTGCAAGTCTTTACAGAGCTGCAATAGCTCATCATCAGAAACATTACAGAGGTCTTGTATGTTGTAGAGGAAGCCAAAAGTAGCACTATGAGCTGCAAGTTGAGTGAACCTGTCCTGCACAGATGACAGTGCAACATCAACAAGAGAGTTGAAAAAGTTGATTTTAAACTTCTGTTCAGGACTAGTTAGACACTCATCATCACCTTCATAACCAAAAAGCTTCCTCTTTTTCCTAGGTCTCACCTCATCTACACCAGGAAACTTGAGTTCTACCTCCAGTTCTTCAGCTAGCTCAGTAGCAGTCACTTTTGCCTTTTCGTACCCTGTGGCCCTGTATTCTGTTAAAAACCTTTTCAGTTCTTCAAGCAGAAGAACTGCTTGAGCAATCTGCATGGATGAGCTTTGTAAAAGTTTACTGACTTGTCCAACCCTTACTAATACATCATACCAGACTACCAGTGCTATTAAAAACTTAGCACTTTTCATTGTACTGCTCAGGGATGCTGCTTCTGAATATGCCTTAGGATCCTTCCCTTTTGTAACTTCCGCCACTGAAACCAAGGCATCATAAATTGCACCCACTTGGTATCTCACTGCTTTCACACTTTCTACCCTACACTCCCACCTGGTCTCACACAGTGGCTTTACAGTTAGACCAGACACATTATCCCGAAATATTTTGTACCTCTGAGTAGAGGATGTAAACAGAGTATACATTCGTTGCAGATTACCAAAGAATGAAACAGCATCTATAGAAGACTTTGCAGCATCACCAATTACCAGATTGAGATTATGACAGCCACAGGGTACAAAAAATGCACGTGGATTTAAGGCCAAGATTCTTGCCTGAACACCACAATGTTTCCCCTTCATATTAGAGCCATTGTCATAACCCTGGCCTCTGCAGTTTTCGAGGGGAACTCCCAAACTTTTGAGTTCATTTAACACAATGTCTGTCAGAAAACCCCCAGTAGTCTCAGTAACCTGGAGGAAGGACAAGAAGTACTCCTTAACTTCCACACTTTCATTGCACTCAGCAATACGGACAGTCAGTGACATCTGTTCCTGATGGCTGCAGTCAGGAGTGCAATCCAATATAATAGAGTAGTACTTTGCATTTGTTATCTTTTGCAAAATAGAGTCTCTGACAGACTTCGATATTAACATTATCAACTCGTTCTGAATGGTTTTCCCCAAGTAGTGATCATGGATCTCGGCATTATTGATCCGACGAAGATGCTCTTGTATTACTGGATCAAACTTGCCCAACAGCTGCACTAACCCAAGGAAGTTGCCATTACCACTTGTAAAGAGTCTATCCTCGCTACCCCTAAATGCCAAGTTATGTTGGGACAAGTACTGACAGATTGCAAGAAGTCTTTCCAAAACGTTTCTCCAGTATTTTCTCTCAGACTTAATCATGTTCTCACGGTGGTGATCAATGGTGGAGCTATTCTTAAGCCTCAAGTGCAAGTCACTCCACTTAGCAGCAGCTTCTTTATGTTTCACTGACCGCTCGTGTTCTACAAGCTTTTGGCCCAAATTTTTCCAGTCACATGTTCCTGTACTAGACAGGGCAACTAAATGAGTACTGCTGAAGAGTTTACAAAAACAAAATACTAAGTCACTACTTTCAGAATACACCAACCAAGACCTTCTGACTGTCTCACCATTTGTAAGTCTTTTTGTATAGAAGATAGGATTAAATCTTCTATGGTGATCATCATAGGGAAAAGTGTGATTCATTATCTGAACAGGCCCTTCAGCACTTAACAGACAGCGAACTTTATCATCCATGGGATCTGGCCATTTACCAGGGTCACTATCGACTTCCCTGCATGTTACTGGAGCTACTTCCTTATTTTCCTCCTCACATATATCTACTACTTGGTCAGATACAGGACTTGCTCCTAGCTCTGACCACACAGGAATAGAGTCAATGGATGCCCCAGACACCGACTCAGCTCCACACTCTCTGACACACTCAGCATTACCAACTGCAAGGTCAGAGCCATTATCACACACCTGTGACTCAGATTCATTATATGTACATCCAGTACCAGTATTCTCAACATCTACCATACAGCAAGCATCGCTGGGACTTTGGCAGGAACTGTCACTTTCACCTGGTCTGGAAGGACTGCTTGGCACCTCAACATCTACCATACAGCAAGCATTGCTGGGACTTTGGCAGGAACTGTCACTTTTACCTGGTCTGGAAGGACTGCTTGGCACCTCAGAGAAATCTGCCTCTTGAAGCATTTCACTGTCCCTGTCTTGCAGCTCACTGTCTAATGTATGACTAGACTGCATAAATCGCATCATTGAAGCACGTAAACTAGCCACTTGCAATTCTCTCTGAGCCTTTCTTTTTCTATTTGCTGCACCAGAAAGCTTCTTTGGACCTTTTCCAGGCTGTCTGTTAAAAATAAAATTTGGAAATTCAGATGTTAGGAATGGAAGTTGCAGTGTTCATAAACTCCCTCAATTCTTAGAGCTGCCTACCCACCCAAGTCTTGCAATTCACCGAACTAGGCCTTGCAACTACAAATGGTTGTATAACAAAGTACATGTATTAGAGCCAAGTTTATACTACACAAAATTAGAAAACAGCAGAACAGTGTACAGGCTTATCAAGTGCTGCCACTAGACAGCCAATTCAAATCAAGAATCAATCTGGAACTAGAGCTTGCATACATTGAGCACATTTACCCCCCTATCTCATCCTATCCATTTACTTGTAAACATTCCAAATGCTATTACTGTACTGGTTCATAAAGTGATGTGGCTCATTTTTCATCTAATTTACTGTCCACACAGATCGTGCCTACAATGTAAGGCATCAGGAATGCTATTCAGTTGTCATGGAAGTGTTTACCGATTCACAGATGCAGAGGAGGCGGTATTCATTGTAGAGGAGGCAGTATTCATTGCAGAGGAGGCAGTATTCATTGCAGAGGAGGCAGTATTCATTGGAGCACTTGAAGCTTCCGATTTCAACACTGGGATCCTATCACGTTCAAGGTAACCAGTTTCCCCAAAGATCTATGAAGGACGAAACATTAGTGTAAACATACTGTATGTTACAAAGAAAAAAGCCGACACCATTGATGCACCCCACACACGATCCTAAGTCACTTATACAAGTACATTGCAGAATCTCCCTATAATATGACTGTCACTGCCAGTACAACATCTCCTTGAGATATCACAGCACAACAGTCTGTTCCTTAGATAGGACCCATTAGACAGCCACACTTGCTCATTTCAGTTGTACTACAAAATATTTATATATAAACCAGCACCTGAATTACTATGTTAAATCATATTACCATTCTACATTCAATGTACATTTTGTAATGAGATCAGTGTACTGCAAACAGTAAATAAATTCACATTTTGATGCATTTCTAAGTCACACTGAAGCAGTAGAAATAAACCCACACCATGTTTACAAAGTTCACTGCTATTGTACATAGCGTCTCCATCACTCCCACTGCTATTCCTCAACTATGGCAAGAATGCCAAGTAAATTCAATTTCTTCCTACATGTTTTAATCAATAGGCATTTTGAACTTCCAGCAGCATGTGATACAAAACCTAGCACCACCAAATACCTTTGCAGGTAACTGCACTGATGAACTGCCTAGACATTTTCAAAAGGAAAATCACAGCTAAATAGCCAGGCACTGCGGTATATAAACATTGCACAGTTACTCTACGTTTACAATTAGTATTCTGACAGCAGCCAAGTAACTTTTAACTCATTTCTGAGCGTTAGCAACTCAAACTAAAAATGCAGCAGTACGAGACTCAAACCATAAATACTAAAAATCTGCACTGTAACTATGGTACTAGAACAATTTGCATTGAAATGCAGTTGAGAGAGTTAAGAAAGTAACAACTTCCAGTGCACGCATGCTCACTCAAGCTTTGTTTCCAGTGCACCCACATAGTGACATTTATTTTGCCACTGCTCATTAAACATTTCACGCTAAAGAAACCCAAACGTGTACAGCTGCATTGCCCAACAGTAAAAAGCGGTGCAAGAGTTATAGCCTTTGACAAAATCAGAAAGCAAAGCCACAAATATGCATTCAAAAAACTGCACTAGCAATGCTTATGCTGCTATTAAATATGCTTTAACATACTATTTATCTGCAGTAAAACAATCAAGTACATCACAAAAATCAAAGCAGAAATCTGTTCAGCCAAGACATGACTACTGTGGTTAAACAGTGGGTGAAATGAAATTGCAAAGCGAATTTCATAAAACATTCTAATAGTTCTATTTCACTCACAGCCCTTGTACCGTGCAAAAAAAAAAAACAGCTTGACCACCATCTGATATGAAGTAAATGTTATAGTAGCTTGTGTTACACTAGAAGAATCCCAACCAATATTTACTGTCACAACACAAATTCAGAAAGAATATAGTATTCACCAAGGTAAAACTACCACTTAAAACAAATTGAAGCACATGCATGCAATATAAAGTGGGTAACTACATACAAATTCATGTTGGTACTCTGCTCCACTTAGCATATGATCCTATCTGATCCTCTTTCTGAAATGAAGTCAGAAATAAAACCAGACTTAAGGGGCACCTTAGAAAAAAATGTATACTGATCAGACCTCTCAACCAATTGGGGACAAATTTCAACAGAATCAGGGGCAAGTCAAGGAAAAATGAGGGACACTTAAAATATTAGTGCTATTAACTTGAAACCTTGACAAAATCAGAGCATATGAATTAATACACATTTTCTGAAGTAAAAGTAGTTTATAACTCTTAATTATTGTCATTATTAATTAAGTGTAATTCACCAACTTTCCTCCAAAAGTCACTAGTTTTAGGAGAGATTAAGAGGGACAGGGTTAAAATTTGAGTCAAAATCAGGGACATCCCTGAAAATCAGGGACAGTTGAGAGGTATGAGACTGATCCAATCAGGACTCATTCTGAACTAAGATTAGTAATAAACAGAAGTCAGCCTAACCTCTAAAAAGCGTCTATCCTAACCTCTAAAGTTGACTATAGTCACTTGATGCCATAACTTCTGGAATTTACTAAATCTGTATGACAAATTAATAAGCTGTCATGATGAAAACTTGTCAGTTCTCATACTATTATCTTGGATTTCCCATCGTCAAAGAGACTACAAGATAAAGGCTGGGTGCTCCTGATATGGTTTTGCATCTTGCACAGCACTGTGCATGAATGGTCATAAACCAAAACATTACCTGAACAGTCTAAGAACATGCAAAAACACCTGCAAACATAACTCAGAGAGACACACCAATTAACAATTACAAAGTGCTTCCCTGGCCCCTGCTTTAAGATTAGCACACAATTACAAAGTGCTTCCCTGGCCCCTGCTTCTTTCAATCACAGAGTTACAAAGTGCTTCCCTGCTTCTTTCACACACTCAAATTCAAATACAGTTGAGAGAGTTAAGAAACTAAGTTCCAGTGCACGCATGCTCACTCAAGCTTTGTTTCCAGTGCACCCACATAGTGACATTTATTTTGCCACTGCTCATTAAATAATATTTCATGCTAAAGAAACTCAAATGTGTACAGCTGCATTGCCCAACAGTAAAAAGCTGAGCAAGAGTTATAGCCTTTGACAATCAGAAAGCAAAACCACCACAAATATGCATTCAAAAAACTGCACTAGCAATGCTTATGCTGCTATTAATGCTTTAACATACTATTTATCTGCAGTAAAACAATCAAGTACATCACAAAATCAGGCCAAGTAAGAATATGGGTCTGTGGAAGAACTGAATAGAAGCAGTAGGGACAGTACAGCCCAGTACCCCTTTGCTTGCCACCGGAGTGCAGAAGAGCAATAGCAGGGATAAAACTAACTATTTTACCAACTGAGACACATACAAGTACTACGTTTAAAATTGCCACAGCAGTGTGCAGGACTGAAGCCCTTCAGCTATGTTTGGCTTTTCTGTGTCTATGAGGGAGGTGAGCAGCAGGAGTACAACCTCTGTAAGTAGGCTTGCTGTGGGGGGAAAAAAGGGGAGAGACCGGGATAAAAGTTAAAAAGGTTGAGGTTTAGGTATACAGGGTGTAGAGAGGCAGATAGAAAGCAATGTTACAGTAATAGTCCAAGTTCTGCAATCGGCTGTAAGGCTATAAGAACAGTAAATCACTTCCCCAGATACAGCAGATTGGGACAAGAACCAGACTGGAGTAACAAAACAGCTGTGCAGCCTTTAAACATCCACTTTAGAGAGCATAACATTTATCACAGAGCATTGTTTATGCAGATAGCATATGGACAATAAGCTCTGTTTGATTTATAGCATACAATAAAATGGTTTATGAGTAGCAGTATAACAGTGAAGTAGAACACTGAAAGCGGATTTCAGGGCAATACAATGAATCTATACCCCCAATTACACCTAGAAACTTATTTCACAGTACAGCTGGCTCAGATAAAAAACACTACCATTAAACTACACACATCAACACCTGACTAAGTAGGGCCATTGCAACAAAAAATGCAGGTTAATGAGGAGTTCACTATGGTTACTTTCACAACTCAAACTTGGGGCGGCTAACGTAATAAACATAAAATTAAATAACTGCAGTAGCTCTAGTATTGCGCGCACACACAAGAAACTTAAAAAAGACTAGTAATGGTGCTGTACTGACTGAGACTGATTCTAGCACCTTTTGTTTTAAAACAATTTTCAAAAACATCCTCATTCTAGACAGACTCAGTTGGCCTTTCTTAAATGAACTTAATTCCTTATAAGAATTCAGCAGTTCAGAAACTTTGCAAAGGTCCATTTAATACTAGTAACAGCACACACTTTCATTTCTAGGCACTTCGAGGAGTCCTAGAAAACAAGGGCATGTGGATCTCAGGCAGACTATGCTTAAAACATGCTCTGATCCACTGCCTTCCACTACAATCTTGCTCCTTCTTGACTTTTTTGTTTTTCTCCCTACATTTGGGCCTGGAAGGGGTGTTCCTCCTTCTACAAGTTAGGGATACATTTTTAAGAAATACAAACAGATAAAGCTTAAGTGATTACATATTAGGTATATTTAGTACTTTATAACATATAGCGTACTGTCTCTGGACTGAATGTGATGCTACAGTGGTTCAGAAATTGACTTTACTTTGACTTTTGAGCTGTTTAAAGTAAATTCACGTTGCCTTCTATAAATATATGTTCACAATAATAAAATTAAAAATGAGAAGTCGGCAATCAGAAAGAGTTGCTTCAGCAATCCACTTCCATCCCATACATTTCCCGACTCAGCTATCCTCTGGCCATTGAGGGGGGATGATTGTTAGAAGGTTTTATTTAGAAAAAGGTAAAGAAGCATACAGGGATTAGGGAATTTAGTGGAGTTGGGGCCATAGGGTGGGGAGATGAGCAGGAGGATTTCAGGCTGGGAGAAAAAGGAAGCACAGCAGTTCATAGGGGGCTCTTAAAACTGAAAAGCTAGACAGCTGTTACGTCTTACAATAGCATAATGTAATTACGCTACTAACACAAATACACTCCATAACAATTGCCCCTGCTCCGCTAATTTCACGCCAGTTTCCCTAAAAAACATAGCGACATGTGTATAACTAGATAAATGTCACACATTCCTCTCGGCTGCAATACCGCTCTTTTTGGCTTAAAGTGTTGTTCCAGACCTCCTAACATTTGTGACTTTGAGGAAAATTGGACGGGATTACATACAATAAAAGAAATGGCAACCATAACTATTATAATTAGATTCTTCTTTTACTTTAGAAAGATTGATTTTCATTCATACCCGATTATCCTGTCAACTTTTGAAATCAAAAGTACCAATAATTAAAAAGTCCCTGATTTTTTCTGGACTTGTCTATTTGTTGGTAAGATGTTAAGAACAGTACTCTGCGCGGGTACAACTAAAGCATACAAAACGAATTCTAACTTAAATTTTACATTCATTTTGACTTCGTCATATTATGCATGTAACACCCTTAAATTAAGACAAAATAATCGAATCAAACATATTTTTTTCCAACAACTGTTGGAACAACGACAGAAAGAATACACAGCTTTAAACATACATAAAATAAATACAACCCATCTCGTACTTTCTCCTTAAACTTTAACAACAGTTTCCCATGATTCGTGTTTATATTATTGTCATAAAGAGCACACTTGGGTTCTGTTTCTGTTGGACTAGAAAACAATTAAAGTGATCAGCATGATAAAGTTGTTCATTCATACGCCGACATGATCCTGCTAAAATATTAAGCTGAGCCGCGGCAAAGTGATCGCTGTATGTAGGCTTGACAAATTTAAAAACACTTACCTTAAGAAGTTGCAAAGAAAAACCGCCAAAACATACACTCCGTCTTCAGGTTGTACAGTACCCCACGCCACGTGGAAGAACGACGCTAACTCTCACGTCCAAATTCCAAGAACTGCAATTGCCTAGCCAATAGATGCACAAGATTCTCAAAGAAGGAAGGAAGGAACAAGGCGAAGGTAGCTCTTTTTATATGCTCAATGCTCAATCATTGGCTTAGTGGCCGTGATGTCAGTGGTCACTGATAGGCCGATTTGAATAATGCGGCCACTCACATCGCTATAGGGTGGGGCCAGGGGCTGTCTGCGCTACTGGAATTTGGAAATGAAAAGTTCGTGCTTACGTTGAAGTGGGGGAGGGCGCATTTCAAGCTTGCATGGGCGGCGACTGACAATAAAAAAAAATGTACTTGTTTTTTTCAGCTTTCTTGGTTACTAGCGTTTCAGCAGAATTGCGCCCTTTTGAAGCCGGCCTGTACGGCGCCCTAGGCGGTCGCCTAGTTCGCCTATGCCTAAGGCCGGCCCTGCTTGGGATCAACACTTCAGAATAATAGTGAGCATGGAAGAGAGGTGAAGAAGAGAGTACAGGCAGGATAGAGTGGGTGGAGAAGAGTGCCAGAAATTATTTGTGAAAGACGGGTACCAGTAAGAGTGAAAGGGAAGGTCTACAAGAGGGTAGTGAGACCAGCTATGTTATATGGGTTGGAGACAGTGGCATTGACAAAATGGCAGGAGTCAGAGATGGACATGGCAGAGTTAAAGATGTTAAGATTTGCATTGGGTGTGACAAGGATGGACAGGATTAGGAATCAGTATATCAGAGGGTCAGCTCAGGTAGGATGGTTTGGAGACAAAGCCAGAGAGGCGAGATTGCATTGGTTTGGACATGTGCTGAGGAGGGATGCTGAGTATATTGGGAAAAGGATGCTAAGGATGAAGCTGCTAGGTAACAGGAAAAGAGGAAGACCTAAGATAAGTTTTATGGATGTGGTAAGAGAGGACATGCAGGTGGTTGGTGTGACAGAGCAAGATGCAGAGGACAGGAAGAAATGGAAACAGATGATCTGCTGTGGCGACCCCTAATGGGAACAGCTGAAAGAGGAAGAAGAAGATTTTTGTTTAGGCCATCATTGGCTCAAAAAATTTGAAAAAAGAGCTCTGAAATGCAATTCAGTGTTTCTAGAACCCATTGGCCAGTTAGGATACATTGAATGAATGCAAGAAAAATCTGAACAGTGCAACAGAGTATGAAAAAACAAGACAAAAAGTAATCTGAATGATGTGGGAAGGCCAGAATGGGAGGAACGTAGGAATATGCAGGGGGGGGGGGCAGTGGACAGCAGGGGGCCCATGGAGTCCTTTTCCTAGGGTTTTATGTCACAAAGGCCAGAATCAAAATATTCAGAACTACCAGAGACTGTCCATTTAAGCCATCACATAGTGTATCAATAAGATTTGTTACTCTCCATAAAACATTTTATAACACTGCAACATTGGGTAAGGAAAAACAATGCAAGACACTTGATTTTGTCAGATTTCTGATGTACAACAATCCCTCAGAGTGCATGGTTATTTACTACTACATATCATATTCCTAGTTGTATAACAGTGTTAAATAGGGTCTATATCATATTCTCGAAAGCTGAGAATGTCGAATCTGACATTGTTGACACGAGAATATCGAATGCTCAGAATCTCGAGTGTGTAAATGGAAATCTCCGTAGGGAGAGATTTCCGTTTACTGCAATGTAGTGCAGTCTCGGAGTTGGTATATCTAAGTAGCGGGGGTGTGGGGGGTGCAGGGAGGCTTGCCTCCTTACTTAAACCCATTAGGGTACTTTTTTTTTTTTGTCTTTTTATAAGGTCGACGTTTGAAGACATTAACCATATCGTGTCGACCATATGCTGTTCGATGTTTTCAACCGTCGATCTTATACCATAGACCCATTAAATATGCCCTTGCAGGTACACACCTCAAATTGTTTAGTTTAATTTTAGCTACTGGCTTTATCTCTAATGTGTGGTGTGTGGCCATGTTAATGCCTCTCCATAAGCATGGCCTTACAACTGACCTAGGAAGTTATAATCCTATCAGACTTACAAGCCGCATCAGCAAGACCATGGGGTGTATTATATCTAACCTCATAAAATGTAATATCAAAACTCTTGCTCGACTTGAACCCCAACAACTTCACTTTGTGAAGTGTCGATCCTGTCTATATAACCTGATAAACTTCTTCAGAAGGGTTATAGTGGCTGTAGATGATGGCCATGCAGTGCATGTGGTGTATCTTGACTTGGACAAGGCCTTGAGCACCTTCTCCCATGCTGGTATTGTACAAAAGCTAATTACTTTAAAATATATATACCTATATGTGGTAAAATGAGGAGAAAAAATGGCTAAAACACAAAAGCTACACAGTGTGAGAGGCAGATGCCTCATCAGTAAGTATGAAAATGATGAGTGATGTCCCTTTAGGCTCAGTGCTGGGACATTTCCTTATTGGTATTTACTTCTTAGATGTCCAGGTGGAGAGCCAAGACCTCTGGCTAACAAAGCTTGGAGATGACTGTGGTCAGTCTATCTCCACTGAAATGTACTTCTGTGGAAAATTTTACCTTAAAGCAGGCTGTTAAACAGGAGAGCCAAAGCCTGTCATGGTACTCGGGTGAAAAGCAATAAACATGCAAGTCTGCTCCAGTTTATGGAAATGAAACTTTATTTGTAGAGCAAACCTGCATGTGCATGAAAGAACAGCAACAAGACTAGCCACTGGGCTTTGTGACCATCAGTTCTAGATGACTGTCACTGTTGAAGTGACACCCTGACCCCATGTGCAAAAATGGCAAAAAGGGGTTGTGGATGGCTGGATTATACAGCACACATCTCAAGTGAATGTGATGTCATAGTGTACTTGTGTAAATTGTTGTCTTTACTGCTATTGGCTGTGGCTGAAGGGTCACTAGACCAGCTCACTCATCTGGTAACGAAATAGCAATCAGTAAATAAATAAATAAACTGTCCAGAATTTTGCAGAACATCCCTGGTTTTGCCTCACATTTTGCCCTGTTCCTCAAAAATGTTTGATTTTCTGGAAAATCACTCAGGATCATACCTCTCAACTCTCTAGAATGTTGCAGAATGTCCAGATTATTGCCTAATAATTTTGGTCTGTTCTTCATAAAATGTTTGGTTTTCTGGCAAACCACTGAGGATTCTACTCACTAAATAATAAGACATTTGAGTCTGAGACTTCACACCTTTCAGAAAATGTATTCTAATCCAAAACCTGTTGTTTTAGCAGCTTTCTAAATTTACAAGATGAATATTTAAATTCTGTCCCTGATTTTGACCCTTTATACCCCCCCCCCATTAATTTTGACTTTGCACAGAATTCTTAAGCAAAATTTGAAAGGTACTCTGAGGATTAGTCAGTCAGTCACTAATGCCAAACATTAAAGTTTCACACTTCTGTTGAAAATACATGCTGATGCAAAACCTATTCTATTAAAATTTTAAATGAATAAGTAATCCCCGGGATTCATGAAGCTTGCACCAGGCGCAGGCATAGCGTAGGCGGTATAATGCCAAATATGGCCGTTGAGCGATTCAGGTACGATCCAATTCTACGTGCACTACCGGCGTACGCCAGAACTGCACAGCCCCCGGCTTAGGTATGCTGATCACCCCATGTGCAGTGTCACACCATGCAAATGAAGGCATATAGTGATTCATGAAGTGGTGCAGGCATAGTGTAAGCCCACGGAAATGTAAACCAAAAAACACGGTTTACATTTTCCCAAACAGAACATCGGAGCTATGGAAGAGGGCCAGACCCAGGTATCACAACGTTAACATATGCCAATGGTGAAATACACAGCCAATGGCATAAGAAAAGATGCACAACACGTAAATAACAACATTTAATGTCATGTCCACAGTAACGCACAGCACAACCGCAGGGCATGTGTGTGGAAGCTGTAACATAAAGAAATAATATAAAAATGTCATAAAATCGCAATGTAATAGAAATCAGGTTTACAGCATAATACACAATGGTAGGCATGGAACACCACAACCAAGGTGCAAGGGTTGCTAAGGGCCTGCGATAGTGTTCGGCTCGGTAACTATGAATTAGTAGTCAATGCCATGCAAATGAGGCAGATAATACTGAATCGCAAATGTCCCACCGGATGAAGGTTGTACCATACGGCGCAGCAGTATAACACCGAGGAGTGGCTCAGAGGAGATACATGACATCAGCAGAGGGGTGTGCCACCGTAGCAGTAAGCACATTGGAGCAATGCAAATCTGGCCTGTCCGTTGCTAAGCAAAGCTGCAGGACAGGGGTGGGAGGAAGGTATAGAATCGTTTAGCTGAGAGCACACATGGTGCCCAAAAGCGCATGTGTACGGGGATGAAAACGTGCCCGAAACCCAGTAATCAGATGCACGCGCCGCAAACAATAGCACAAACAAGAAGGTCAGGGGAAGAAAAGACGGAAATGCGGAAGTAGGGTAATTGGAGTACTAATGAGCAATCAACACCAATCAACCCACGATGGCCAATCGACGGCAGCTGACAAGTCTGCTTGCAGAAACCTGCAAAACAGGATAGGGGGCATTGGAATGCAAAGAAAGGAGGGGAGGTATTGGATTGCAAAGATAGGAGACCTGACACAGCAGAGCAAAGCAAACCGACAGCAGACCGGCAGTAGCACACATAACGCAAGATACGCCAGGTCCAGGAAAGTACAAATGAAAGTAGGCTGCAGGATGCACGCCAGAAAATGGTAGGTGCAACGTGCAGAAATGTAAAGGGAAGGTCAAGAGGTAATCCACGGCAGGCAAATGTAATTCAACACCAAAGGCACCACAATAGTAGTTCTGGCAGTAAAACACATAAGATACCCTGTAGCTACGATCGTACATACACACCCTATGACATCATCGGTGTTCACAGCACAATAGTATAAAGTGTGAAAGCACCCAACACACACCTGTGTATTCCCAAACACTGCACCATAGGTGTAAACACACGGGGAACTTTTAAAATGTACATGTTGGGAGCTGCCATAGCTGTGATTCATCAGCATGTGTTAGAGACTGACGGTGTTGTGGAGGATGATGCCGACAACCACCGCAGGCCTCGGAGGAGAAGGAGAGTGTTCAGACCAAGGGTAACCTACCAGGGCTACATGACCTGGAGATAGTAGAGCGTTACAGGGTGGACAGGGACATCTTACAACAAATAGTGGAGCTGTGCTGGCCACGCCTGAGAACCAGAAACAACAGAGGGGAACCCATCCCAGTGGACACGAAGGTATGTGTAAGCCTGTGAATACTGGCCACAGGTACCTTTCAAAGGCCAACTGGAGATATAATGGGTATCTCACAGGCATCAGCATCCAGGGTACTACACCAGTTCCTGGATGCCATGTTACCACATGCCAATGAGCAGATATACTTCCCCCGAACTCAGGAGGAGTTGGCCAGCAATATGCGCCACTTCCACCGTGTGGCACACTACCCGGAGGTACTGGGTGCGATAGACTGCACGCACATACAAATCAAGTCACCACCCGGTGAGCATGGTAGGCGCTACATAAACCGCAAGGGATTCCACTCCATCAACTGCCAGGTCGTGTGCAATGCCCAGGGCATTATCATGGATGTGTGTGCTGGCAGCCCTGGAAGCTACCATGACTCCCATATCTGGCATGCCTCACAGCTGTATCAGGTATTTGTCAGGGGACATCCCACATGGCCATCTTGTGGGGGATGCTGGCTATGCACTGGAGCCGTGGATGATGACTCCCATCAGAAATGCACACACACCCATGCAAGAACGCCATAATGAGGCACACGCACAAACCAGAATCATCATAGAGCGTGTGTTCGGGATGCTGAAATCACAGTTCCGGTGCTTGGATACATCTGGTGGAGCCTTGCAGTACTCTCCAGGCACGTGAGCCCACATCGTCATAGTATGTGCCATGCTACATAATATGATCCTGCGGAAGCAGCTGCAGCAGGGACAAAATGGTGAAGGCCCTCATAGCCCACCGCAGTTGCCAAGGCCATTACAGGCACAGAGGGATTCAGACCATGAACACACTGTGCCAGCCCCAGTAGGCAGACGGAGGCGTGCCCAATATGCCTACGCCTTGGCAAAGAGGGAACGTATAGCACATACTCTGACAGTGTAGGCCCCTACGGACTGACACCTCTCCACCTGCACACACAGTAAAATGGATGGCACACAAACATGACCACCTGTAAATTGTAATGTATAGGTGGCCCAATGTGTGACTCCTACATAGGCAGCCCTCAAACATTGTAAACACAACAGCTAGTGGAACACGGAATGCCAACACCTGAACAGTACATGAGCCTTACAGCATATGGTGGTGCTGTGTGCCTGTCACGTTCCCCGCCAGATATATATATATATATATATATATATATATATATATATATATATATATATATATATATATATATATATATATATATATATATAGATATATATATATATATATATATATATGTACACATATGCATATATATAATACAGATAGAAAGGGCAATAGAGTGATATATGTTGATATAGATGGATTCAGCGATATCTGCAAATATAATAGATAGTTCAATGACATTCATAACACCTTGGAGGTACAAATAAATAGGATACCGCCAACTATGGAATGTGTAACATACCGACATGCGTAACCACGAGGCTGAAAGACCGATAGAACACAGTACCGGAACAGTACAGCCGCGAGTAATAGTATGATGATATGAAGGGACATTTAGTCACTGCTGCCGGTGTTGCGGTCCACGTAGGTACTGTGTTCAACTGTGTTTGTGAGTGCCGTAGTCTGTGTAAGTGTGCATTGAGGGTGCCATGTGCATCTCCGTGTGACTGTAATGTGTGTGTGTGTCCGCAACATGTGTTTGTTAGTGCCAAGTCAGAGGCAGATCAGTACGGTAGGTGTGGGTATAGCTAGCCGTAGGCATACGGTTACTACCTGTCCCACAGTAGGAGGGACAGCCCCACCCTGGGCAGGTGTGTCCTGACATAAAACAGTACAAAGGGCAAATGTCCGAGATGGTAGGACATTAATATGTCCCATATATAATGTAATAGTCATATTTAATAGTTATGCCTGTATGTAAGAAACGTAAATGTTACATGCAATATGATAAGTAGCCAAAGTCCCACAACAATAGGTATGTATTGAGGATAAAAGTATGTGCTAACCTGTGTACTGACCATGGCTACGTGTTGGCCTGTAAACACCACTGTGTGTCCTGCAAGTGTCCAACAATGACCATATGAAAAGGTGGCAACCCATGGCAAACAGGCTCTTTTACCAACACAACCGCAATGACTGCAAATATCTGGGGCAGAAATACAAGGGATAGCTGTCACTTACACATATCCCTTGATATATCGCTGCAATTCCGGAGGTATACAAGTAGCAAGCTCACCTGCAGACGATATAGAAACCAATTAACAATGGCCCAACGTACAATCCCGTAACATAAGTCTACTAACTGTTAGCTCTCTAATTAGGGACGGAGCCCACACACATATATACGGATTATGTAGAAATGCAAGGCCCACAAACCTGTATATGCTACGTACACCCACCGACATCCCCCACACTAGAAACTAAAGCAATACAGACTGTAATAGCAGCACAAACATCCAGTCAGTCAATTACATCTGCAGAACCCTCAACATACCGTGTGAGAGACACAATTAAAGGCGTCATGCAAAATTGCAGGCGTTGTATAATGGAACAAACAGCCATGTTACAGGTTTTGTTTGCAATACTCCATTATCAGACGTTGGGATGACAGGTACACCCACATGTTGAACCAAATACTCTACCTGTCACACACAATCCACGGGGACATGAATCCAAAGTATACTTGTCTCCATGCATAGCAGTTGCAATTACACATAACAAAACACAATACAGACCGTCTCCCCGAAGGTAGGGCAAATAGGCAACGCCAAAGTGGAGAATTCAATTATACCACACTGTTGCCGCATAATTGGCGAATGGAGTAGCTGCACAGCTGATATGCAAGTAATTAGTCACTCAGGAACACCAATTGGCGGGATGAATCCACATGTTACAGGTATCGACGTATATAAGGATGACTTGCCAGACATTCAAACCGTATGCTCATACCGAATACCAGTTGAAACACTGTGAGAGAGATAGAAATGAAATAACAACGTAAGGACAACAAGGTATGTAGAACGCCCGATATGTAAGGTTATGTATAGCATGATCTGTATTAATTAGTTTTACTGTATGTATAGCCTGGTTTGCATTAATTAAACGTGTCCGCAATGCATAAAGTGGGGAAAGGTATTTATGTAGTGATGTCTTGCTGAGCATACTAACGCTTGTAGAAACTGTCGTCCAGCAGTGGGACACAAGGTACACAGCACAGACACCACAAGGGATGCTACATGAGGGCGTTAAACAGAACAATTCCATACAACCCGCCGTCAGTGGTAGGGTATGTCCAACAAGGACGTGCCATAGCAGGGGATAGTATATGTTGATATACTGTCACAGCACGCATGTGTATGGGCATATAACGTTAATGACATATCTAAGGTGGTCCTGCTGTGCAAGTATGCTTTGCATTATGGGATACTATGTGAAATATGTGTAATGTATAGTATTATAGGTAGATATGACAGATATTCTACACAGCATAACAGGCATATCATGCATACCACAGGTATCGTCTATTGGCATGTACAATAACAGGATACATATGGCTTGTAGGCATGGGACATTGTAATAGCATGATAGCTAATCTAAATGGAAGGGCTACCAAGTAACCATGCACAAAGGACATGTAATAGCTTCACAGGTGCATAGTGGGGTACTATGCAGTCTGGCAAGTCCATGTGTAAGCACAACTACAGTGTTCACACTAGTGGCACCTCTCTAGGGTAGTGTCCTGTGAACAGCAGAGCCATGTGTCACCTGCACCTCTGCACAGTACAGCCACTGCAGTGATCCCAGGCCTACATGTGTCTCCCAACCACCAAGGGAGGTATCACATGAACAGTGCTACTGAGTGTCCCTGCGTGATGTACATAGGACTTATGTTCCAAAGCATGGTGAGTGTCCGGTTTGGGAATGTAACCCTCAAGCACATCCCACTCATTGTGGCGTGTGTGCACATATCCATGAGCATGTTGCTCACAGTGGCTTCTGCTTATGTCGCGTATGAGGAGTATATCCATTAATAATGTTGTGGACATGGGCCCTGTCTGATCAGCAGAGGTCACCCCTGAGTATGTAGTATGCAAATGTGTACAGATGTGGTGTCCGTAGTGCAGCCGCATACTTAAACTGTCGGAGCTCAGTAAACGTCATGGCGTGTTAATGTTGTGGTATGTAAAGCTGTAGCTGTTGTGTAAGGTACACCCTAAATGGGGTGGTGTACCCTTGAATGTGTGTAGATGTCTTGAGTTCAGAGGTACAATGGGTGCCTATGTACCAGCTACACACCCAGTACAGATAGGTGTGGCCACGTAGAAGGATATCCACGCCACAGTGGCAATACGTTAACCACAGGAGTGGGTGCGACATATGTGTGTACTGCAAACATGTACAATGTGATATGTATGTAGGGGACTACCACCCATGTGATAGTCAGTGGGTGAATGGTGTAATGCAAAGGTGATGTTCATGCACCTTGTGTCATGCAGCTTGATGCCATGATAGTCATATCATGTATCTGTCACAGCGACACCCGTATGGATGGAGTCAGTATCAGCTGGTGGAGCAATCATGGTGCTTTGTATGCAGGGGTTTGAAAGCTAGGCAGGAAAGTCCCCTGTGCTAGCCTGTACCGCAGGGAAGCATATACTGAACATGAGGGGCCCTATGACTGAGGACTGTGGTATGCCAAATGTACCTGACATGTAGTAGGTACTATGGTATGCTGGCCTCACTGTGTGTGTCCTGTCCATGAGCCACATTGCATAACATCCTGAGACATAGGGTACGATGTGCAGGTGGATGTGTATGTTGTCAATACCAGAATGGAGAATGGTGCTGAAAGGCAATGAGAGGACAATGTAGGATGTGTGGACTCCCGTACCATCAGCAACTGCCCTGGTAACTGTATGAAAGGAGTCCACCATGTGTAGGGGCCATGCTCTGGCCCTAACAAGCCCAACCCGAGTGGCAGCAAAGGACGGAAGCCCAACAATGTCTCTGTGAATGACATCCTTGATGATGTGCCCCATAGCCATGCAGAACAGTCCAGTCAGGTGTGTAGGACTATAGTCCCACTCGTGCATTGTGGTGCCACCTGTGTGTAGTGTGATAAATGCTGCTGTGTGCCATTCAGGGGCTACAATGTCTGAAACAAGGCTATTACTGAATATGGTGGCCTAGTGGGGAGACATGTCATTCAGAGGTTGGTGGACATCACAGCCTGGGACGTTGGAAGGTGACATGGGGCCAGTGTCCCAGGACATATAGAGTGCAGGTCAGTACTGTGTAGGTGTGACCACAGGGACACCACAATGTTCCTGTATGGATTGTGGCCCTGTAGTGAGTGAGAGGGTGTAATGTTAGCATTGAATCCATCCTCCAGCATGTTGCCAACATCACCTGGGTCTGTAATGTTCCTGAGTGACTGTTGTATGTGACAGCAGATGTGGGTGTTGCCATCGACTACTGACATACCACCATAATGCCTGGTGGTACACCCCGGAATGTGTCACAGTCATGTTTACGTAGCTAGTCTTGGAGTATGTGATGAGGGACCCTGTGGCCCTACCATGGCTGACCAGTGAGCCACCCCACCCATGGGAATGTACACCACTGTGCAACAGCCTACACCTGTTGTTGTACATCATATGTCCATGGAACATGACCACCAGAGTGGCATCTGTTATCTGGTGTGTACCATCATGGCTCTGTGTGGAATAGCATGATCCATGCAGTTGTGTACATGCTAATGAAGTGCACTGGGGTATGTGTCAGCATTTGTATGTGCATTGTCCATCTGCACGGGTGTCATGACGTTAACAACCGCTGTCAGCAGACGTCTGTAGTAGGTGTTGTAGTACTCATGTACTGTGTATGCTGTGATGGGTGTGGTGCCGGGATGTGGCTAACAAGGTTGATTAGCATATGTTCAGAATCCACCAATGAGGGGATAACCCCAGGTGTGTAACACCAGTCACATGGTGGTAGTGTTCATGTCAAGGTTAATGTAGGTCTTGGAGGTGGTGTGTATGGGTTGATCCAGCAGAGCGGAGGTTATGACTCATGGATGTGTCGGTACATGAGTGGCTATCCCAGTTAAGTGTGGGGTAGTGTCAGTCACACATCAGTAGTAGCTGTCTGAGGCCCACTGTCCAATATACCAACAAATAAGGTATGTTAACCGTGGGGTATGATGTTGACTCTGTAGCTTGTTACAATGTGTATAGCGGTCCCGGACACAGTTAGTTGCACGTGGAGCACCTCTGATGCATTGTGCTAAGTAACTAGCCAGGATGTGTGCACAACATAGTGGGATATGGGAACCCCTCAGCTGTGGGTGTGCCGGTCCAGGTATGTGCCTGAAAGGTATGGTCCGTCTATAACCTGTCATTGCAGGTGTGCTCTGCAGAGCCTAGAGGCAGGTCCCAGTCACTGCAGAGATGTTTGAGTGGTGCATTATAAGGTGTGCCTTGCCTGCGTGCGTCACAGAGGAAGATGCAAGCATTGTGTCACATGACCCCATGTCGTGCTTGCCAGTTCCCGTTCTGCCGGTGACAGTTATTGGAAACTGTGCAAGACAGGCAGTATAGAAGCAGCAAGAGCCTTACATGTGAGCTGTACTCCCAGGGCTGACAGGTGCAAGTCATCTGTGCCACAGCATTGTGTTTGACCAGGTCAGTCAAAGCGGACAGATACCAGATGCCTGTGGAATGACAATAGGAGCATAGGCAACTGTTGAAGTGACACAGTCGGTCATTGTACAGTGGTATCATGTCCGGACGAATGCAAAATGCTCCCCAGGGCTTGGCCCACACCCTCAGGGCTATAAGACTGGTGAGCTATTGCATGTCCCTGCACACGTAGTCTGTGAAGTGGCATCACAGGGCAGTCACACTAACATGGAGAATGACAGTCACATCGTACCTGGTGAGGTGTGGCATGGGTGCATAGGTTATGTTGCAGAAGCAGTTACCCGACAGCAAGATGTAAGCGACTATCGCCTTGTGTAGCCTGCTGTGTGGAACTGCAGTGTGACTCCCTACAGAGTCACCTATGACTGGTGTGTTGTGAATGTTATAACTCCCTATTGGCTGTATGTGATGGGCACACATGAGTCTGTGGGCTATAAGTTGGTGATGTTGTCTTCCATGATGGGGCTACCTCTGGTGCCTACACTGAGTATGGAGACGTACTGCACAAGTTGTCCTCGTAGGTGTGGCCAGTGGTGTAGATCATGTGAGACTATGTGATGGGTGGGGTGTGTTGCGAATGTTACACATCCCCAAATGACTGTCAGGTGCAGTCAGGGTTGGTGACAGCATTACCCCCAGCCATAGCTGTCAACCTCCTGTCCCCAAAATGAGGAACATTAGCCCTCATAATGTGTGACAAATGGGCAAAACGTGGAACACTTACAACTGGCTTACTAACAGCTTCAACTAGGAAGGGCATATGATGGCTAAAATAGGCTGGTTTTACGTATAAAAAGATATTCTAATGAATTAATATGATTCCCATCTATTTAGCCATGGCTAGCAGGTAAACAATTTCCAACAATGAATGTGTGACAGACCCTTTCAATGTGGAACCTTGAGGAACATGCACCTTTAAGACCCCAAATGAGGTACGTTCCTCGTAATGAGGTACACTTGAGAGCTATGCCCCAGCACGGCTGCAGAAGTGCATCCCCCACAGGCTGTAGTGTCGTATGTTGGGAGGTGAGCATTGAATGTGTACATGAGACAATTGCTCTATTGCCACATGTACAACATATCCCTCATATAGACAGGCAGTAGCACTGGTACGTGACAGTTGGACATGCCTGTATATACAACCATGTCCCACAGGATATGTGCGTTACGTGTGTACAACAGCTGTTGTACCATAAGCAAGCTGGGAAGTGTAGGACAGCCAGTGTACCTGTGGGAAATGGTGTGGAATGGGTGCTATAGTAATCAGTAGCTCATGACATGCTCACAAGTTCTGAACAAGTGCCTAGCATGACCATACAATACAGATAGGGTGTTGGATAATATCAACCCACAAGTGGTGATGACAGTCATTTTGGGTGGCACCGCACTATAACCCTGCTGAGTATGGTGTGCATGTCCATGAACCATTATCACTGTAGATGTTAGCAGTACAGATGTACAAGACAGCACGGATGTTTGATTACAAATACCTTTGTATGTCACAGGAGTGTTCCACCAGTGGCCTGTTGACAGACTCACAACTACAAAAGGTGCAGGAGTGACATGTGCACATCACACCAGTGCCAGCTACAGTAGAACAGGGTTAATGTGTTGTACCCCACCCTCATTGTAGCCCATACCACACAGACAAATGTTAGGCATCTGTGTATGTAAGGCTGTGAATGGCCATGACCTATCAGTATAGCTGTGTCAGTGTTGTGAACAACATACAGAATGGGCTGTGTGGGTGAGGTGTGTGACATATGTGCACAGTCTGATGGATGATACCAGCATTGTCACCGCTAGGTGAACATCCCTGTACCCATAAACTACTACCTAGGCTGTGGTCAACATTATGGACACTGTGTAAGGGATGGTGCTGTGCAGTGCACCCCCCGACTTGGTGACATCTCCAGGCCCCTTAGGTAGTCATATGAGGTACCCATGTCATGTCAGGGTGCCATCCATGAGCACGGAGATCACTGGACAGGCATATA
Source organism: Protopterus annectens (assembly GCF_019279795.1). Classification (NCBI taxonomy): domain Eukaryota; kingdom Metazoa; phylum Chordata; order Ceratodontiformes; family Protopteridae; genus Protopterus; species Protopterus annectens. Next base: position 1,708,707,048 of record NC_056735.1, on the reverse strand, counting down.
CAGCACTGTGGTGACCAATATTGGATCACATACCACCTTTAAGGGGTAATGGCTATGCATGGATGTGCGATACCAGCCTTCACAATCCTCACCCCCACTATGCAGCATGCTGTCTACCTTGCAGAAAGACATTTGCTACACCATGATGATGGACATGCTACATGTCCATATCCTGATCTATAAGACATATGTCATGGACAGCCACCGTCCTAATACTAGGATCGCCACAGGCTGGACAGATCCCTGTGACATATATGTGACATACTCCCGCCATACCATGCAACCCTGTCCATCAAAGCTGCACATGTCATCCCAGTCATACATGGTGTGATGGCCGCATGGTAGATGTACTATCAACTGACTGGATCAGTAATGTGGCACTGATGCACCTTGCGGTGGCATAATGGCTGTCTGTTACAGCTTGGAAACCGTGTCCGCACATGCTATGGTTGATAACCATCCCTGCGAATGTCGTCTGACTAGCCATTGTCCCATGTCTATCACATGTGCAATACAGGCGATCCGTGGCAGGATGTTGAACAGTTGTACAGTGCTGTGTAGATGTATATGGCAAAACACATGCATGTACAGGTGTCCATGCGTATGTGTGCATTGTCACTGCTCAAGTCCATTACGGCTGTGTCTGTGTTGATATGTGACATATACACAGCATCCAGGTCAACAGCATTACCGTGGACACATCCAGGCATGTGCAGATAGGTAAGAACACAAGTGCAGGCAAATAGACATGCCCACAGCAAGACAGCATTTACATGGAGTATGAACACTGTAATGAGGTGACACACATATATGGTGATGATATCCAATGCATAATGGGTGTGACATGTGTGACACAAACACGTCAGTCGTGTCAGTGTCATGATGCTTTGCAAAGATAACTGTGCAGATGTAGTAGATGTCATAGAAATGTATGTGCAGCAGTATCTCTGTACATCTCTGAAACTGTGACCTGTCACCATCATTATGTCTTACAGATAATGCCCCGTACACGCCTCCCAGCATACAGCCGCCAGGAGGATGATGTCCTCATCCCACAGCTCCATGACAACTATGACTTGTTGTTCAGCCATGTGCCACAGCATGCCCAGCAGCGGGATGACCTGTGGCAGGATCTACGCAGGAGGGTGAACGATGTGGGTGGCCATAACCGCACCTACCAGCAGGTGCGCAGACACTGCATGGACTTGATACGACATGCAAAACAGCGTGCCACTGCAATCACCAGGGAACAAGGTGGAACAGGTGGTGGGCCACCAACCCAGCCCCCACTCACACACACCGAGGAGCTACTGGCCAGTCTGGGGACACCCAGGAACAGCATCCACAAACACTAGCTGCCATCGTGGAGGTGGGTGTCTCCCAACCAATGAGCCTGGAGTTGCCTGGTAAGTCAGTACTGCACATATGGCTATTATATCCCATTTAGTTGCATGTGTCACTGTACATTATGTAAAGTAACAACATATGCAAGGTATGTGGACACACATGCTGCATACTACAGTATGCTACCCTGTGTATGCACACATGTGCATACTATATGCTATTATACAGGCAAATGTGTTAACATGCACAGTGCACCCTGTGGCTGTCATACAGTCATGGATAATGTTCATACTGCTGTGTCACCCCTATACAGGTACCTCTGGCGTGCCGCACAGACATGAGTCCGTTGCAGGTAAGACTGTCATCAGTATCAGGCATGTTAAAGCATAGATCTATTTGCCATGTGGCCAGTTAACACTTGCACACTTGATGTTCATTCCAGTCATGATATACAGGTCGCAGCACCCATCATTTACACAGGCCACCCATATGCAATATATACAAATGAAATGATACACCAACTTGAAACCACAGTATTTGTCATTGCTACATGTGTGGTCAGTTGTGCATACAACGGTGGAGGTGTTCTACAATGGAGGCATATGTAGTATGCATTGGAACAACATGTGTGGTACGCAAACAGTACCACACAGTGAGCTGTGATATGGGCAGCCCACAGTTGTCACCATTGTGTTGTATGCCCCTGCATTGGGTGCACACATTGTGATGTGCCATCTGACATGTCCCAGACATGTAGTGTTCTGGCTGCAATATTGTCACACTATCCCATGACCCATACCCCACATACCAAACATACAACCCGTTGTCTGCATAGCCCTGTGGATGGTGACATATCTGACATCTATGGGTGTATGTCATATGGGACAACACAGACATGTGAGATAGATGGCCATCACACACATTTGGCCAACACATGTGCACACATGGCCATGGGGGATGGCCAGAGACACGTAGCCACACAGTAGATGTGATGTGTATACACCCTGTTGCACGTTGTCCACACATGGTCCACTTATAGCCTTAGTTGACTGATTATACAGTTGATGTGGTACACTGGACATCCTAACAGCCTGTGCACAGCTAGTGGAGGTGTCACTGAAGTCTACCATATAAGATCGGTTGAACATCACGACTGTGTCATAGCATGACAGTAGTCACCTGTACAGCTTCCACAGACATTGACACCACATCAGGCCACAGATACTGTACATTTCCCTTGCTGCTGTAGGACATCACCGTTAGCTGTGCACCTTGTGTGTGTGTGGTACATCAATGTCAGGTGGAAAATGGTGAATTGACATGTCCGCTATGTGTGGACATGGTTGCCAGGCAGCTAAGACCCTGTAGTTGTTGTGCAGGGGTGTCAGCTGTAGGTCCTCCAGTGATCTGTCACTTGACACAGCATGGTTTGGTGTGTATACACCTCAGCATCGTGGGTCACAATCCACAGTTATGTCATGGGTATGCATGCAGTTATGGCTATGCAATGTGTACATATTATGCATTGTACAGCAATACAGATGCCTCAAGATGCCATGCAATGGCACAGTGTCTGTACTTCACACTGTATAGCAATGTAGATGGCTCACACTACCCTTCCATGCTCATGCACATTTGCTAAACATGCATTCTATCTGTAGGGCATACAGACAACACCGCAATGTGATGCCCATTACGATGCTGTACATGTGTCAGGACAGCATTGTGTCAGACATGTATGCATGTTAATGCACACATCAGCAGAGTACATGTCAAGGTCACATCAGCCATGTGTACTGTTATCCTGTTCTGGTCCACATGGTGTATCACGGGATGCATGCATACTACCATGATTGTGTGAACTGCATGGCTACTGATATGACACCTGCTTGCTGTAGTGTGCACCCCAGGGAGGTATGCTTACTAACACTATTAATGTCTGAGCTGCATGCCCTCTGCTGTACCACAGGCATGCTGCATGCCATCTGTCAAATCACATGCATGGTGTGTCTGTGTGTGTGTCTGTGTGTGTGTGTGTGTGTGTGTGTGTGTGTGTGTGTGTGTGTGCCTATTGTAATTTAGAGTCTTTCTTTGCATTCACAGGTGATGTAGGTGCATTACCCTCCTGCGGTCCATCTGATGTTAGTGTCCCCACAGATACTAGCAGTGCTGAGCATATGCATGAGGTACAGGCAGGGTTGTCAGGGGCTGAATCTGTGCCAACGGTTGCCATCCCAGCTATGTCCCCCTCTTCCCCGCACACAGTTCTGCTGCCAACACATACCGCATCACCAGTGGCCATAGAGGAAGGACAGTCAGTGTCTGTTAGCGTGGAACAGGAACATGTGGTGGCTACAGAAGGTGTGTCTACACACCATGGTGTCAGTGTAATGACTGCAGATGTGCCACACAGGCATGTGGCCAGTGCTGCTCGTAAGAGGACCTCTGGCAGACATGCACCTGCAGGACAGAGCGCAGCAGCTGGTATCACCAGACGCATGTTCCAGACTGTAATGGTGGCACAGGCATGTGCTGAACGGCAGACCAGAGAAGGGCAGAGGCTGCAGAGGGCTGCTATCCATACCCTAAATGACAACATCCAGGCTTTGGCAAATGCTCAACAGCAGATTGCTGATGTTCTGGACTGGCGATTGGGTGACATGGTTGGAATCCTTGACCGTGGCATGGCAATCCGCGAGTGTGAGCTGTCTGTGCTGGAACATCTGGTAGGAGTGAGGCATAGGCCACGTGGACGTAGGCCAGCCACACCACCTAGTGCAGGTCAACGTGAGCATGCCACCTCACATGCCCACTCCCATAGTGCCAGTAGCAGTAGCAGTGCAGCTGGTGCTGCGCTGTCCACACCAGGACACAGCAGGCCACGTGGACGTGGCCCTGGACATTCCCAGTGGGGACACGGTTCCAGTGGACATGTGTCATCGGACAGTAGCCAATCTGTACCTCTGCCTGGTAGTGCCCGTGCAACCCCTGGCAGGCACAGGTCACGTGGCCATGGCCGGACACAGTGAGCTGTACAACCTGGTCTGTACAAACTGGAGCTGTCAATAATACCCCATGTAGGCCTCACAAAAGGCAGAACTGTGAGCACACATACACGCACACAGCAAAGACATCTGTAGGGCACAACAAAAACCACATGCATACTGAACAGACATGTCCAATCATATCACTGGCCCTTACCCACACACATGATGTCATCCATTGGTGCAGCCTATGCCCCTGGCAAACATTATCACCCTGTGCATATGATGAAGCCTGTGCCGCATCCCTGTCATCCACACCATCGGTGCAGGGACATGCTCAAATGGTCTGATGCACAGGGTGAACAGAATAGTGAAAAGTGCATTCTACATTAGTTGTGTAAGAATAGTGAGAGAAGTGTATATTACAATAGTTGTGTGAGAATAGTGAGAGACGTGTATATTACATTAGTTGTGTACTGTTGACACGCACCAGACATACCATGTAGTACAGGTTTAGCATGCATTGTTATATGTTCACAGTATGTGTCATAGTAACAACAGTAACAGCATGTTGGTAATGATGCCCTGGTTTCCTCCTTATGGTCTACTTGCATGTGCCTACAGGTAGCACTGTTTGCAGTCTCCCATGTGTAACTGTGGAGTACTCACAGGGACATATGGCAATATTAGCATGCTATACGTAGCCTCAGCCTGACTGTCGGAAAGTCTAACATACCACAGATGTCCACACATATACTGATCCAGAAGCATGTGGGCAGTTTAATAGGCTACAGTGGCTAGAGACGTGACATCCATACCAGGTCACATCACAGGTATGTTGACATGGTGCAGGGGTTGTACACAGCGGTCTGGCCAATGATAATGTTAGAGGCCACTTGATAGCATGAGGCCTCACTGTGTAGCAGTAATACCCTGTCACATTACAGGAACATGCTCACACTAATGGGGTCAACAACACTATAACGCACACCCCATAGTGTTGAGGTGAGGACCCTTGCCTATGTGGTCATCACCCTCACAGTACTGTGCACCCACACAATGCGACACAGAGAAAGAACATGTACAGGTAGCCAGTGCGGCTGAGACCGATGGCATCAACAGGGTAGTGGACTGCATGACCATGAGGGGTTAGGGATCCTGTGTGTTCTGTATGGTAACATACACCCTCACTCCATGCACCAGACAGCCATACATACCTACATACACACACACACACACACACACACACACACACACACACACACACACACACTGTGGAGACCACAAATGTCGTACACATTTGGATAGCTGATGTGTGTGATACACACACCACACCTGCCTACGTCATGCTTTCCACACTGCAGTATGTACAGATCTGTACAACAGTGTACAGGGGTGTGTGACAAGTGGGTTGTATTCCACACCATATGTGGCATATATGGTCACACAAGCAAACACACATGGCTGTACTGTGAATGATACACCTGCTATATGATGATACGTCTGACAGACATGCAGCAGTATTGGCCGCATTATGTGTACCAACGCTACCTTCGGCAATTGTGCTGCTATATGCACACGGGAGGATGTAAGTGTTACAGGTGTCAAGTGACGTACTGTCGGTAACACCTGACCGCTGTGTAGGTGTTATGTCTCCACCGTCAAGTAACGGTAACATAGCGTACTGTTTGCACATGTCATGGTTGGATGGTGTGTGACACACCTGTGAGCCGTCCCTGGCAAACATCCATCTACACAGGTGCATCACCACTTTATGTACACACATACATCCATACCTGCTGTACATCCTACCGTACTGTCAGTATGTCACCATATACAGGTGTCAATGATGGGGTGGCATTGCAACTGCATGTTGTAGTTAGGCACAGATGAGTTACTTACATCAGCTACTGTACATGCATGGTAGCTGCATGCACACTACAGATTGTACATGTGTGTTGGTCCTACATGCCTGTCATGTCGCCATGTTTGAATGTATTGCAATTGGTGGACATGTGTGTTGACATACATAACACATGGACTGTTGTATGATATGATGGGTGTCATGGGTAACTAGTACAGAGGGAATGTGTCCTTGGTCAACATTGCTACCTCATGTACTGTTAGCATTCAACAGCCATGGACCCACCTTCCATTTGCGTGCATATGATTGCTGTAGCCACTTGTCTGCACAGAGGACAGCAAAAGCTATGCTATGTACATATGTGTTGTGTGTGTGGTCCATGCACATATCCACTGCAATTGCATGTATGACATAGCCAAACATGTGTGTTCATTGGTGTACAGCGACAGTCATCTGTCACAGCTGTGTAAGTCCCAGGGCCCCTGGTATGTGTAGAGCCGACCTGGTTATGTACAGTGGTATCATTGCAATGCATAACACATGATGGAACCCTGTCGGTACATGGGTAGTCTGCACAGTTGCTGAAGACCTATGTACAGTCCACTGGTCATGAGTCACACGGTGTTGTGTTAATGTATAGCTGTGTATTGCTGGTCCAATGACATGGTGATGTGTGACGGCTACATTGTAGATTGTGGTGTGTACCTCTGTGATCTGCACCTGAGACATCTGTGATAGCTCCTGAGTGTGTACTGGTCAATACATGTGAGTGGCCTTCATGTTCGTGGGGACAGTAATACCATACTGTGCCCTTCTGTGTTTAGAATCCGTGTGCATGCAAGATGGCCCTTTGCAACTGCTAAGTGTGTGAGCATGCCCAGTATGCCATTGTGTAGATGGACACACAGTACATTCCACACTGCGCCCTTCCGTGATTAGACTCTGTGTGCATGCAAGATGGCCCTTTGCAACTGCTAAGTGTGTGAGCATGCCCAGTATGCCGTTGTGTAGATGGACACACAGTACATTCCACACTGCGCCCTTCCGTGATTAGACTCCGTGTGCATGCAAGATGGCCCTTTGCAACTGCTAAGTGTGTGAGCATGCCCAGTATGCCGTTGTGTAGATGGACACACAGTACATTCCAAACAGACGTGTGATACTAAGCGTGTGGGCATGGCCATTGACATCCTGTATAGCCATGGTGGTCATCCAGGCAACAGATGTCCATTTTCAATGTCACGATGGATGCCTACATTGAACACACTGGTTGCTGTCTCGAAGGGTGTACTGTCTGTGGCGCATCCCGTATCTATTTAGTGTTGTAGTGCTCCGTAGATATTTAGTTGCCCCGATGACAGCACTGCCGTGTGTTTGTCTACGTCTACCTTGGGACAGTAATATGCTTTCAGACTGCTCACTCTCTAAACATTCCCTATCGGCATCTTTGCCTTTGCGGATGATGTCACCCACCTAGAAGTATGCCTCTGGGAGTGCTGTGTTCAGTAATCTCGGTAGCATGTTCTGTAAATGCGTAATGCTGTAGTGTGATAAGGTAGTTAGGTGTATGTTCAACTCCCAGCCCTGCCAAGTGTGTGTGTGTGTGTGTGTGTGTGTGTGTGTGTGTGTGTGTGTGTGTGTGTGTGTTTCCAGCTGCCTGGGGACACAGTAATGCTTTTAGATGCCTCACAAAACATACATTCCCTATCGGCATCTTTGCCTTTGCGGATGATGTCACCCACCTAGAAGTATGCCTCTGGGAGTGCTGTGTTCAGTAATCTTGGTAGCGTTCTGTAAATGCGTAATGCTGTAGTGTGATAAGGTAGTTAGGTGTATGTTCAACTCCCAGTCCTGCCAAGTGTGTGTGTGTGTGTGTGTGTGTGTGTGTGTTTCCAGCTGCCTGGGGACACAGTAATGCTTTTAGATGCCTCACAACACATACATTCCCTATCGGCGTCTTTGCCTTTGCGGATGATGTCACCCACCTAGAAGTATGCCTCTGGGAGTGCTGTGTTCAGTAATCTCGGTAGCGTTCTGTAAATGCGTAATGCTGTAGTGTGATAAGGTAGTTAGGTGTATGTTCAACTCCCAGTCCTGCCAAGTGTGTGTGTGTGTGTGTGTGTGTGTGTGTGTGTGTGTGTGTGTGTTTCCAGCTGCCTGGGGACACAGTAATGCTTTTAGATGCCTCACAACACATACATTCCCTATCGGCGTCTTTGCCTTTGCGGATGATGTCACCCACCTAGAAGTATGCCTCTGGGAGTGCTGTGTTCAGTAATCTCGGTAGCGCATTCTGTAAATGCGTAATGCTGTAGTGTGATAAGGTAGTTAGGTGTATGTTCAACTCCCAGTCCTGCCAAGTGTGTGTGTGTGTGTGTGTGTGTGTGTGTGTGTGTGTTTCCAGCTGCCTGGGGACACAGTAATGCTTTTAGATGCCTCACAACACATACATTCCCTATCGGCATCTTTGCCTTTGCGGATGATGTCACCCACCTAGAAGTATGCCTCTGGGAGTGCTGTGTTCAGTAATCTCGGTAGCGCGTTCTGTAAATGCGTAATGCTGTAGTGTGATAAGGTAGTTAGGTGTATGTTCAACTCCCAGTCCTGCCAAGTGTGTGTGTGTGTGTGTGTGTGTGTGTGTGTGTGTGTGTGTGTGTTTCCAGCTGCCTGGGGACACAGTAATGCTTTTAGATGCCTCACAACACATACATTCCCTATCGGCGTCTTTGCCTTTGCGGATGATGTCACCCACCTAGAAGTATGCCTCTGGGAGTGCTGTGTTCAGTAATCTCGGTAGCGTTCTGTAAATGCGTAATGCTGTAGTGTGATAAGGTAGTTAGGTGTATGTTCAACTCCCAGTCCTGCCAAGTGTGTGTGTGTGTGTGTGTGTGTGTGTGTGTGTGTGTGTGTGTGTGTGTTTCCAGCTGCCTGGGGACACAGTTATGCTTTTAGATGCCTCACAACACATACATTCCCTATCGGCGTCTTTGCCTTTGCGGATGATTTCACCCACCTAGAAGTATGCCTCTGGGAGTGCTGTGTTCAGTAATCTCGGTAGCGCGTTCTGTAATTGCGTAATGCTGTAGTGTGATAAGGTAGTTAGGTGTATGTTCAACTCCCAGCCCTGCCAAGTGTGTGTGTGTGTGTGTGTGTGTGTGTGTGTGTGTGTGTGTGTATATATATATATATATATATATATATATATATTTGTAATATGTATGTGGATATTAGCACTATTGAATGTGCTGCATTATCTGTACATGATCACCTTGGATGTATCTGAATGTGCTATGGCTCTGTGATAGTGCACATACTGTGTGCTGTAGTGATCCTGGGTTATAGTTGTGTAGTGACCAGTTATTTTGTTGCTGGGTATTACAAGGGACATTGAAAACAATGATAGTACAGCACCTTTAAACGGTCATGTGCACATCTCAGCAGCAGTCAGCAGTGGTTATTACTTTGGAGGATGAGTATGGCTCATATAACTATGTATTAAATGACAATACTATGCAAATCAGGTTAACATTACTGACACCCGTTTATCCACAGGTTGTGATACAGATCCCAAGAATGTATGTGTATACATTGCCAGGTGCAGGACTGGAATATGGTTGAATGCATGGAGGGGTGTCCATGGCCAGAAATGGCGATCTGTACAGCCTGGCAGGTACAGTCTGTGACTGTCCCACAACCTCCAGTATATGGCTGACACATGCTGAAACAGTGTACATGCAGAGACACACATAAAACAAACAGCTAGGGATAACACATACACACACACATTGCATCAACATTGGGCCATGCAAAACCTGTTGTCCCTCACACACACACAAATGCATACATGTTGATTGGATGGTTCAATGACAGGCTCTGGAAAAGAAACTACATACCCTGTGCATATGATGACACCTGTGCCACCTCTTGTAATGTGTAACATTGATGCAGGTACAGACTAACATGGTGCTGATGCACAGGGTGGCTTCATAGCACTGTAATAATATTACAATGTTGTTAACACAAAGTGTGATTTCCTTCTAGGTGTATGTAAGCAGGCATGATACATTACAGCTATGATCATCAATGTAGTATAGTGTACAGCACTGTTAATTCTGAAGATGTATTATCCATCCATGTGCCATTTGACTGACATGTGTAGTATTGGCAGCATGTGTTTCAGAGTGTGCAGTACGTGTGTGATGTGTGTAGTACAGATTTTCATGTATTTATATGTGAACATGGTGAAGGTGCACTGTCTGCATGTACATGTATAGTGGACACATTGGAATGGTGACATGCCCTGTATTACACACTGTTAACACTTCATAGTTTCTATTGGTGGCCAGTATGCATTATACTACACATATTGTTGTACTTGTCTACACATGTGTGATTGCTATGGTTTTACACGGTGCTGTGGGTGATACTGTTACTATCTGTGATTGTTTTGCATTATGGTAGTAGACACGACCTCAACAGTCTGAATAACCAATTGTTATATGATATCTTCACAACTGACCCACACATGTAGGACACACAGTAGCATGTGGATCCTACATGTACTATACTATACCAGTACGCACTGGTATTGACCGCCACACATTGCTGGGACCATTACTGTTTGACATATAGCCATGTTAGTTACAAGCAAAGACAATAGGGATATTCCTGTCCACATCTGGGAATTCATACTGTGGCCTAGAATGCATTCTGCACATGACACAGTTATTCTACACAAGGGTATCATACAGACAGATACGTGTTATCCAACCCATGCTGTAAACCTATAAGGCTAAAAAGAGTCAGTTATCCACATTTACTACACATACTTTACCAACAGTAACACATAGGTATTACACCCCAATATGTATAATGGGTAACAATGTGTACATATAGATAAGTGCTATGTCATTTGTCATTTGATATTTGCATTTACAATGGTATTTTGAAGTACATCACTGTATCACATAAGCAATGAGAGTTCTGCATGCATATCCTCCAAGGTGGTTGTACAACTATGATGAATGTCCATTATTGACATACTTTGCTGTGTTTGAACTGTTCTGCAGTAATACACATACATGAACAGTCACTCACACTATGTATATAAACTGTCATGTGTGTGTGTGTGTGTGTGTGTGTGTGTGTGTGTGTGTGTGTGTGTGACACAGATGACCTAGGCCACAGACAATTCTGGTACATGTAGTTGACAAGTGCTTTAATGCTCCACCAGATGTGTCCAGGCACCAGAACTGTGACTTGAGCGACACAAACACATGCTAGAGTAAAGTTTCTGTTTGTGCGTGTGCCTCATTATGGCATTCCTGTTCATGTGTGTGTGCATTTCTGATGTGTGTCATCAGCCACAGTTGAACTGCACATCCAGCATCCCCCACTAGGTGACCATGAGGGTTGTCCCCATTGCCAAATGTTTTGTACAGCTGCGTCAGATGCCACATATCGGAAGCATTGCAGCTTCCAGGGCATCCAGCACACACATTCATTATTATGGGCTGGCCATCACACACAAACCACCACTTCATGGAGGGGAAGCCCTTGTGGATGATGTAGGCCCTACCACACTCACTGGCTGGTGCTTTGATGCATATGTGCGTGCAGTGTATTGCACACAGTACTTAGGGTATTCCACTATTGTGTGGAAAAGACACATATTGCTGCCCAATACCTCACGGGAATTGGGGATATATACATCATCACTGACATGTGCTGACATGGCATTCATGAACTGGTGCAGTACCCTGGATGCTGATGTTTGTAAAATCCACATCATATCACCAGTTGATCTCTGGAAGGTACCTGTTGCTGGTATCCTTAGGGCAACACATACCTTGGTTTCCACTGGGATAGGTTTCCCTCTGTTGGTTCTGTGTGTGAGACATGGCCTGCACAGCTCCACAATCTTCTGCAGGAGGTCTCTGTCCACTCTATAGCGCTCTACTATCTCCAGCTCATGTAGCCCCTGGTAGGTTACCCTGTGCCTGCACACTCCTCTCCGTCTACTCACTGTGTGATGCTGAGCAGCATTCACATTGGCACAACCCTCCACATGTTGCATATGTTGACGATAATAGCAATGGCAGCCCCTAACATTATGTTGTCTCAGTTAAGCTTTTACAGTTTTCACTTCTCTTAGTATACTACAGTGTTGCAGTGTGTCTGAGAAAAACATGGTGGAATGCTGTTTGTAGAGTTGTACGTGCTGTGCTGTGCTGGCCTACTGTACTGGCTGTGTAATATACTCAGTCTGATTGTTTTCACCTGCTAGCTGTGGTAGTTCTCCTTGGTTAACTTACTGCTATTTGTTTACCTTCCTTTTCACTGTTTGTGTCCACAGTGAGCGGCGCCACGCATAGGAGCACAGTGAAGTGCACATCCGCTTCCACGTGCGCACACAGGCTTATACATGCGTACAAACACTTACACTGGCTTACACAACATTACATGGGCTTCAACAATCTTACAGTAGCTTACTCGTTCTTCAACTCGCGCACACGGGCAGACACACATGCACACATGCTTACTCGGGCTTACAGGCTTGCACGGGCGCAAGCACACTTCAGCAGGTTTGCAAGAAACTTCAGTGATATCCATGGCATACACCATCAGTTTCCTGACTTTACCTAGGATAAATCATAACACGCCTCTTCCACTGATGAGTCACTGACAGCAAACATGTGACACACTGCTCCAATAAGATTACAGTGTTTTATACATACACACTCATGATGTCACCTATCTTCTACGCTGATAGTCCCCTTAACCTACTCTTACACTGTAGAGGCTTGGCCCATATGGCATGACAAATTGTGCTTCACTATCCTCAGCCTCAATTGCATAGGATTGCCTACTAATGCTTGGTTACATCTCTGAGAGTGCGCTTCCACACATAGCAACCACTACTCAGTAGCCATGTTGTCTTCAGCTTGCCATTCACCTGCATGACGAACTAACTTTTAACTGACATTACAATTTGTATGTATATTTTACATATTTGTCTTGTTTTGTATGCACAGCGCGTATTCGCGCCGCTGCGCTATGCTTAAACACCGGAGATCGGGGGAGGACAACTAGAGTTTTATTAATTTCCAATGGAAAAACATGCCACTGGCCTTATATTTGGCCATTGGCATGCTTCTTCAACTAAATCCATCCTTTATTTGCAGATGACATTGCTCTGTTTAGCTACTTGCAGAACGTTACTCGGTTAACATCCATGTACATTTCTGCACATAACTCTACTCTTGCACGGACAGCTTACTGTTTCATGTATCGCATATTTTACATCATTTGCATAGCTTTCACCTACAAATGGGGTAATTTGCATATCCTAACATTGTCCGTGCAGCGTTGTTAAGGGGCTGTGTTACACGCCCCTACAGGATATTGCTGAATAGCTCGGCAGACATCTTGCCTTGCTCTACTCTTACTCTACTCGTACACACCGACCAAGGCTTCGTGAATCCTGGCCTAAGCTTTGCTGTGTGCTAATATGTCTATTTGTGGAGTAAGCATGGCTGTAGGTATGTTTTGACCTGCTACGTCTGTCATTTCTACAGAGCAGCTCCCACTTTCATCATTTGTAGAGGTGACAGCCCTATAGGAACTATATGTACAGCTGTGACATTTGACAAGTCAACACATACCTGCGGTCAATACTAAACTGACTACTTCAGCGCTTTTCATACCTTCAGATTTGTCTTGTAGTAGTATAGTCGATAATACTGTTTCCTATAACATGTATCTGTTTCTGATACAAGATATGTCATTTTATTACACCACTACACACAATATATGAAGAAATCACAGGCCAGATGCCATTACATTCCTTTTGTAGGACACACCTGCCCAGAGTGTTGTGTTCCTCACAAAAGCCAACAGGTGCTAATCAAAACATATTCTGCTATCATCTACCTTATGTGTTCACCGGTATTTACACTTTCCGTCAGTGGCAGAACTCACATGCGAGTGTGGGAGACTGAACACTGTATCGGGGACACTGCATAGCACCCTGAGGGACACATTTATGTTGTTTCTATTAACCTTCCACATTGACTATCACAGGGCATAAGTATTCATCAAATTTATCGAGGTACATGCTTTTGACTTATACATGTTTTGTCATTTGTCATCACGTCTTTCTTCACACCTGTCCACCTAATCTCACTAGTTCTGTACATTTATTTAGGTCAGGGTTACCTTCATACCTCTCAACTGTACACATTTTGGGTAAATGTCCCGAACTTAGACTTATAATTTTGTTCCTTTTTTAATAATATTGTGCCTTTCTGGTAATTTAGTGGCAAGTCATTAGGGACTGTGGGGTTAGACAATAATGACAGACATTAGTAGTTTATAATTAATAACCCTCAAAACATTCATACTAATGAATGATCCATTATTCTATCAACGTTCTGACTTTGTAAGAGGAATATTTGAAATATTCCCTATTTGTACTTATTTTAAAATGCCTTTGTCCAGATGTCTTATTCTGATGGGTTGAGAGGTATGGTTACCATCTTAATCGTATGCATGTACGTCCATGATAATCGCTTACATGACACTAATATAAGTCCCTACGTCTTCCCCCAATAGTTTACACAATATCCAGTAGATGGGTTCTTCATTTTTGGAAGATATAGGCGTCTGCTATACCCACATAGGAATATTAATCACTCCCATGGGGCGGACCTCATAAATCTGTGCCAACCAACACCTAGGCACCTAGGCCCATTATTGCATACCCATGATTCCCAGACCTGACACCCCTCCACAGTAGTCATAACACATATTTAATGTGAGCGATAATAAAGTATGAAGACACTTCTAAGCACTATCCACTCTCCGCATATCGGGACATATGTCATACATTCTGTCAACCCATGTGTTATTACACTTGCACAAGCTACTGTTGCATGTACAGCTATATTGTAGTTGCGGATGACACTTCTTTGCAGCAATCATTACAGGACAGTGCTTGTATAGATTCACAATTTTTGGGGTCCTGCAAAGGACATCTATATCCATGTTTAAAGAGTAGGACTTGCAGATCTGGCACACTGATACTTTCTGGGCAATAGTTTTGAGAGCAGCAGTGTATTTACCTTAATTGCATGTCTGTATGTCTATCCATACTAGCTATGATGTAACCTATTTATGTACATGTGTTATATCTACGAGGACATTTGTTTTAGGTATATATCAATTAATGTTGTATGTGTTTGTGTGTATATATATATATATATATATATATATATATATATATATATATATATATATATGTCTGTACATTCTTTATTTCATATATTTATTTAGTTTAAGTCTGTGGATATATATCTATACACAAATGTATATATCCATATATAGACATTACGTGTAGAAACCAGCATTCATTTGCTATGCTGTGAGCGGATTACACATGCACAGGCGCACTTGCATTTCCTTATTGTGGGTTATGCACAGGCGCACATGCATATCCTTATTGTGGGTTACATATGTTTACTAAGTCTTTGTGCTTACGTGGGCTTTATTACTTGTGACAGTACCAGTAAAATATCTGTAATCCGGTTAACGGACATATGCGAAACACACGTTCACCTTTACATATTTAAATGTCTGTACAGCACAGACGCATTCATTACACTTTAACATTATATGTGCTGTAGTCGTAGTTGAACCGGGACTGCATTCACATTGGCCGGATGCTGTAACCACTATACTTTTGGTGTTCTGACTCATTTATATGCATACCCATAGTACATAGCTACATTAACATATGCCTCACCACTTCACTTACGACACAGGCATCCATTCTCCTGCTGGGAAAAATGCGGTACTACATATTACACATTCCCTATTCCCTACTGCTCTGGACCCAAGCTGCATATTTAATCACTGCAGGGATATTCAGAACCCCAAGGCTTATAGTCCTGACACATACAAGTCTTTAATTGTCAGGGTGTTCATGTGGTGATCTGGGTTTAGGCTTGTCCGCCTGGTGAACGGAACTGCCCTGACCATGTTCAAATGTCAGACAAAGCACATGGACAGAGTTTGTCCATTTTAAACATTTTATCTGTGTTTACAGACACAGGTGTTTGGGCACCTGTCAGCAGCTTATAATGTTGGCAATACATAATATGGGTGGGGTGGTTACAATACATAATCCACGGTGAGTGGTGTTCCCATTCACATTATTTTACCTGTGTTTACAGACACAGGTGTTTGGGCACCTGTCAGCAGCTTATAATGTTGGCAATACATAATATGGGTGGGGTGGTTACAATACATAATCCACGGTGAGTGGTGTTCCCATTCACATTTGACTATTTCCTGTATTCATTCATACGAGGATTATTATTTTGGACATGAATTAACTATGAATTAACTACAGGTATGCAGTAGTACAGTAAACATATGTGAAGGTTTGTTACTGTAAAAATGTATGGACCTCTGTAATACTCGGGGACTACCCCACATCCTTCACAACATTTCATGCTAATGTACATACTATTATTCTGTGAACTTTCAAAGTTTGTGAGAGCAGTATTTACATCTGTCCCTATTTGTCCACCCATCATTTTAGGCTTTGTCCAGATTTTGTTGCTGTAATAGGTTGAGAGGTGGTGTCGGTATGTGATTGAGTTGAATATATACTGTCGATAATTCAGTGGGGAGTAGGGTTACCACCTGTTCCTCTTTGTGAGGGGAAGTCCCACTTTGGACAGTTGTGTCCTGCGATGAAACCTAAGACATGGCAAATGTCCTGTGATTTTAAGACAAAAGTATATTTCTTATTTTCTTTAATAGTTGCATGATACAGGTATTTTGTATCTGAAACACATAACTATTATTTGAAATAGCATAAGCAATTCAAATGCTATGAAATAAGCTTTTATTTTGGCAAACAAGTGTAATTCTGTCCTTTGCACTGGCCGGGGTATGTTTTATCCTGCAAATTCTCACATTTCTACAAAAGATGTCCCACCTTGGGCATCTGAACAGGTGGCAACCCTAGTGGGGAGACCTGCATGGTGGACAGGTGTTCCATCCTGCGTAGTATGTTTTGCATGTCTGTCTAGAAACTGAACAGTACCGTGACTACACATACATGTTTTGTCCAGATGTGTACAGTACTAGACACCGTGGCGTGTAAACAACTCTGATGTTTCAACAGGTTACTTATCCCACGCGGGATGTACACACATTTTGCCAAAACATGAACGCGCGGGCATTTGGATTTACGTAACTGTGATGGGATGTTTACAAACGTGGGATACATATTTGCAATCCTGACACTGCCTAGGACGATACTTCCTACTACATATGGGGAATACTCACTATGTGTAGGTGTACAGCTGCGCAAGGTTGGTAGCTGGATTTGGTGGACATTCGGACATGGGTGCGGGTTATGTGCTATACAGGGGATGTTGCGTATTGCATTTGCATGCATGGGTTCTGCATTTGGATGTCCCGGTTCCGCATATAGCATCCTATGTGTATGTGCTGGTTACGTTCCTGTTCATGTGTATAGCACATTTTAATATTCATATGTTTGTGTGAGTTTGGTATACAATATGGACTGTCAGGTTTCTTTACGGTTGTTATATGGCCACAACTGCCCAGCTGTGTACTATCACTACCACTGTGGGACTGCTGGTGACCCTGCCCATGGGGCTAGGCGTGTGCATTGGCGGCACGCTGACATGATGCGCTTCACTTCCACTGGGTATAACTACTTACAGTGCAGTACATTACGGACACACGATTTTAAATATCATTTGTTCCATGGACGGAAACTCATATTGTGTTGCATGCATTTCTGTTTGGTTCTCAATTTTGTGTGGCCGGGAACTGTCTTGCATGCTTTGCATACGTTTCATTATCCACGGACACTGATAGGTGCGATTACTATTGCAGGCAGACTATAATATTCAGCAGTTTAGGTTGCTCATCGACAGCCGACATTGACACGCCTCCGGGCGCAGCTTAGTAACGCCCCATGCACTCGCGCACATGTCCTATGCACGTGGATGTGGTGGCAGCGCACCTTCATTAATATGCATATGGTGCTACTACACCATATATACGCCGCACGGCCGGCGCAGGCCTTACACCGGCCTTGCGCCGAGCTTCATGAATCCGGGGGAATGTTTAAAAATTGTCCCTGGTTTTCAGCTTTCATTCCCCTGTTATTTTTGGTTTTGCCAAAAATTCTTGAGGAATGAAGTTGATCGACAATCTTCCGAAACACTCGTATGTGCGTTTCCATGATAACTGCAAGCTTGGCCAGTTAGAAGAAGATGATTTATTACTCAAATCATCTTTTTCTGCCTGGGCTTGTGGTTAGCTCAGAAACACCAGTTTGAATGTTTCTATGTAACTGCTATTCCGGCAGCAGTTTCAGGGCACATGGAGCATCTGTTGATGGTGGGGGGCTGTTGTTTCCCCTTGCCATATAGTTCCAGCACTTCATTCATCAACAGAACTTTTTGTAATTATTAATTAACATTTTTTTAACCATACTACAAGCTTCCTAGTTCTGTTAGCAAGTGTTCCACATATTACGCATTTGCTCCGTATTATGATAGGTAGTGTTCAACATTTTGTAGACTGAAGGTTAATTACCGTGGTTAAAAGGCGGGGCTTAAAGGACTACCAGAAGGAGGAACCCCCCCCCCCAAAAAAAAAAATTAAGTGCTGTATTATGTGTGCATATGTTAAGAAGAAGAAAAGAAGAAAATAAAAGCATGAAAACTGATCAACTGAAATAGATTGGTGGAAGTGGGCTCAGGCAGTAAACCAGAACATAAAAATGAAGAAAGAAGATTTTAGGAGCAGGGCCACTTGTAGGTCATGATGAGGTCATTCTGAACCAAGTAACATATGGTTGCAACTTTTTTCAAATGCCCAGACTTGGACAGATTTAATAGAAATGTGGGATTTTGTAAGACAAACCATACCTGCAACTAGTACATAGACTACATTTCACTTTTTCAAGATAAATGCTCATTCCTATAGAATTTCCGATGTTTATGCTATATCATATACTATTTATATGCTAATAATTGTTTCATGCAACTATTAAACAAAACTTACAAAAATATTTTCCTCCAGAATATTAGGATAGATAGTACTATGTGCCTTGTAGGGTAGTTGCTGTGCTAACATAAGTACAGAATGCCTTCATAGAAGGTGAGAAAAAGAGAATTTTATTGTGATAGACAGAAAACCACAAGTGCTTTGCACATCAGAGATGAAAGTCATTCAGCAATTAATAACAATGTAATCTCAATGATGCAACTATAATTTATAGCAGAACTTAGAATTAATTTGAATACAGAAACAGTGCAAGTATATTAACAAAATCCAGATGAGCAAAGATAGCATGCAAGCTACTCCTGTACAGGACTATGTACTGTGTAAGTAACATATGCCACATATGAGTAATAAACAAGTATTTATGTGTGTGTGTGTGTGTGTGTGTCACACACACACACACACACACACACACACATATATATATATATATATATATATATATATATATATATATATATATATATATATACCTCTACACACACACACACACACACACACATATATATATATATATATATATATATATATATATATATATATATATATAGATAAATAGATACCTCCAGTGGTGGCTGGTGACTTCAAATCACAGGGGTGGGGGGGCTGCAGGAGTCAGCTGAATGGGTGTGGCCAACAGGAAGGTGTGTGACCAAGTAGAAAGAGGCAGAGCTATGCTCAAAACCACAAAAACTGGGACTTTAATTAAATATGCTGCCCTGGGTGCCAGACAGTCATTATGAGAGTCTAATCAAGACAAAATAAAGTGTAGAAGAAAAAAAATATCTAGATGGAAACAAAAACGTTGTGAGGCATGAAAAAAATAAATTACTTTTTAAATACATTACAGGACTCCCAGTCAAAATCAAGTATAAAAAACAAGCAGCACTCAACTCAAACCACTTCTTTTTGCATTGCAGTTCTAATTATAATTTATATTCAGCTTTATAAAAGTACCAAGTAACATGCTGAAAGTAAGAATCTCTGTGATACACCCACTTGTAAAAATGTTTCTTATCCAAAAAAGACCTGCTGCCTGACAACTATCTACTTGTTTCATGGGGAAAACATGATCAAAGTAAAAAATGAACAGCAAACAAGAAACAAGCTCAAGACAAATTGCTTAAAGGATTACTGCACACGTCATGGACCACACATGATAGATTGGCATTCTGTTTAGTTTATGGGAAAAGCCTGCAAAGATGACTGCATGTCTCCAACAAATGTAATGAGCTTCTGAAAATACTGTAATTCTGTCCTTTATTACAAATACTGTCATATGCATTTCAATACCTAAGACTTTTATGCTATCTAGTTATGTAAATGTTTTCTGCATGGCAACAATAAAAAGGCTTTCAGTGTTGATAATTCTTTAACATTTTGCTTATTAAAGCTTACTTGCATCTTAGAGTCTCAGAAAAACTTACCTGATAGTCATTAAAGCATTGCTACCTAAACACAGAGCAATAGGCACTGCAACAACATGCATTTGGCACTGCAAAAACTTGCATTTTCTGAATAAGAAGAATAAATCAACAGTATAAGAATATGACAGAAAACCAAAACATTCTGCAAAATCAAGGATAGATGAAAAGCCACTGTAGTACTTGTGTCTACTTTGGATGGGGTGATACTCTGCACACTTACACTGCATAACTGTTCCTTACCTTGCTTGGACACATCCAGAGTCACTACTTGGGGTGTGGGGTGCAACAAGTATGTCGCAATTTGAAATATCTCTGGCTGACAGTGATGGCTCTGGCACATTTGTCATACCTGTCAGCCTCAGAGCAAAAAATCTGTTCAAAGCCATAAACAGAAGTGGGACAAAGGCCCAAAAATAAGGACGATTTTTAAATATTTCTCTTGTAAACTTAGAAAGATAATAGAATAGTAGGTCTTGCATTAGTATGAATTTTCTGAAGGGTATGAAATCTGAAACACAAATGTCTGTCATTATTTTCTAACTTCAATCTTTAATGATTTTCCACTAATTTGCTAGAAAACCACAATTTTATGAAAAACAGACCAAAATGTGATGCAAAAATATAAAATAGGCACACAATACAGCTGGGAACCTGTCAAAGAAGAGACACTTTTTTAATATTAGTACTGTTAACTTGAGCATCTGACAAAATAAGAGAATCTACATGCATTTCTGAAATTAAAAGTAATCTATAACTCTGATCATTAGAATTATTTATTAATTGTAAACTCTCCACATTTTCATCCAAATTTGCCATTTTGTGGATGAATTATTAGGGGGAGAGCAACATTTTGAGCCAAATTTGGGGACAGCTGAGAGGTCTGGATATATTTAATTCTATAAAGCTATTTATTTGCGCATACCTCTTCAGTGTTTTCTGCCATTTTAAGCCCAGCTCTTTGTTTTCTGTACTTAATCTTACTGCAGCTGCTTGGTGAGAACAAGTCAGCTGCAATATGTTAACAGCCCACACTCTGTTGACTTTCGCCCCTTGTTCATATCTATATATGTATTTCAGTCTTGCCTCTTGTACATTGTACTGATATAATGCCTTTATTCTTTTTTGTTTGTTTAGTCCCTTATATTATCCTCACAGTACTGCTACCCACATTGCCCCACATCCATGAAGGGTCTACCAGCAATTCTATAATCCCCTGCACTCACTCCGCTTATACCTGGGGCCAGTTGCGGAACCTAAGAGTGTCTTGTGGTTCCCCACTATCTACACTTTATTGTTTTTGTTTTTTTTTCATATATGTGTTACTTACTGTTATCCTCCCTCCTGTTAAAGTTGAATGATGATGCCAGAGGGGAGGGCATGCTACGTATATGCCCTTTTCCCCACTGTAGTGCGATCCTGGAGTTAGTATATATAGTTAGGGGGGTGGGGGGCACAGCCCACCATCTGCTCTGGTTTTATATCATCCACTTTACAATTCAGTATTCTGAAATTTAGCATTGTAAGATTTCAGTATTATGGGTTTCAGTCAAGTGTTTTTTCAGTATTTTGAAATTTCAGTATTATGGTCTCAGTCAAATGAATTTCAGTCATATGAAGTTTCTATCATCTGATAGGGATCCATATATATATATATATATATATATATATATATATATATATATATGGATTCACTTTAGAAGCTCAAGATGCTGAAATATCGAATTTCAGTATTTCGAGGCCATAAAGTGGAAACCTGAAAAGAACAAAAACTCAGAAGCATGAAATTCAAAACCTCGCGTATCAGAGATATTGAATTAGCGCTTCTGGTGTTTTGCTGTGGTTATCGATTCAGGTAAGTGTTTATGTGTTAAGGGTTTTGGGTAGGGGCTGTGGTGTGTGTTAATGTGTTTTGTTACTGTGATGTGTGTGTGCAAGGAGAATGTAGCTTGTGTGGTGGTGTTTTGTGTTTTTGTATGTAGTGCAACCTTGGAATTAGAATAATTAAGTAAGACAGAGCTTGTGTTTGTGTGTGGGGAGAAAGGTGTGTGTTTGTGTACAGCAGAAGCGCTAATTCAACATTTCCGGCATGCAAGATTTTGAATTTCATGCTTCTGAGTTTTTGTTCTTTTCAGGATTCCACTTTATGGGTGCGAAATACTGAAATTCAATATTTCAGCATTTCGAGCGTCTAAAGTGAATCTCTCTCTCTCTCTCTATTTATATATGTGTGTATATATATATATATATATATATATATATATATATATATATATATATATATATATATGGGTATTTATGTATAATTTGGGTTTGGGTCATGGCTGAACAGAGTCAGTAGACCAGTCTACTTACCCGGTGAACAAACAGTTGCACTTCAAGATGTGAATAAGTGTAGGGAAGAACTTTGCTTGAAGGGGTTGTCTCTGCTACTCACACCTGTCTCTCTAACATGTCTTATTTATGTTGCAGATGAGGTTGAAGTCCCTAGATGAAAATGTTTCTGATGCTATTTGTTCTGTGAATGTGTTACAGGTCCATTAAGGTTGGGTCAGCAGAAGCATTGCAAGTCAGTCCTAGATTGCCTCATAGCAGTTTGTAGGAGACCTAGTATAAGGATAAGGCTTTGATGTGGGCTGTATAGGACATATTGACTAAACCATGTATTGTTTGTGTGAGGAATCTCTGCAGACACTCAACTGGTCGCATAAGCTTGGTCAGGTACATACCAAAAGGGGCAATGTGCTCACTGTTTGGTCTAATGAGGGCTGAGTATAATGGAACAATGATATCTTTGGACCTGCATGCCATACACTTATTTATAAGCCGCATAACATAGAAAGATTTCCTTACTACATTAGACACATTGTGAACAAAGGCCAAGTCACTGTCTACATGTTTTCTCTCATCTCTGACCACTGAATCTACTCATTGGGGTGTATCTTCAATGTAATAACTTGCAGGGGTGATGCCTTTTCCAAAAAGACTATTATACTATTCTTGACATTGAGTTTTAGACTGTGACTCTGGGACCAGATATTAATCTGTGTTAGGTCTTCTTGGAGGATATCTGTGTTATTAGGGGATTCTATGACTGCACCTTGTTTATAATCTTCTGTGAACTTGTAAACTTAGCCAGATACCTTTGACATTAGCCTTGATTTCAGAGAAATAGATGATAAAAAGGAGGGGCATTAACACTGAGATCTGAGGGACTCTGCTAGTGACCTGCCATTTAGTGGAGGTAGGCTCCCCAATCCTGACTTCTTGGGTCCTATCTGTTAGCTAACTGGCTATCCACTGGGTGACATAGGGGTTCATACCTAATTGTTTTAGCTTATCTACAATGCCTGAGTGGGGTACTGTATCAAACAACTTGGCCAGGTTCAAGAAGGCAGTATGCATCATTGCTTTGGTGACTTTCTCAAAAAACTCTACCAGGTGGAGCATGCATGACCTCTATTAATGAATCCAAACTGAATTGAATTAAATGTCTGAAGGTTACCTATGTTGTTATGCATCATATCCATCATATTTCATGGGTTTACATATGAGACTAGTCAGGCTTATGGGTCTATAGTGTCTTGGATGGCCCACATGTTGCAAAAGGGCTCCCCAGATGAATTGTTAAGAAACAGAATGTTCATATAGACAATGTTAAGGTTGGATTTATTTTACTGTACTCTTTAATACAGCAACAGCAAAGCTTTGCTGCTGCTGTATTAAAGAGTATTGTGGTTCTCTGATGGTGGATTGTTGTGTTATTTATTTTACTGTGCCACCCTCTTGAAACATATAGCATTGCTTAAGTTCACATTACATATCACTACAACACATATACACGCAAAATGCATTTACTACTAATTTCATTTAGAAGGCTTTTGACTCCATCCTCTATAGAAATAGCTATGCAGGAGTGAAAGGTGTGACCAGCCTCTCTTACAAATAGAATTAACTGAAAACACAGTTTGCCAATATAAGTGATTGGGCATATGCATCCCAAATCTCAGGCATTCCATTCTAACAGTCTTACATTTAGCTT
The DNA here is from genome assembly GCF_019279795.1 of Protopterus annectens. NCBI lineage: Eukaryota > Metazoa > Chordata > Ceratodontiformes > Protopteridae > Protopterus > Protopterus annectens. The sequence goes on along the minus strand of NC_056735.1, from coordinate 1,708,682,274 downwards.
GACTATCCTATTCTCAAAACAGTTTGAGAGAGTAGGTGTTGTAAAATTATGTTTATGGTCATACATATGCATGTATGTGATACCACATATAGAAGCATACCAATAACCATGTGTCTAGGCATGGAGCAAAAAGCATGTAGCCAGAGATGCGATCATGTGACATATACAAGTGTTATAGTGACATGCACAACTTGTATGTATTGATATTGTATGGTATCCAAATGCAAAAGTACATATGGCACATAGACAAGGCCAACAATCAAATTCCATCAGTGTGTATGCAGTTTGCAGAGACACAATTTTCCTAAAGTAGTACTACAAAATGTATGTTGCTAAATGTTTCTATCCTTTGAAGAGCTATTCACACAGTGGCAACAGCTCAGACTGTAGATGTTGGATCATCTGTAGTGCAGCACACATGTTGTAGATGGCAAAATGGTGTGTGACCCCTGTAACATCCATATTTACATCCTGTTTAGTGTTGAAGTAGGTAGTAAATGGAATCTACTGTCACAGCTGCACTCCTGAGTGTGCCATCCTTCAGATGAGATGTTAAACTGCGGCCGTATCTACTTCAGTTGGTAGTAGCCCAGATGTATGTAAAAGATCCCAAAGCACCTATCTAAAAAAGTAATGGTCCTTTATTCGTATGTGTCGTAATGTTGAGATTTCACAATCTCGAAGCTCTGAATATCAACACTCAGAACTTTGCAGTTGTGGAATCTCGAAAACTGTCAATGGAAATTGCCGTACAGTGCGGAACAGGAACTATGCCATTCTTTGCATTGTAGTATGATCTCGGAGTTGATATATTTAAGTTGCAGGGGGTGTGGGGGGGTGCAGGGGGGCTTGCTCCCTTTCAAAAACATGATTCCTGATATTTTGCTATTTTAGGGGAAGGTTTTTGTTTATGTTTTGAGATTCCGCAATCTCGAAGTTCTGAGAGTCGGTATTCAGAGTTTCGAGATTGTGAAATCTCGACATAACAAAGTGGACACACACACACACACACACACACACACACACACATATATATATGTGTGTGTGTGTGTGTGTGTGTGTGTAAACAAAGAGACAAAACAAAGTCGATCACCCGTCTGACTACATTTGTAGATTCTTGTGTATATAGATATATATATGTATATATTTATATATACATATATATATATATATATATATATATATATATATATATATATATATATATATATATTTATACACACAAAATAATTCACATGTGCAAATATATGGATATACAGATCTTATTCGTAATTTCCTTTGCAATTATACTAAATTTTCATTCCTATTAAACCCCCACTCCTTTTTCCGTAACCACCATCTGATTTCACTTAACATTGTTGCTAAAATCTATTTACCATTAAAAATAATTTCATTTATTCTTTCATTCCATATAACCAATATAACATAAAATAACTTTTTATCTATTCTTTTAACATATTCTTTACTTCTGTTCTTAAAATATCTATATTTAATCATATCCATGTTTATTTTATGCACTTCTTTTATATCTTTAAAAAAAATCTTAATTATATAGTTTTCCCCATAACTTTATTCTTTTACATTTCAAAAACACATTCTGTAGAATCTGTAGATTTTTCTTGACAGTGTAAACATATTCTGTTATATATTTTATCACTTTTCTTTTTATATGTCATATTTCCTTTCAGTGGCAATTTATCTATTACCTGTCTCCACAAAAATCTTGACATTCTACTTTCTGATTACACTATTTGCTTCTTATGTTTATAGCTTTCATTTTTTCATCTATTAGATTGTGCCATGGTTTACATATTAATGTCTTATCATTACATTCTTATACCATACTTTTCTTTTCTATATCAATTTTTATTTCCTACAAAAATATATATTTTTTCTTGGTAACATTTTATTTCTTCATTTCTACACTCTTTTTCTGTTTAACTTTTTTAACATACCCCCATATTTATCATACTTATACAGTTTTACTACTAATCTCTCATCTTTTTCATTTATCCACTGTGACGCCTGTGCCCTGGCCCAGCAATAAAGGAGCCTCAATCCTCACCACTAACACCAGAGAGGGTGTCTCATATATGAGGAAAGGATAACAAATACACACAGTAGAGTGCAATTTCCCTTAAGAGCACACAGAGATCACAGTCAGTCTGGGGCTGGTCACTCCCTTGGTTTCCAGGTCCCCAATAAGACTCTCCACTGGCACAGCTATAGGGTCCAGATCTCAGCCTAGCTGGGCAAGCTGAAATCTCCAGCACCCTCTCTGTCCAACCAGTGCTTCGTGTCTCTGCCCAAGTAGCTGACACACACACACACACACACACACACACACACACACACACACACACACACACACACACACACACACTCACACACACACTTTGAGATAAGAGGTTATACAACCACACAGACACTTCTGGGGAAGGCTGGCACAGGTTCTGCAGCTGTGCCCCTTTTACCCAGACTATATGGTAGTACCAGCTACCACCACCCAGCTAATATTATCAGCTACCCAAAGGCCCTTAAAAGGGTGTCCAATTATTACTGTGCAATATTATTATCTAATTGGTAGTATGACTAATCAGTCAAGGCTTATTTAGAGTGACTTGGACAGTAAAATTCTACTACTAATCTCTCATCTTTTTCATTTATCCACTTTGGCAGGTTCTGGCCTTATCTTACCACTCCCCACTCTATGTCCTAGGTAGGAGACCTCCGCCACACCCACCTGTCATTTGCTTGGCTTAATGGTCAGCCCTGCCCTCTGTAGTCTGCCCAGCACCTCCCTGACATGCTGAAGGTGCTCTGGCCATGAATGGCTGTAGATGGCAATATCATCCAGGTAAGCAAGGGAAAACCCTCCTGCTCCTGCTAGGATATGATCTACCAGCCTCTGGAAAGTTGCGGGGCATCCTTCATCCCAAAGGGCATCTTTGTGAACTCATACAAGCCAAAAGGAGTCACAAAGGCTGACTTCTCTCTAGCACTGGGAGTCAAGGGCACCTGCCAGTAACCCTTGGTAAGATAAATGGTTGTAAGATACTTAGCCCCACCCAGCTGCTCTAGGGCCTCATCTGTCCTAGGCATGGAGTAAGCATCTGACTCTGTGTGACTATTTAATTTCCTGTAGTCCACACAGAGCCCGGTGCTGCCATCCTTCTTTGGCACCAGCACCAGGGACAGATGGAATCTTGAATCACCCCCAGTTCCAACATCTCCTGTACCTCCTTCCTCAGGGTCTGTCTCACTCTCTCTGGCACCCTATAAGAGGCCTGCCTAATAGGCCTTTGGGGTCCTGTATCCACCTGGTGCTGCACTATGTGGGTACACCCTGTTTTCCCAGTGAACATGTCCCCAAATTCCTGCAACACTGCTCAGATTTCTTGAACCTGGGTAGGAGATAGCTGCTGGGATATTGCTACCCCTTCCACTGAGGTGTCAGCCCGAGTCTCATCGAGGAGATCAGTCCCCAGATCTCCCTCAGACTCCTCCTGCAATCCACTGCAAATGTTCAGCACAAGGGCCTCCCTATCATGGTAAGGTTTCATCATGTTAACATGGTACAATTTGTGCCTCTGCCATCTGCCTAGCAGATCCACCATGTATTTAACATCATTCAACTTTCTTAACACTTTGTAGGGACCCTCCCAAGCTGCTTGCAGCTTGTTGTGTCTGACAGGAATGAGAACCATTACATGCTGCTCCACAGCATACTCTCTAGCTCAAGCATTTCTGTCATACTACACCTTTTTCTGTTGTTGGGCTTCTGCCAGGTTCTCCTGGCCCAAGCCCATGAGTTCCCTGAGCCTTGTCCTGTGGTTTAGGACATGTGCCACAACAGACTCCTTGTGAGACTCGCACTCACCTTCCCACTCATCTCAAATTAAATCTAGAGGTATCTTCACCCTATGCCCATACAGCAACTCACAGGGTGAAAAACTTGTGGATTCCTGGGGCACTTCTCTGTAAGCAAACAACAGATTAGGCCAATATTTGTCCCACTCCCTCTTAAACTGATCTGCAAATGTCCGTAGCATGGACTTGATTGTAGAGTTTAACCTCTCAACAAGACCATTAGTCTGGGGAAGGTAGGGGGTGGTCTTCATGTGCTTCACCCCACAGGACTTCCACAGACAAACCAGCAGGTCTGACATGAAATTGGCACCTCGGTCAGTCAGTATTTCTTTTGGGAAACCTACCCTGCTGAAAATCTCTAACAAAGCATTTGCCACCTTTTCTGCCTCAATGGAGGACAGCGCCACTGCCTCAGGGTACCGTGTAGCATAATCCACTACCACTAGGATATACTTTTTTCCCTGTGGAACTTGGGGTACTCAGAGGACCCACAATATCCATAGCTACCCTCTGAAATGGCTCCTCAATCACAGGCAAAGGCATCAAAGGTGCTCTCACCTTGTCTCCTGCCTTGCCTACATTTTGGCACTGCTCACAGGTCCTGCAGTACCCTGTTACATCTCTGAAAATTCCAGGCCAATAGAAGTTCTGCATAATATGCCTCTTTGTACTTTTTATACCCATATGACCTGCAATGGGAATATCATGGGCTATGGCTAGAAGCACCAGACGGTATGCTCTAGGCACTACCAACTGCTGTACTGTCTCACCTTCTAGCCCTCTCTCAGGGGTCCACTCTCTGTATAGTAACCCTTTGTCCCAGTATACAGATTCTCCCTTTCCTTGAGAATCAGATGCCTCCCTAGCTACCTGCCTCAGGCCTTGCAATGTAGGGTCTGAGAGCTGAGCCTGTCTCAAGTCTCTCCTTGTAACCCTTCCCAGCTCCCCTCCCACAGGAAGTCTGGCATCCTCTGACAGCAGTGCCTCACTGTCAGCCTGGGTACTACTACTCACCCCTACCTTTGCAGTCACTCTGTCCAAGGAAAGATCAGTACCCACAAGCAGCTGTGGCTCACATTCAGTCTCACTGCTACAGAGTAGCTCCCTCCCTGAAATAACCACTTCACCAATCATGGCTGCAAGTATGCAGTCTGTCTGGGTCTCCCTCAGGCTTCCAGAATTCACTGCTTGTCTCCAAGCCTGACTGCATGTAACTGCACAAGCACAGGGTACTGCACTATCAAAATAATTCCCTATCAGGACATCTGCAGGTATATCCTCAAACAAACCTACTTGCTGGCTTCCTCTTCCACCATCCCAGTCAAGGTGAACCCTAGCCAAAGGTATATGGAATGGGATCCCTCCTAAACCCTGACTGGAGTAGACTGCCCAGGCAAGTAGTGCTCCTCTGTAACTATTGCAGGCTTTACAATGGTTATATCAGAGGCTGTATCTCTCTTGGCAATGGCCTATTTGCCATTCACTACAATAGGATATAGCCTCTGGTGGTAGTTTTGTACCCTTGTTGTCCCAAGACAAACTACTATTGGCATTTTGTCTTTCCCACTTACTGGCTCCCTCAACTTTTGACCCCCACCTTGCCTCTGTGGACACCTGCATGCCACATGGCCCCACTACTTTAATTCAAAACATTTAACCCTAGCTCCTGAATGCGTACCTGGACTAGTGGCTTCCCCTGCTACTGGCAGATTCTGTTGCGGCAGTCTGTGCTGCCCACCATGGGTTCCTTTAGACCCATGAGCAGTACTGGGGGTCCCCTTCCTGTGCAGGGCTGCCCAGCTTGCCATGTATAGGTCTCCCTTCTTCCCCAACTCATCTGAAGTAGCACATTGTCTGTCAGCTAACCAGATCCTCATGTCCTCAGGCAAAGTGCTAAGGGCTTGTTCCCTCACCAAATGGTCTGCCAGCCCTTCAAAAGTGGTGACCTGACATCCACTCACCCACCTATGGAAATAAGTGCTCAATTTAACAACATATTCACACACACTTTCATCTGCCTGGCGTCTATGCTCACAAAACTTTTTCGTATATGTTTCAGGTGTTAGCTTAAACAGTTCCAAAAGACATTTTTTTACAGCAGTATAATCAAAACATGCAATGTCAGACATTTTAGACAGTGCAGTTACAGTTTTACCATGGAGTAAGGGGGTCAGGAACTATACCCAGAGCCCTTGGTCAACTTCATATTGTTTACATACCCTCTCAAACACATGAATGAAACTATCAAAATTATCCCTCTCTTTAAACTGTGGAAGAAATGTACTGACCTTTTGTGCTTCTGGGGTCCAGGTACTCCCTTCCCCATTATATCCATGACTCTGGCAAAGAGACAGCATCTCCTTCTCATGCTGCCTCTGCCTCTCATTCCTCAGCTTACAGACGCAACAGTTTCTCATTCTCCTCAGCCTGCAAACATCGCAGTCTCTCATTTGCTTCTAATTCCAGACGCCTGGCCTCCAACTCAAGTCTCTTTAACTCCAGCTGGATTTTTAAGTCCACTGCAGAAAGGTTGAGCTGTCCATTCTCCAAGGGAATTATATCTCCACTGCCAGTCTGATTGTCCTCCTGGTTGCTGTTTTCTGATGCAGCTGTAACCAAAGCTGCAATCCGGCCTGCCTTAATCAGGTTTCCATGCACTAGTCCCCTAGCCCAGCACATCTCTGCAAGCTGGCTCTTTGTCAGCTTTCCATACTCCTCAGCTGACATGCTGCCTGCTCACCCTAACTAACTAAGCTAATAAAAGAAATAAAACAATTGTGATTTGAATTCTGAGTATTCAATGCATGGCTGTTTTAGAGTACAAAAACACCTTCAAAGCTCACTGTACACAAGCTATAGGATTCACTCTACCCACACCACTACAAGCCAATTAGTGTTTGCCAACTAATTAATATGTGATGTGGATATCCCACCACTGCCACCAATTAATATGTGATGCCCGTGCCCTGTCCCAGCAATCAAGGAGCCTCAATCCTCACCACTAACACCAGAAAGGGTATCTCATATATGAGGAAAGGATAACAAATACACACAGTAAAGTGCAATTTCCCTTAAGAGCACACATAGATCACAGTCAGTCTGGGGCTGGTCGTTTCCTTGCTCTCCGGGTCCCCAATAAGACTCCTCACTGGCACAGCTATACGGTCCAGATTTCAGCCTAGCTGGGCAAGCTGAAATCTCCAGCACCCTTTCTGTCCAGCCAGTGCTTCATGTCCTTGCCCAAGTAGCTGACACACACACACACACACACACACACACACACACACACACACACACACACACACACACACACACTTTGAGATAAGAGGTTATACAACCACACAGACACTTCTGGGGAAGTCTGGCACAGGTTGTCCAGCTGTGCCCCTTTTACCCAGACTATACAGTAGTACCAGCTGCCACCACCCAGCTAATATAATCAGCTACCCAAAGGCCCTTAAAAGGGTGTCCAGTTATTACTGTGCTATATTATTATCCAATTGGTAGTATGACTAATCAGTCAAGGCTTATTTAGAGTGCCCTGGACAGTAAACTCTATAAATATGCAATGTATTCTAGAGCTTAGCTTATCTCTACACAAAGCAGCCACAGTTAAAAGGTTTCAAAATATTTAATAATAAATAATTAAAACCACAAGACAATACTTTCTACTACACAGTGCTAGTCAAGCATTCAGAGATCACACAGAAATACTTCAAATAAATCAGTAGTACTGTTCTGACATCACAGAAAAACACCTAGTCTAATCTTTATAGTTCTTAGCTAATCTAAAAGAAAACACAAGTCTAAGATAACTTACATAAGAAAACCGGCAGAGTGCTATGAGTTGGATGATCTAGACAAAAATGCTTAATGCCTTCTGATTCTGTCTGTTTAAATTGTAACTGCAGTTCTGATAAAACATTACATAATTTCACACTTTCCTGGTGTTTCCAGGCTGACAGAAACTGCATTTACATTTTTTACACTTAGGCAGAAACCGGAGCAATAAAGGACATTCCATATGCAAATTCTGGTCATTAACTTTAGCCTTAAAACAATAGGCAGGAAGCCTTCATCTAGCCTGGCCAGAGCCGAATTGTAAACATCAAAGGCAGTCATGAAATAATTTTAATTTCAAAGGACCAACAAGAAATGCTTGACTTAGCTTTCTTTACAGCAGATGGCAATTTTGCCACATTGTTTTAAGTTCAACATTTCACAGCATATTCTTTCATTAAAAAAACAAGCTTGTAGTTCAACATTCATATTTACAAATGATAGAATTATCTGCACAATTCTATCTGTCTAGGCTGGCAGCTTTCTCCCATCTCTACCAGTCTTCACATCCACTTTAACACTTTGTACAAATTTAATGAAGCAGCAAATACCACTGTGTTAAATAACCCTGTCTGTCCTCATTATTTGTATACAAAACTCCTCTTTTTACTGTATATAATCTAGAACCCTATATATAAATGAAAAATATATATCTGCAGTAATTCATTTTCAAATACTGTTGGCAACATAAACACACTTGCTATGTATGCTGTTTTCCCATCAGTACATAAGCCTTTTTTTCTAATGATAATTTATATATTCTCCAGAAAAGACAGGTTTGTTTTATTTCCTCTATTGTTTTTTTTTACACTAAATTCTACTCATATCTTTATTCCAGGATATTATACCTAACACAGAAATTTAATTCATTGTAAAACATGTATATCCTATCTTTACTACATCACATAAACCTGTACTTTTCTATTTATTTAAAGCCATCCCTATTACCTCTAGACACTCATTTGTGCAAAATATTACTTCCTTTATCCAAATTTTGTTTTTTTACAATTATAATGCAATGTGTGTACTGGAATTCTTAACCCTTTAGGTGTTATATACCCCACCTACTTCATTTTGTGGTTTATTTCACATACTGTCATATTCATAACTAATGCAAAAAGTTTACAACTCATTGGACATCCTTGTCTTATACCACTCTTCATATGTACCTATTGGCTTAACCAGACATTTACAAGTATTTTCACTGCATTATTACTATACATTGACATACATAATTTCCCATCTTTCGCACTTATATTATTTCATTATTAAGTATAAGATTTCTTGTCCAATTGTATTGAATGCCTTATTAAAGTCACATATAATGATTTCCGCTCTTCTTCTTTTCTGTTCATAGTATCATCCACAATTTATCTATCATTAGTAATTCTCGGCGATCCTTTCCCTTTATACTACATATACTATCTTCCATAATAGTTATTATTCAATACTACTGGTCTCCAGTTTTTTAATTGTCTTCTATCTCCCTTCCTCCACGTGAATTTAAGTATTCCACTATTTAATTCTTTATACATAAAAAGTTAACTTAACCATTCATTCAAAATCTTTAATTTTTCTGCTAATCCCAAACATTTTTATACATTTATATATTTCATACCATATTCCATCTGGTCCTGCAGCCAAATCTATATTTAATTATCCTAATACTTTATCTAGCTCATTTAAAGAAATCTCCTTTTCCAACTCTTTATTTTCTTTTTCTGTTAACTGTTTTATTTTCAGTGTTTTACATAACCTTTTTTCTTTAAACATTTCTTGTACATATTGTGCTACACTATTCATAATCTTTTCCCGAGTTCTTTCTATTGCTCTTTTTACATTTTTTCTCTCATTACTACCATTGTCCTTCTGTAATCTGCTTAAGAAACTCAGTACTTCTTTTTTCCTTGTAAATATCTTTGCTTATATAACAGTTTTTGTATTTTTTTCATGATTTATTTCATATAATTCTCTTTTTTTTGTCAGAGTACTTTCTATTATTATGTTCTAACTCTTCCGATGCATATATATGTTCTTTTATAGTTTTTTCTTTACTATTCTTACATCCTATTGTAACTGTTAAAACATTTTTATGTATCTTTCCTTAAATATCATCCACTATTCAGACCAATTTTTATAAAATGTTCTCATAGTATTATGATTGTTCCATAAGTGTATTACTACCTCTCTTTCTTTCTTCATTCCATGCCTTCTAATTTGTCCTTTTTTATTCCTTTGTCTATTTTTATATATTCCTTGTTTTCCTTTATCTGTAGCCATATAGCAAAATAAAAATCCTGTTTCAACTACATTTCCTTCTCCTATAACCTAAACATCTGATACTATAAAATAATCTATTTCAGTTATAAAAATACCCCTTTTGTAATTTCATTATTTTTTGATGCACAGTTTACTTCCCTCTTTAATAACAGTTAAAGTCTTCCGTTCTTACAGTACTCATATTTAGGTTCATAGTAGACTATCTGCCCTAGGGCATTTATAAGCCTAGCCAGAGTGTGTTTGGCTTTCGCCACCCATTTTAAATTAATTTTGCTATGCCCTTTTTCGAGGTTAGTATACTGTGCCTCTGTCTAACAGTGACACAGAAGTGATACCCGGGGTAAACCTATGATCTCCCATCCACTCATCAAGATTCCTCTTGAAGAGAGTCAATGAGGGACTCTGCCTAACCTGGACTGGGATTTTATTCCAGAGTGAAGGGAGCCTCTGGGTTATGAATCTGTCCCTCCAGCATGTCCTATTTATTTCAGTGCTGAGGTTCAAGTCTCTCGAGCGCGTAGCTCGATGGGATTTGGATTTTCTGAGGTGCAGCATGTCCATTAATTCCAGGTTGGACATGGCTTTATACGTCAGGCACAGATCGCCTCTGAGCAGGCGGTATGCCACTGAGTAGAGCTGGAGTTTCTTTAACCGGGCAGTATATGGCATCTATTTGAGCCCTTTGATACTCTTGGTGAGATACTTTTGGGGTCTTTCCAGTTGCTGCAGGTGTCTGGTAAGGTACATCCCAAAAGGGGCATTGTACTCAATTATGGGCCTGATGAGGGATGAGTAAAGAGGCATGATGACCTCCCCTGATCTAGATGTGAATCCCTTCATGATTAGGTGGGCTATATAAAATGTTTTTCTAACCACTTTGGCCAAGTGGTTGTCAAATAAGAGATTGCTATCAACTTGGGTCCCCAGGTCCCTAATTACTTCTTCTGTACTTAATGGATTACCACCTATGTGGTAATTTGTGGGCACTTTGTTTTTGCCAAAGGGGATGACTATACACTTTTTGGCATTTAGCTTGAGGCCATGGTTCTGGCACCAGCTGTCTGTTTCTATGAGGCCCTTTTGGAGGATGCTTGTGTCAGCTGGAAAGTTGATTATGGCACCCAGTATGCAGTCATCTGCGAACTTGGTCAGCCACAGTCCTTCCGTGTTGGCCTGTACCTCCGAAAAATATATACCGAACAAAAGAGGTCCCAGAACTGAGCCTTGTGGGACGCCACTTGTAACTGGTTTGGAGTCTGACATGGCTCCAGCAATTCTAACCATGTGGGTTCTGTCCTTGAGCCAGTTTGCAACCCATCTAGTGACATTGGGGTTTATATTTAAGCTGGTGAGCTTATCTATAATGCCCGAGTGGGGTATTGTATCGAAGGCTTTTGCGAGGTCCAGGTAGGCTGTGTGGACCACCTTCCCCTCGTCAATGGCCTTGGTGACTGTTTCATAGAAATTGACCAGGTTTAAGAGGCAGGATCTGCCCTTAACAAAGCTGAACTGGGTAGGATCCAGTGTCTGTAGGTCCCCAATATCTTTATTTATGAGGTCCATGATGATCCTTTCCATAGCTTTGCAGACCAAGCTAGTCAGGCTTATGGGGCGATAGTTTCCAGGATCCATTGAGGCACCACCTTTGTGGAGAGGGACAACTGTTGCTGTACGCCACTCTTTGGGTACATATCCTGTAGTAAGGCTGAGATTGAACAGTAGTTTTATGTTTGGGTTTAGCTCTTCTTGGAGTTCATGTAGGGCGCAGCCGGGGCACCGTCTGGTCCCATTGATGCTGTGTTTTTTGCTTTGGAGAGGGTGGCTCTTACCTGAGCATCTGAGATGTCAGGGGGGCAGCACTCTGCTGGGATAGATATTTGCCCTTTTGGTGGGGAGGGGGGGAAGAAGTTTGTGCTGAACCTGTCAGCTAGGATGTTGGCAATGTCTGTGGGTTCGGCGTATTTTTTGTCATTTTGGACTAATTCTGAGCATATCTGAGAATTCCCACCAAGGTTCCTAACATAACTAAAGAAAGCCTTGTGATTATCCTTAGTGTCCTGTGCAATTTTTCTCTCGAAGCTGGCCTTAGACAATTTTATGAGTGCCCATAGTTTTTTGCTAATACTGATCAGAGATGCCTTCCCTTTTTGGGATTTTGCTCTATCATGTAGTAACTTCCTCCTTCTATTGTATAGTTTGTTTATGGCTGGGGTCCACCAGACAGGGCGTCTGCCTTTGGAGGATTGGGTCTTGGTTTTATTTGGGATTGCATGATCCATGCATTCCTGAAGGTGTTCATAGAATGCGTTTATAAAGGATTCTGCGGTCTGGGCCGTATTTTCCACAGGCCCGGAGGCTTTGAAGGATTCCACCTCGGTTTTGAGGAGTGTGAAATTTGCTTTAGAGAAGTTTTTCACTGTGGTTTTATGGGCAGGGGGTGGGGTCGGGATGTGAATATCCAGTGAGATTAGTTTATGGTCTGATCTTACCAGTGAGGGATACACTTCTGGTCTGGAGCATAGAGTCCCCATGTTGGTGATGATCAGGTCCAGTATGTTTTCCCCTCTTGTGGGAGTGGTAACAAGTTGTTCCATAGCATTTGAGTTTATAAATTCTAGGAACCTTTGGGCTAGGGTGTTGGAGCTAGAGTAAGTAGAGTAGTAGTAATTTATCACTTCATAGTCTAAAATCTAATGATATGAGCATTCCCATTTTTTACAATTAGTATAAGCATATAATGTTATAATTCTATATACTTGTTCTTTACAGTTTAAACCTACAGTGGTTAATCTTCTCATTTTGCTAAAGTTACATTTCTAAAGAATACAGTTATTCCTGAACATCTCTCATTTCCCAAATTCCATATTATCTTTCCTCCTTAAAGTTTCTCTATTTGTAATCTTTATTCATTTGTTAAAAATCTTGTGTCTTCTACAGTCTTCTGATCCGTAGTCAGACACATTATCCATTGTGCCACTGGCCTTGGTTCTAATATAATTACATCTATATCACATGTATTGCACGACTCCAAAATCCATTTTGCTTACTCAAGCCGCGGTGGTACAGCGGTAGCGTTGTTGCCTCACAGCAAGAGGGTCTCCTGTTCGATTCATGGCTGGAGTGCCTTCTGTGTGGAGTCTGCATGTCCTCCCTGTGGTCGAGTGGCCTCCGAAAGACATGTGTAAATGGGCGTGCCTTCGCTGAAGGTTGGGTGTCGGGCTGGCGACTCGGCACCATAAAAATCTACTGCCAATCATTAGCGGACCGGAGTTCCGCTGTGGCGACCCCTAACCGGGAAAAGCCGAAAAGACAAACAAACATTCTTAATACTATTCATGTTTACAGAAAAGCACTCTAAAATTTTCATATTCCCTTAGATTCATGGCTTCATAGGTTCACAGCTAATTGCTGTGCTAGCTTTCTTAATATGCCATTCTAAGCCCTGCCAATTTCCTTCCCAAGGGTGAGAATCAAACACTGTACTTTGCATCTGTGAGTCAAATACCTCAACCATCACACCAACCTCCAATATTTAGCTGTATATGTTCTTTTTCATCCATTTCCTTTCTGTTTTTCTTTTGTACTTATCCTTTTAAATTTTCTTTTCTTGTCTTTTACCCTTTTATCGATAGAATTCTTTTTTTCTTTTACTACCTCCCAATTTATGTCTTCTTCATCACTTATTTCAGAACCTTCTTCTATGTCCTCTTTATTATTTTTCTCATCTAATTTTTATTCTGTCTCTGCTACTTGTAAAATTTCTTCTCTGCCTTTTTCTTTTTTCTTACTCTTATTTTCACTTTTGCATTCTATCCATAAATATCCAATTTTGCTACATTTACATTTTAATTCACATTTTTTTGCATCATGTCCAATTTCCCCACAAATATAACATTTTCTTTTGCCACAGTTACTTATCAAATGTCCTTCTTTTCCACAAAAATGTTTTGGGATGTCCCCAGTATTTTAGGACACCCCCATTCCCCTCCACATTTATCAAGCTTGGTATATGTATACTTTATTCTCTTTCTATTTTTAACACACTATTACAATCCCAGCCACTATTCCATAAACCCTTTTTGTCATAAACTTTTGCAGTCCAGTACTTCTTTCAGTAAAGTTTTCAAATGTCCTTTCAAAAGTGTCTCTTTTTACCTCTGTTCAAAAGTGTACATGAATTATTGGTTTACCTTTGAAAACTTGAAATGCACATTGTCAAAAGACAATTGTGCAGAAGTATGTTTTCAGGTTTTCAGATACCCAAATAGAAATGCAGCGAATGTAGAATGAGCGAATGCACATTGACATTCGCTCATTGCAGACTTGACATTTTGGGTGTGGAGTGCACTATAGTGGGGATCAGGAAGTGGACCCTTTCCCCACTGTAGTGCGACCTCTGAGTTAGAATAATAAAGTAGGGGGTGCAGGGGGGCTTGTCACTCTACATAACGATCTGCATTTGCAATTGTAGTTAGAAAATCAGCGAATCTGGTTTTCGATTTGCTGATTTTCGAACATTGGTGCAGTTCAGAATGATGGTTTTCATCATTCCGGTTCGCACAAAGGGCCATTCGGATAGTTGATTTTCAACTATTCAAAGGTAAACCGAATTATCTTTTTTTATTTTTCTGATAAATGCTTTTATCACAGAAAGATTCTGTGGGTTACTGTCTTTTTTTATATTTTCCAAGAAAATTTTCCATTAAAAAACAGTCTCAAATGTAATGTCACAAACTGTCACACCAAAACCTGTTCATTTATTTGTCTTCTTTACTTTGAATCCTTACCACATACTTCTGTTTTTCATTTTCTTCTGCCTTCTTTTCTGCTACTCTCCTTCTGTCTTCTCTTACTTTCTCTACATATTTTTTCCATCTCACAACTATTCTTCAGAATTATCTCTGCATCGTCCTTTTGCATTTTTTTTCATAATATCCCCCAGGAAACATTCCCTTCATTTTCCTGCTCTCTCTGCATCACCATTTTTTAAAGTAAATCATCCCACAACCCTGCGGACTGGGGAGTTGTAATTATACATCATTCATTTGGTGACTCATCTTCATCATACAGATTTCTTTGAAACATCTCCTCAGAATCCTGCACACATTCTCCAGTCTCAATATTTACTTTCTCCTCTATTTCTCTCACCTCTCCATTATCTCCTTCTTTGCCTCCCAGTTTTTCCAGGCTGCCTCTGCCCCTGGAATGGAAACAGAAAGAGCTTTGGGAAAATGAGTCCCACTCACAATGACAAGCAGGGGAAGTTCCCTGATGCCCTGGTGAAATTTACCCTAGTAATATAAACACCACCTCAGATATCCTCTAGTAGGACTAACCAAGTGAACAAAAGATAAATAAGTAAATATATAAAATAAAAATAAAATGAGAGTCTTGTTGAAGAGAGATGTGAATACCACCTTAACTCCAACATAAATGTTGCATGAAATCCACTCTGAACAGAAAATTTCCCCAGTATTACACACCCTAAACGTGAAGCCCACAAGCTCTAGCACAAGGGCTGCATGGATGTCCTGTTTAAGAACTGTTGCCTGGCAGCACATGCTACGGAACACTATACTACACACCACTATAAAATACACTGCCTCCCAGGTGAGGCACATACAGTCACAACACCGACTATATATACAGTTACAGAGATATGATATATCAATGTAACTGCCACACTTTTAAATGAATAACATTACAGTCTTGGCACATCCATCCATGTATTTAAGAACCATGTACTGTCTGTAGTACTGCTTGTAAATATAGTCTCTGCAATGTACCACCCTTAGGTCTTCACACCATTTATGCAAAACAATAACACAGTCACATTATTCAGTATATCAGTACACAAACATTTCATAACTATCTAGTTGGTAGTAAACTTTACTTGTAAAACCATCTAGATTTTCATATGTTTACCTATTCATCTATTTATCACTGATCTCTCTTTCTATTTTCTATCTGTGTAAATAAATGCAAATTTCTAAGCAATATAGTGTCATAAATATCCACAAAAATATTTAGTAACCAGGTAGAGATAATCTGTGCAACAATAAATATGTTCCATATAGACATTAAAGTTAAATAAGTAAATTAAAGTTAATTCATAGGTGTTTACTAGGCTAATGACCACAAGGGCCTTTCTAAGCCTAGCCATGCATCCCAAATCTCTGACATGTTCTGCTACCCTTGATAAGTGTAAGCATGGGTCTGGGATATGAACCATTTACATGTTACCTGTGTCCATTAGAGACATAGGAGCCAAACCAGGGATGAATTTCACATTTCCCATCCAATTGTCGAAGTTGCACTTGAATTGGGTTAGGGAGGAGCTCTACTTCATATGGATGGGGAACCTGTTCTGTAGACATGGTAGTCTCTGGGATACATACCTATCTCTCCAACAGGTCCTATTTATATCACAGGCAAGGTTTAAGTCTTTAAAATAAGTAATTCTGGTGCTGTTTGTTTTGTGGATATGCAGGAGCTCCATCAGAGTGGGGTCTGACAATGCCCTGTATGCCAGGCACAAATCTCCCCTCAAAAGCCCGTAGGAGACAGAATACCTTGAGGTGGTCTGCACAGGACATATCACTTATGCCCTGTATTCTTTTAGTGAGGAACCACTGTGGACATTCCAATTGTTGGATATGCCTGGTTAGGTACATACCAAAGGCGGCATTGTACTCAATGATATGTCTGATGAATGCCGAATACAGTGGAACAATGACTTCCTTGGACTTAAATGCCATACCTTTGTTTATACGTTGCACAACATAGAATGATTTCCTCACCACTGTAGACATGTGATTATCAAAGGCTGGATTACTATCTATGTGTGTCCCTAAATCCCTGACTACTAGGTCGACTCTAAGGGGTGTGTTGTCAATATGATAGTTACCAGGGATGGATGACTTCCCAAAAGATACTATTATAGATTTCTTGGCATTTAGTTTTAGTCCATGGCTCAGACACCAGTTGTTTGTCTGTGTCAGCCCCTCCTGTAGAACATTTGTGTCAGTGTGAGATTTAATGACAACTCCTAATTTGCAATCATCTGCAAATTTAGTCAGCCAGAGACCACTGACATTGGCCTTGACTTCTGAGAAGTAAATGCCAAAAAGGAGCAATCCAAGAACTGATCCCTGAGGGACTCCACTTGTGACTGGCCTCTTTGTAGAGGTGGACTCCCCAATTCTAACTTCCTGGGTCCTGTCTGTGAGCCAGATGGCTATCCACAGGGTGACATATGGGTTTGTACCTAACCTCTTGAGTTTCTCAACAATGACTACGTGGGGTATTTGTGTCAAATGCCTTGACCAGGTCAAGGTAGGCAGTGTGAACAATTTTGCCCTCATCCATTGCTTTGGTGACCTTCTCAAAGAAGTCCACCAGGTTGAGTAGGCATGATCTGCCCTTCACTAATCCAAACTGGGTTGGGTCCAGTATCTGGAGGTTTAATAAATCTCTGTTGATCATCTCCATGATAATTCTTTCCATGGCTTTACATATAAGACTAGTGAGACTTATGGGTTTGTAGTTTCCAGGGTCTGTAGATGTCCCACCTTTGTGCAGAGGGATGACTGTTGCCTTTCTCAATTCATGAGGCACAAAGCCTGTATGGAGGCTACAGTTAAATAATAATTCCAGAGATCCTGATTGGTCATGGTTCGTGCTATTTAGAAGGCATCTTGGAATATTGTCCGGGCCCATTGATGCAGTTTTCTTGGTCTTAGAGAGAGAGAGAACATTAAGGATCTGTTCCCTAGTGATAGTATCGGGAGTTATATTTGTTGATATTTCCTGAGGGAAGGTTGAGGGGGAGAGAGGAGTAAAGTTGGATCTGAATTTATCAGCCAGGAGGTTTGCTATATCTTCTGGCTCAGTATAGGTGGCTCCATTTACAATGAGCTTTGCACAGAACTGTGTATTGCCTTTGAGGTTGCGGACATAGCTAAAGAATGCTTTGTGGTTGTCCTTGGCCTGGGAGGTCACATTTACCTCAAATTTGGCATTGGTAGATTTTATTTATCCTCTGAGTTGTTTGTTTAGTTTGATGAGAGTGCTTTTATCCTGCTGGGTGCTGCACCTCCTAATTTTTGCCATGATTTTCTTCCTCTTGCTATACAGATGATTGACTTTGTGATTCCACCAGAGAGGATTATTTTTTGAGTTAGTTCTATACTTCTTCCTGGTAGGTGCAGCTACCTCTATGCAGCTATTAACATGCTTGTACAGGGTTTATGTGAACAGTTCTGCATAGGCAGAAGTGTTCTAAGGGTTTATGGGAGTTTGAAATTTTGCCAGGTTCTCACTTAATAGCAGGAAGTTAGCCTTAGAATAGTTCCTGAATATTCTGGGTTTAGCTGGGGGCCCAAGTTTTATTTTTACTTCAAAGGAGACCATTTTGTGGTCTGACCTTATCAGGGAAGGCATTACAGTAGGGGATGTGCAGCAGTCTCCCATATTAGTGAGGACCAGATCCAGTTTGGTTGCACGCCTGGTTGGTGTACTGACTATCTGGTCCAGGAAGTTTTTGTTTACAAAATCCAGGAATCTCTGTGCATGTACGTTTAGTGTTGTATAGGATTCCCAATTAATAGTTGGGTAATAAAAGTCACCTATGAATATGGTGTTGAGTTGTATGGTTAGTGTTTTTAATAAGTTTAAATACATGGTATGGGTTTCCTGGGTCATAGAGGGGGACCTATAGCTCCCAAGGAAGTGATATTGGATTTTACCTATGGTGATTTGAACATTGAGCAGCTCAAGTACATTATCTTGTTTGATCAGCCTTGAAGTATATTTATTTTTGATGTAAATAGAAACACCTCCACCTTTAGTCCCTGCCTGTGAAGTAGCTGGCCTAAATATGTGGAAGGAATTATAACCTTGCACTGTTGGTGTGCTCTCCGCACCTTTAAACCATGTCTCAGTGACCACACAGACATCAGCATTCTCTAGGGTAAAAAGAGTTTCTAGGGAGTGGAGTTTTTTGTTTAGACTCCTAGCATTGACCAGTAATACCTTTAGATTTTCTTGGTTTTGATTTTCAATGTCGGAAGTACTTTCAGTTTGGCATTGCCTAAAAACAGCACTATGGGGAAAGATAATGTTTTAGCTAATATTTGAAAGCCTACAGTGGAGAGGTGCAGACCATCCTTGGCAAAGCAACATGGTCTGTTGACCATCTCCTTCCATGGTGACAAATATTGCACCCCCTTAGAATGACACCAGAAACTAAGCCAATTATTAAAGTCAATCATCTTTTGTTCATATTGTGGCATCATCCTTGGAGAATGTAAAATGATGTTCAATGCTGGGCTCATACCAGCCTGAGACATATTCTGATAGCTCCATGATGTCTCTCTTCATATAGTCTAGGGAGGCACACCTTAGGTCATTTACTTCCACATGGTGTATGACTGAGTCATATTGGTAATTGTGGTCCAATGACCTGAGTGCATGCATAATATGGAGGATCCTAGCCCCTGATAAGCAACCGACTGTAACTTTCTCCTTATGCAGCCTGGTGAGAGGGACATCAGTGTGTCTCACAATGGAGTCTCCAATGACTAGAATGTTGGATTATGTGGTGACTTGCCTTATGGGCTTAGAGGTAGAGGCTCCATGAGATGTAGCTCTATGTGTTGATGTGAGTGTTGTTTTGAAAGAGTCCATTTGGGGCTGCTGAGGGTATTTCTTATGTGCACTTCATCTAGGAGGTCTTTGTGGTTTAGAAATGTTACACGTAAGTGTCTCAGCAAATGTGGGTCTATATGTCTGCTTTGAATTGTGCGTGATGGGTGCAGCGTGTGTACTACTGACAACCTTATTGACATTAGGAGTACTTTTACGTGAGAGCTTTGCCTCCAGTGACGTTATGTGTATACATCTCTCACATGCCATAGCAGTTTGTTTGAGAATTAACTGGTCATCAATAAACATGAGGCAATTTCTACATTGCCTCAGTATGCCGATGTCCTCCAAGCCAGTAACATAGACAGTAGGAAAGTTCATATCTTTGGCAACAGACCCTTTTTTATTGATTAGACAGTTGGAGTGAGAATGTTAATCACTGTCAGGAGTATCTGGTTTGCAACTATGTGGACAGTTCTTGTCACTGCAAACTAATTATCCTGTGTGCAACTAGGTATTGGAGAAATTTCAATTGTGCTTTTAAGGAAAAATGTCACTCAAGGTGTCTGAGTCTGTACAGAGCACTGCCAAACACAGCACTGTCAAACACTTGAGGGGAAATTAATACATAGACCCTGAACATTTAAGAATGAAGTATTTAGGCAGATATTCTGAAGTTAGAAGCAAATCAAACAGTACTTACTGAAAACAAAGAATTAGCTTGTCAAGAATGATGAAAAGAGGGGAGTGATAGTGACAAATCCTGGAAATGAATTACAAACACCTACACCAAACTGTGTTTGATCTGATCTGTTGGATCTGATTTAAATGGACTTCAGTGAAATAGTCCTCAGTGAGGCAGCTCCATAAAAGCTTGACTATTACCCAGGTAACTTGAGTTTAAGTAGCGGCTTGGACATCTGTTAGACTTGGTAGGGAGAAGGGAGGAAGGAAACAGCATTACCAGTTCAATTCTCTTTGAGGGAGGGTGTGGGGCACATGGCAAGGCCATGCAGATCGCTGTTATAGTCCTTGGTGAAGACAGAATTCCAAACTAGAGTGCTGGCTTGTGGGGGGAGGGCAGCCTTGTAAGGATACTTTATGAGGGGAAGTGAGTGGCAGCCCTCACTGAAGCCTATTGTACACAGAACCCTGGGTGTGTTACTGAGCATCATGGGCTTAAGAGCAAAAGAAAAACAATTAAGAACTCCCAGTGGCTACCTAAATGATGACCCCTCTTGTCAGCTCTTGTCCTGGTATAAGGAAACAAAGAGGCTGATTAGATGAAGAAGGGACTGATGGTCAGCAACCAGTGGGGGAGAAGCTAAAAAAGTTTACAGTGAAATTAATGAATATTGTGCCTTCAGCAGCAACACTGCTATAGGTAATTCCACCTATACCTACAATTATCATTGTGTTACATAGTCCCTGTGAGCTATGAGACACCAGCAATGTTCTTTCATATGTCACAGTACTCCAACATAAATCTGCAATTCTTGCCAGTACCAGAAAGTTGAACTCAGTCTATGGGATTTGAAGAAGGGATTATGACCTGACAATTTCTCCTTGAAGCCGTGCCAAGGGAAAACTATAGGAATCACAGTAGTTTGGTATTCAAAGTTGAGCATGTGTTATGACTCTAAATGTACTGGTATCCACAAAGTGAGGACTGCAAAATATATGCTGTGGGTATCTGGCCAGCAAAGATGCAGAATGTAACAAACGTGTAGAACTGTACAGCTCTGTGCTCCCACTCCACATCAGAACCAAGCAGCTCAATGTCTACGTAAGCTGCAGCATGCGGGTGTACACATCAAGGCCATGCTGTGCTGTTTTGTTACTGCAATCATCTAGTTAACCTGAGCAACTCTGTGATAAAGCATGCCATGTATTAAATTTGATTTGCACTGCCTTATATCACTGATCAGAGACATGATGAATTAACAGCAGGTAATAACACACCATGCAAACATTCATTTTCTCTTAGCATAAAACTGTTTTTTCTCAGATAAAATTACAGGAATTTCCTATATTACAGGAAACTGGTATTTACTAGGATGCTTTGTTACAGCTGCACTTAGGTATGCACTATAGACAGTTTCTTGAAGGTGTATATAGTGATGTGAAGGCCACAATATTGTTTTGAATGTCATTAAGCTAGGTACTGATACTACAGTGTATTAGATGCTCCAGATCAGTACGTGGCAATTGCTCATACAAAAGGCTCAGAGAGTGTGGTACAATGCATTTAATTTGGTCAAAGAAGTAGTACAGAAATTATGCTACACTTCAGTATTTCTATAGTGGGTCTTAGGTGATATGTCAGAAATGATATGCTAGACACTGCAGAAATGCTAAGTATGGCATAATTGCTGTTCTACCTCTGTGTTTGCCCAGGATGCATGTATTATGCCAGTCTAGCACTCTCAATCAGCTGGGTGTGGTAGGACACAGGAATGTCAATTTTGATGGTAAGAAGGCTGGTGTACTCCTGCAGGTTGTAGGATAAAAAAAGACTATTCCCGTTTAGTCAGATTGAAATATGGTACCCAGGAAGTGCTTTTAGATACAAATCACCTAGGATTGTAGAAAGTGGTCAAGCACAGATGTTTACAACAACTTACAGACATATTTATCTATGCCAGGACAAGGTATAATGTTATTATGTTAACCTCTGAGGCTATAGCTAGGGGACTGAGTCAGGTCTCACCCCTGTCACGAAATCAAGACTTACCATCTGTTGAATGTAGAGACCATACCTGGAAGAAGATATGATGAAAGCTTTCTAGCTTCTCCCTAAGACTTCCCACTGTTTGTGGTTAAGGACTTTATACAGACACACAAAAGTTTGCATGTGTTTATATTATTAATGGATGTCTCAACATCAGTAATACAGAACAGAGTAGTGTCAGCATTTAACATTGTGTTTGTACCCATAGGTTCCTTTGTGCCACAGTCTCTGCCCATCCAGGCTGCCTGCATAAGTGTCACTAAATGTCATTAGCTTGTCAGGGCAATAGAACCAGTTTATGTGTTGCAGTATAGAGAGTGGATGAGCATTGTGCTATGCATTTATGTTTATCATTGTCATGCAGCTATCATTATGGTTTGGGATATGAAGTCATGTGTGGAACCCCTTTGTACAGAGGCCAGAGGATCTGTTAACAGAGAGGAACTGAAGAACAGGGACAAGCACCAGGAACTTAGCCATTTGGTAACAACAGCTGTGGCATTTGTAGTGCTGTATCTGATTAACACACACACATTCTGGTGTGGGCACCAGAAATTACAAACATCTCTATGTGTAAACAGTGATGCAAGAAAAAAAAATTAAAGAAATGCTGTGTTTGTCCACTAAGAAAACACAAAGACACTTGAACACAAAAGTGATGTGATACCTTTTATTAAAGCTTGAGTACTTATTTGCAAAACCTATGGTGATTCAATAAAATTTATTAGATCACATCTGCGTTCCAGTGTCTATATGTTAACAACTGATTGGCTGATCATGATACTGTTAGACACGGAAGAGAAAACACTGGAATCAACCATTTCCTCTGCAGTGTTTGTACATGAAAACAGTGCAGCTAGATGATGTGTGGTTGTGGGCAAGAAATCCTGGAAGAAGGTGTAACATGGACCAAGATAGCCAGTACTAGGGAAGGAACAGAGCCTGCCTGTACATAGAGTGGTGTCTGTCTGTTGGCACATTTGATTTCAGGACCATGTGGGTCTGACTCAGCTATAAACAAGTAGAGCAGGCTGTTAAGGCAACTTTTCCACCAATAGCATCACACTACCATGATCATGCATGGTATGGTATGTTGTGGTATGGCATGGTATGGTATGTTGTGGAATGGAATGGTATGGAATGTTATGTTGTGGTATGGTATAGCATGGCATGGTATGGTATGGTGCACTATTGTATGGTATGGTATGGTATGGTATGGTGCGGTATGGTATGGTATAGAGAGGACTGCTGTCATGCAGCTAGATGTAGTTAGACATAATGTGACAGAATAAAGCAGTTTTGGTGATATGATAGGAATTCTGTGTGTCAGCCAGCCTTATGAATTGTATCTGGGATGCTACTGTACAACATGTAAGTTGTACATTGGCAGACACAAAAGTCTGTAAAGGAACAGACTTATGCTGTGAATGTCCTCTATATTTCTGCTGACTTCTCAGATTAAATCATATACAGTATAACAAGTTGCACAGCAGACAGCTGCAATGCCATCAGTATTTTTTGCTGGGGGGGCTGCTACCTCTGTGTGCTGTTATTCTGGAGCATTCAGTAAGGGTTCCCATGGCCAAAGCAGTGACATGTACACCCAGTCCTGAAATATGTGTGTGTGTGTGTGTGTGTGTGTGTGTGTGTGTGCACGCGCGCATGCGTGTGATCATTTCTTGTAACTTGTTTGCTGTCAATGGGTAACTGTATACTTTGTGTGATATGTACATATAGCATAACACCGAAGAGCTTACAGTATGTTTCACTTCTGTCATAGAAGCAACATAGATTTGTAAATCATTGTACTATTTACAGAATGGTCCCAGGGATGACACATTAAATAAGAATGACACA
Source organism: Protopterus annectens (assembly GCF_019279795.1). Taxonomy (NCBI): domain Eukaryota; kingdom Metazoa; phylum Chordata; order Ceratodontiformes; family Protopteridae; genus Protopterus; species Protopterus annectens. The sequence goes on along the minus strand of NC_056735.1, from coordinate 1,708,658,051 downwards.
TACTGTATAAACACCTGACACATGCTTTGTGATTTATAGCTCCTCGGATGATGCAATGCCACCACATGGATATGCTGTGCCCATCACGTGACAAATGCTAGGAGTGTCATTTCCTCTTTGTTCTTCTCTTCTTTGTCCTGTCATTTTATGCTGCCAGCCTCCAGCTGTTCTATATATTGCCTACTGCCAACCTGCTCTGCCAGCATGTACTGTGGAGCATGACAAGAATATTTGCACTACCTTTTCTAATGAGTACTAAATCACATCCCCTAAGGTATCAAGGCAACTGGCACATGCCTATAGGATGCCATATACATATCCCACTACTGCAGATGTGTGGCTGTATACCCAGTTATTCATCTCCATAACAAAATATGGGTTACTGTATAAGTATCTTTAACAGCACTGAATGATTGACGTAGGTCTACAATATCACCTCTGAAAAAGAGTGCATTTGTTAATCAGGGTATGCACAATATTTCCTCTTCCTAATGCCTTTATTTTATTAAGACAGCAAAAATATCTGCTTCCCAAACCACAGAGAATAGAAGTCACTTTTTAACTAAATGACAAGTTTACAACCAAACAGCTTTTGCGAAAGCTTCATCAGGTCAACTAAACATTCACACATCTTCCATTTATATGACAAACAATCAGAAACATCAATTTCAATTTCAATTATTCAGTTGAAAGCAAATATATTATTATAAAAGATATGAAAAATATAAAGTATGTAAACAGTGTATAAAGAATATACAAAACATATAAAACACATAAACTTTCCTTTTTATTGTTGGTATTTGAGAACTAGCTTCAAACTAATACAATCATTAAGACCAGAATATTTATCAGGAAGTAGCCTTAATATGCTTTTATATTCAGCCAATTTAGTTTCATCTAAGATATTGCCCCCTCTGGATCGCTCTAAAATTTTTTGTAAAACTGTAAACTTAAATCTATCTGCTTGTCCTTATCAAGAATGTGTTTATACAGAGCATTAGTTTGTATCTCTCTTCTAATTTCTGAGAGGTGATCGCCTGTCTGTCCTTTTAGTTTTCATATCATCTTGCCTATATAATAGGCATTACATATGTCACATAATGCCATGTAGACTATGTTAACCTAATTACAGGTAGCAAACATTCTCAAAATAAGGCTTACGAGTATTAGGATGTATAAAATCATGTCTTAAATAAATATATGGACAGAAAATACAATCATTACACAGATGAGTACTTATCCTCTGACTAAAAGTGCATGACTTATATACCTCCTGTTCTTTATATCCTAATCTCTGTTTTAAATTTCTAGCCTTTTTATACCTAAATGGAGTGAGTGCCCCATAATTGCTTTTTATGTCATGGGATCATGGGAGATTACTAGGCTATCGACCAGGAGGTCATTTTAAACCTAGCAGTTTCAACCCAATGTAATACAATAGAAGTACTAGTCAATACCCAAGATTGCATTTAGTGATGACTGCCCATGTTCAGGAGGGTTGTGGGCACTATCTCCAGTAATAATTTATGGTGTCCCATCCACTTGTCCAGGTTCCTCTTGAACAGTGTCATAGTGGTGCTCTGTTTCACATGAATTGGTAGCTTGTTCCAAAGACACGGCAGTCACTGGGAGATAAATATGTCCTTCTATCATGTCTTATTTAAGTTGCATGCCATATTTAATTCTCTGGAACATGTAGTCCTAGAACCATTTGATTTACGGATATGAAGTAAGTTCATTAGGTTTGGGTCTTGGGTTGCTCTGTCTACCCTAAGAAGTCTAAACAATACATAGTATAGTGTCAGGGACTTGTCAGTCCATGTAAGGTACATGCTAGAGGCCCTTATAGGTTCATAGGTGTGTACTAGGCTAATGGCCCTGGGGCCTTTACAAGCCTAGCCATAGGATTACCATGGCATTGTGCCACCTGACCTTAGGTCCCAATGCCTCTGTCGAGTAGAGCCCCTGGAGTTATCCCCAGGGTGAATTTTCTATTTACCATCCACTCATCAAGATTTCTCTTGAAGAGGGTCAGCGAGGTACTCTGCTTGACATGTATGGGAAGTCTATTCCATAGCATGGGCAGTCTCTGAGTTATGAACCTGTCCCTCCAGTACATTCTGTTGATTGTGGTAATGAGGCTGAGGTCTCTGGAGCATGTGGTGTGGATGGACTGGGATTTCTTTAGATGTAGCATTTCTAACAGAGCTGGGTCAGACATGGCTTTGCAAGTCAAGCAGAAATTGCCACTAAGTAGGCAATATGAGACAGAGAATAGTTGGAGTTTTTTGAGTCTGTCCATATAGGACAAGTGTTTATGGCCTAGGATCCTCTTTGTGAGGTACTTTTGTGGCCTCTCCAGTTGTTGCAGGTGTCTAGTGAGGTACGTACCAAATGGGGCATTGTACTCGATGATTGGCCTAATGAGCGAAGCATAGAGGGAAACAATGACCTCTTTCTTCCTGGATGCAAAACCTTAGTAATGAGATTTTCTGACCACAGTGGCAATGTGGTGATCAAAAGAGAGGCTGCTGTCAACCTGTGTTCTCAGATCTCTTATAACACCTTCTGTGTTCAGTAGACTACCATCAATGTGATAATTCATGGGAACTGGGTTTTTCCCAAAGGGGATGAAGACAAATGTTTTGGCATTGAACTTAAGTCCATGGTTCTGACACCAGTCGTTGGTCTCAGTGAGGCCATTCTGTAGGATGTCAACATCACTTGGGGAGTTAATAATAGCTCCCAACTTGCAATCATCTACAAACTTTGTCAGCCAGTGTCCCTTCGTGTTGGCCTGGACTTCAGAAAAGTAGATACCAAACTGGAGAGGACCCAGGACCGAACCCTGTGGGACTCCACTCGTGACTAGTTGGCAGTCTGACTTGGAGTCAGCTACTTTCACACTGTGGGTTCTATCTGTGAGCCAGTTTGCAACCCATTGAGTGATATAGGGGTTGATGCCTAGCTTAGTGAGTTTTTCTATGATTCCTGAGTGGGGAATGGTATCAAAGGCCTTGGCCAGATCAAGGTAGGCTGTATGAACTACCTTGCCTTCATCCACAGCTCTGGTAACTGACTCAGCGAAGTCGACCAAGTTGAGCAAGCATGATCTACCCTTCAAAAAACCAAACTGTGTGGAATCCAGAGTTTGGAGATTCCCTATATCCTTGTTTATTAGGTCCATGATGATGCATTCCATAGCTTTGCATATCAGACTCGTCAGGCTAATGGGGAGATAGTTCCCAGAGTCTGTAGTTGCTTCTTCTTTGTGGAGAGGGATAACTGTAGCAGTGCACCATTTAGTAGGGACAAAGCCTGAGATGAGGCTGTGATTGAACAGGGCACACAGGTGAGGTGCCAGTTCTCTCTGTAATTCATGTAGAATACAGCCAGGGATATTATTAGGTCCCATAGAAGCTGTAATCTTGGCCTTGGACAGTGCTGTTTTAACCTGTACAGCAGTAATACTGGGTGCCTGGCAATCTACTGATATTGTGATTGGTCCTTTGGGGGGGAGGGGTAAAGTTGGCACTGAATCAGTCGGCCAGTATATTGGCAATATCTCTTGGCTTGGTATAGGAGGTACCATTGTGCAGTAGCTCAGAGCAAGTCTGGGTAGTGCCATGGAGATTCTTTACCTAACTATAGAAGGCCTTGTGGTTGTCTTTAAAATCTCCTGCAATTCTGTTTTCATAGCTAGATTTAGAGGATTTGATGAGGGATCTCAACTTTTTATTGAGGCTGATAAGAGAGTTTTTTCAGTCTTGGGACTTCACCTTATTCTGCATTGGTGTATGATTCGGCGGTCATGCAACTATTCTCCATTTGCATGGATGCCGTGAAGTTAGCCACCTCTGTTTTTAGGAGCCCAAAGTTAGCTTTGGAGAAGTTTTTCATGGTGGTTACCTTTGGGGGGGGGGGGGGGGGTGGATTTCCAAGGTGATTAGTTTGTGGTCGGATCTAACCAGGGAGGAGCTGACTATTGGTGTAGAGAACAGTCGCCCATGTTAGTAATGACCAGGTCAAGTATGTTGCTACCTCTAGTGGGAGTAAGAACGAGCTGGTCTATCCTTGATCTATCCTTGATCTTCTTTTTTAGAAACCTCTGAGGCCTCTCTAATTGCTGCAGATGCTTAGTATGGTACATACTGAATGGGACATTATACTCAATTATGGGCAGATAAGTCCCAAGTATAGGGAGGTTATAACTTCTTTTGCTCTCAAGGCGATGCCTTTACTAATCAAGTGAGCTACGTGGAAAGCTTTACTTACAATGGTAGACACATTGTGGTTGAAGCTAAGATCACGGTCAACCTGTGAAAACATGTCTCTTACCACTTCATGGGATAGGGTATTGTTGATTTGATAATGTGAAGGGACAATGTTTGTGTTGAAGGGAATTATGGTGCATTTCTTCACATTCAGTTTGAGACAGTGACTAATACACCAGTCATTGGTCTGTGTGAGACCTTCCTGGAGTATAGTGACATCATTTGGGGATTCAGTTATTGCACCTAGTTTGCAGTCACCTGCAAACTTGGTCAGCCACAACCCTTTAGTTTTGACCTGAACTTCTGAGAAGTATATACCAAACAGTAGGGGGCCCATCACTGACTTCTGAGACACCCAACTGGTAGCAGGTCTGCTGGTTAATGTGGAGTCACCCACTTTGATAGTGTGTGTCTGGTTTGTGAGCCAGTGGGCAACCCATCTTACAATGAAGGGGTTTACATTCTGTTTGCTAAGTTTATTGGTAATGCCTGAATGTGGGATTGTGTTGAAAACCTCTGCCAAGTCGAGGTATGTTGTGTGCACAGATTTGTCCTCATCAATGGCTCTAGTCACACTTTCAAAGAAATCCATCAGATTTAACAGGCAGGATCTGCCCTTCATGAGGGCATCATCCAGGGTTTGGAGATCACCTATGTCTTTATTCATGAGGCCCATAATAATAACGTTCCATGCCTTTACAGATGAGGCAAGTCAGACTTATGGGTTTGTAATTCCCTGGGTATGTTGCTAGGCCACCTTTGTGGAGGGGAATAACTGTTGCTGTTCTCCATTCTACAGGAACAAAGCCTGTGGTTAGGCTATGATTGAAAAGAGTACTTAGTAGTGATGCTAGTTCATGTTCTAGCCTGTTTAGAAGACAGCTTGGGATGTCGTCTGGTCCCACAGAGGCCGTGTTCTTTGCCATGGATAGTGCTTTGAGGACTTGTTCTTCAGATATGTAAGGTGGGGAGGGGAGTTTGGGGGAGGGTTTGTTGTAAGTTAGGAGGGGATAAGGGAATGAAATTTTCACAAAACCTATCTGCTAGCTGGTTCGCTATCTCTGTGGGATCAGTGTGTGATACCACTGACCACCAGTTCTGCACATGATTGGGTCCTACCCCTTAGGTTAAGTACATAGCTGTGAAAGGCCTTATAGTTATCCTTGTCAGTACTTGCTAGACTTGTCTCAAAGAAGCTCTTGGAGGATTTGACAAGTTTGTCTGTTAAGGCTGAGGAGGGTGCTTTTCCATTGTTGAGTCCTTGCCTTTGTTTTCTTGGACAGCAACTTTTTGTGTTTAGTGTAGAGTTGTTGATGCTGGAAGTCCTTCATGGCAGCTTGATTTTACTGGAGGCTCTGGCTTTGATTCTGTCTGGTACAGCCAAGTTTATACACTTATGCAAGTGATTGTACAGGGCTTTAGTGTAAGCTTCAGCATAGTTACTACTTTCAGCTTGGGGTGGGGCTTGGAATGCATTTATACCTTCACCTAGGAGAGTATAGTTTGCGTTGGTGACTTTTTTTAGTCTGATTTCACCCTTTCTGAGTTCTGGTGTTAGTGCCAATTCAAATGTAACTGATTTGTGGACAGTTTTAACTAACAAAGATCCAACAGTTGCAGCAGTGTACCTGTTTGACATATTCCTCTTGTCGGAGTATGGACAATTTGCTCCAGGGCATTTGACTTCACAAATTCAAGGAAATTTTGTGCTTGCGAGTTTGGGCTGGAGTAGGTTTCTAAAATAAACCAGTTTTAGGTAGCCTTTTATTCTCTGTGGTTTGTAAAGCAGCTATATTTGTCATCTTATTGGACTTTTTGTGGGGCTGTTCACATTTGTCCACTTTACCCTTTTTGTTGTATTCTTTATTTTATCACTTTTAAGTGTAGTATATTTATTTATTTATTTTATTTTACATTTGTTAACCGGGCTAGTCTAGCTGGATATATCTCCATTTTCAGTAGAGGCCCGGGGAGAAAAGCTCCACATAGAACATAACAGTGAGACATACTTTTAATAATCACAAAGAATACAAGTAAGACAACAATCGTAAAAAACAAGAATGAGTACAAATTGCTAATAATAAACTAGGCGAATCAAATTCACAAAGAGAAGGTACATTATCATTAAAAGTCCTGACTAGAGATAGGACAGTTTCAAGGGCTACTTAATAAATTCCATACAGGCTATGCCATAAGGCTCCTACTACAATAAAAAAATAGAGTGGAAAGAGAAGGAGGAGGAATTAAGTAATGTGAGAGGATAGGAATGAGATAGTAGTCAAGAGATGAGAGAAAAAAAGAGAGACTAACAAGAGGATATGGGAAAGGTAAGAAAAATAGGTCAGAACAAAGAGTGAAATTGAAGTGAGAGGAAAGGTATATGCTAGATATAAAGCACCAGGAGAGGTTGAAGGTCAGGAGAGGGGGGTAGAAAAGTTAGTCAGGAGTATTACATGAGCAAAGCCAGTGATTTTGGAAGTACAGTTTGATATGTTGTTTGAAGAGGGGTAGGGATGTGATTAGTGTTATATCCCTAGGTAGAGAATTCCATACTTGGCCTGTGGTATTAGTGAATAGTGAGTCACCAGCTAAGTTGTGAGCTTTTATGGGTTTGGTCAAGAGTTTAGAAGAGGAGCGAAGGGAGGTAAGATTGTTATAACGGGGTAAAAGCTGTGAAAGAATTGGAGTGTTATTAGGTTGGTACAAAATTTTGTGTGCAATAGAAAGTTGTGTCAGTGTAAGATAGTTTTGTAGTTCTAGCCAGCCTAGAAGTTTCAAATTAAGGCAGTGATGGGTTCTAAAGGGGTTGCCAGTGGCTGGCGGGCAATGTTATTGTAGCAAGTTACTAGTTTGTTTAAGTTAGATTTCTTGAGGTTAGTAAAGATAGGAGAGGAATAAAAGAGAGTGGATATAAGATGAGAGTGGGCGATAGTGGCTCTTGCTGATGGGGTGAGAAATGGTTTGATCCGGTATAAGGATCCCATTTTTCTGTTTACAGATTTGATAGTGTTGTTAATGTGTTGATCGAAAAAGAGATTGTTATCAATGGTTATTCCAAGCAGTTTAGTTGTAGAGTCTGGAGAGATGACAGTATTATTGTTAGATAGGATGGTAAAATGTAGTGGGGAGGTACGAGTTATGGGGGGGAAGAGAAGAAGTTTGGTTTTAGCATTAAGGAGGAGGTATCGTCTAGTAAACCATGTTTCTACTGTGTTGAAGATAGTTTGGGTTAGTGTGATTAGGTCAGAAGATGAGGTTGCTGAACAAATAATTGTGGAGTCGTCAGCGTATTGAATGCAGGTGGCTTGTGGGATAACAGAGTGGAGATCATTAATAAAGAGGGAGAAGAGAAGTGGGCCAAGAATAGAGCCCTGAGGGACTCCAATAGAAATGGGCAATAAGGAGGAGATGTGGTTATCCCAGAGAGCGGCTTGTTGTCTGTTGCAGAGATATGAGCTAAACCATTTTATGGAAAGTTTATCAAATGAGAGGGATTCCAGGATCTTAATTAAAGAAGAGTGGTTAACCATGTCAAAAGCTTTTGAAAGGTCAATGAATAGTGCAGAAGAGAGAAGGTTATTGTTGCGATTGCTATTGATAGTATCTACAAAGGAAAGGAGGGCAGTGGTAGTGCTATGGTGGGGTCTAAAACCATGTTGACAGTTAGCTAAGATATTGTGTAGGGACAGATATTGAACAAGTTGTTGATGAATACACTTCTCCATAATCTTTGCTAATGGTGAGAGAAGTGCAATTGGCCTAAAGTTAGAATACTCGATAGAGTTACCGCCTTTGTGTAGTGGGATAATATGAGAAACTTTCCAGATGTCAGGGATAGTTCCTTCTTGGGTGGTTCTATTTATAAGTATAGAAATTGGGTAGGCAATTTCTTTGGCAGCCTTTGCAGAAAGAGGGAGGAAGCTTGTCAGCAGAGGGTGTACAAGGTTTCAGTTTGAGGAGAAGTCGATGGATGAAAGAGGTAGAGACTGGTTGTAGAGAGAAGTTGTAGGAAGAGCTTGCTAAAATATTTGGAGGGTAGAAGTTATTAGTGTTCAGTTGACTTGCAAGAGATTGAATGGTTTCAGTAAAGAAGGAGTTGAAAGCATTGGCAGTTTGGTCAGGGTGTCTGGGTCAGCATTGAGTGGGGAGGAGTTTTGACTGAACCTGGGGAAAGGAGTTTATTGACGGAAGACCAAAATTGTTTTGGTTTATTAAAATGGGTTTCTTGTAGTTCACAGTAAAACTTTCTTTTGTCATTTAATATAGCTTTTGGGTCAGGTTTCTTAGTTGACGAAAGTGAAGGAAATCAGAGTTTATTCTAAGGTGCCTCCATTTGGCCCAGACTTTGTTTCTAGAGAGGATAAGTTTTTTTGTTTCATTTGAGAGCCATGGGGCTGTTTTGACCTCATTCTAATGGTACGTTTGGGAGCATGTTTATTCAGGATGGAAAGAAAAGTAGAATTGAAGAATGATACTGCTTCGTTAAGTGGAAGTATTTTTAAGGGGTTCCAGTTACAGGCTCTGAGTTCGTTTTGAAATAGGTCCGTTTTAAAGTGTTTGGTAGATCGTATATTTCTAATATTAGGAAGGTGAGGAAGGTCATTCTTCTCTCTTGTGATAAAGGTTAAGCAATGATCACTGAGGTCATCAGGCAAAGTACCTACATTGTATGTGATGTTAAGTTTGTTTATTAGTATCCAGTCTAAAATGGTTTGCTTTTTACTTGGTTTGTTAAACCTTGTAGTAGAGGTAATGGTTTGTGTGAAACCATTTAGGTTGATGTGAAAGGTGGGATTTTCAGTGTTGATGGTATTCCAGTCTATATTAAAGTCACCAAGAATTATAGTTTCCTGGGGGTAGGTGATAGAGACCCAGCTAAGAAAGTTTTCTAAGATAGGTATATTGTTACCAGGAGGTATATACATACAGATGATATAAAGGGCTTTTTTTGCATTTAGTTGGAGTTTACTAATGACGGCTTCCACTTTACTGTCTTGGGTTGGACAGGCAGACAGGGTAGTGATGTTGAGGTGATTTTTAAACAGAATTGCAACTCCACCACCCTTGCGTTTAGTACGGTCAAGCCTTAGTATATTATATCCTTGGGGTATAATTTCAGTGTCTTTGGTAGCTGGCTTAAGCCAGGTTTCGGAGAGACAGAGAATGTCAAAACTATGAGTATCTAGGAGAGCATGTAGGTAGGGTACTTTGTTGTTTACACTGCGTATGTTAAGATGACCTAACAGTAGGGTGTTATTTGAGGATGGTCTGGATGTTTGTGGAGAAGGATTTATGGGGCCAGGGTTAGGGTGAATATCACCGTCTTTTAAGGTAGAGTCATCAGGAGCAGGTGTAAGGTTGCTCTTGAGAAGGGGTAGAAGTCTTATTTTCCTATCTGAGGAAAGGGTGTAGGTGAGGTGAGAGTGCCTATGGAATTTGGCTAGGTTGTAGCTAAAGGTGGTATTGACATTTAAGAATGAAATGAGAGGAGTGTGGAAGGTAGAAGTAGTTTTTTGTTTATTGGAGGGTTGAATGTAGAGTGGGTATTCTATGAAGGAAAGGAGGTAGGTAGAGATGAGAGTAGTCGTGAGTAGTAATGAGAGTATAAGCTGTGTGGATAAGTTGAGGGTCATTATTGAGGGTGAGTAAGGTAGAAGAGATTAACGTAGAGATATAAGACCAGGGTTAGCAAGGTGGTAGTCAGTGTTAAAGTTAACAGGGAAGAATAATAAAGAGGTAAGTCTAGTGATAAGGATGTTAAGGTATTTGCAAGATAGAGGGAAAGGAAAAGAGTGTAGAATGTTAATAGAAGTGAGTGATAGGGGAAGAGAAAGGAGGCCTTAGGATGGGGATGTTAGTAACTAATGGAGGGAGGTATGTGGAGGATGTGGGGTGTGGAGGGGGGAGGGGTTTAAAATTGGTGGGAAGCAGAAGGATAGGGTATATCATTGCTTCTTTACTTTTAAGTGCAGTCTGTGGTATACATATCTGTAAGGTAGCCTTGGAGTGTCTGTCCTTTGTTGAAGGCCTAACATTAGCTTCTTACATGCCAGATGCAAACTTTGTGGGCCCTTGCAGGTCACATTGATGATAATGATATTTACACTACAGCCCATCTAGCAGTTGAGGAAGTGGAAGCCCTTCATTGTCATATCTGTTATCACCTTATTGCACACTAAACTATACATAGGTGGTTATCAGACTGGATGGCATATTGGATTAAACTTTGACAGTTCCCAACTGTCCTGAGGTGGATTCATGACTTATGGAAGAAGCCAGCCAAGAAAGAAAGTCAGTGAGCAGTTGATGTCAGCTCATCCATCCTGGTGGCAGGGGCTGATTAATTTCTCTGCATTAGCCCACAGTGGGGAATGTCAAGACGTGTGTTCTATATGTAACAGGAAACAAGATTTTGTGTCCAGCCAAGAAGTGTTTAGGCACAATGTCTAAGCATTAGTGTTGTGGGGGCATTTGCACTTTCACAGGTGCTTGGAGCATCAAGAATTGCACCATGCTTGCATGCAGACAGTGAAAGTGTTAAATGACCATCCAAAAGTCTCCTTCAGCATGCACCATGATAGGTCAGCTCACTGCCTCTTTTGTGTCCCTTCCCGAAGTTCTCTGATTCTGAAGGCAAGAGAAGAATAAATGCAATAAGAGAGGAATAAATGGACACTAGCAAACAAGGCTAATGGTCTCAAGGGTGGAGACAAAAAGGGTCTACAAGTGCCATGTTTTTCATCAAGCACTATTTTCAAATCTGTCATCCTGTGGAATGCTTGCATGGTAGCTTACCCTTCTAGTGATAGTGGAGAACATTAATGTTCCTACTTTTTCTCTTTAGCTGTCAGAATGATATGTTAACAGTATAATTTAACACCTCAGTGTCATTTTGGCAGCCTTGTGAGTCAGGATGCATGATGGTTACTGGCAATAGTCAACATGCAGTGGATTTATCAGACGCATTGACACTTGTCAACTGTTTTTTAAGTTAATTTTGTAGTGCTTATAAAGGAGGCTACTGCACTCCTCAAACTGCCTAATTTAAACATTAAAAAACAGTAGCTGCAGGGAATTAAAGGGTATGAAATCCCCCTTCCAAACGTAATTAATTACCTATCTGTCCATTTGTCTGTTTACTTATATATGTTAAACTGTCAATCTTTCTATCAGTCTCTCTTTCTGTATATTTAGCTGTCTTTCTTTCTATTTTTTGATCTATCTAATTAAATCTAAGTAAGTTTGAGCAGGTAGAAAAATGTCAAATACGGTTGCTGAGCAACAGATAGCTCTGAATGCTTGTGTAGCCATGTTGCTTGCTATTCTGAACCTACATTTAGGTGAAGGTCAGTGTTCTGCAAAGTTAGTGCAATTCCTGATGCAGTGAAGAACATGGTATAATGCCCCAAGTACTGCAGTCTGCATTCATTAATAGTGTATGTAACATTGATAACAGAGCCAGATCATGGTCAAATGGGGCCCTAAGCAAGGCAAATGATCACAGCTCACCCCCAAACAAACACAACATATCCCCTCCCCCGCAGCCATTCCAGTGTCCCATTACTTGGCTATTTCTCCCCAGTTACAATAAACACTGTTCAGCCTTGTTAGTTTGCACACTATTTTCTTTTTTACTTCTACAATGATTACAGATATTTGGACTTAATTTAAAACCTTTATTTTCAAATTTTATAGCACAATTTTGTAGCACAAGCACTGATGACCATTTGCTAAATATAACAATACAGTCTCACAATGAAAACAGACTTAGCAGGAAGATTAAATTTCTCTGCCCTTGAAACTCACATTCATTGAAACAGCATTGCAATCCACATTCAAAGAAAATGCATCTGGCCAGTGGCAGATTAAGTTTACCTTTGGGCTGCTCTCAAAGCATAGGCTGCTTGCACACATTTTTAGGACCATGCATATGTTTATGTGTTTTTTGATTCACCTTCCTGATTTTATTAAATTGTATTCCTTGTATAATGCAAAACCACTTGTTAGAGTGTGTTTTAAATTTGTAGTTTTGAAAATTTTTCTAATAAGCAATAAAACAAAATGTATGAAACAGTAATGACAAAATTGCCCATTTCAGAACATTTCAACCCTAAAATGCCAGGCAATATTCTATCATTACAATCCACCAGTTGCAGCCAATATGCACAATCTCTGCAGAAGTAAAAGCCATCTGAATAATTCCACACTGAAGAAATCTGTAATTAATGAAGAGGTTGTTGCTGGCAAACAACTAATTATTTCAGTGCTTCATCTACAAAAGCAGTGCTTTCTGCCCTTGAAGAATACATTTCCTATGTTACATAAAAAAAAATGGTAAGCTGATAATATTGCAATAGGTGATGTATTGCAAACCAACGACAGTTTCATAGTTACTAGGTATCTCATTCAAAGGAGAACACACTCAGGACTGCAGCATCCCCCCAACCCCTTAAAATACAAGACAGCATCAGAAATCTATTTACATGGCGTGGGAGTAGAACCTACAGCTTTCTACATCAAAAGCAAGTATGTTACCTGTTGTGCTACTAGCACTGCTTTCAAACTCTGTATCACAAATGGTGGTAATCATTTTCTAAACAAAATATTTGTATAATGAAACAGACTTAGCATGAGCAGTAGTAAACTTCTCTAGTTTTAAAGCTCACAATTCCTTGAAAATGCACTGAAGCTCACAATTCCTTGGAAATGCACTGAAACTCACAATTTGAAAATGCACTGACGCTCAATTCCTTGAAAATGCACTGAAACAAACTTTATTTGAGTAGTCCCACAGGTGGTGTATAGGATTCAGTCCCTTATCTCCTGTAACCAAGGTACAGAGTTTGAGCCTGAGTAAATTAACTTGCCATTCATTACACACACACCTTACTGATGGAACGTTGATTTTGTCCATCTTCCATGGACAGAAGAAGCAGTAGGAACATCTTGTGTGTTTAAATTATACATGCATAGAAATGAAGAAGCAACAGCAGGTGTGTATGTGTGACGACTCATGCAGAGACATAAATCTGTACTGCATGCACAGATGCAGAGGGCATTCCTAAAGAAGAACGCCCTTAAAGAAGCCGTAATTTATTTTTTTAATTAAAAAGTAAATGTTGTGGCAGCCCCCCCCCCCCCAAACAGCAGGCCTTTCTGAGCTGAACCATCAGATCCTAGGGGACGGCCTAGGTAACCTAGTGCTGGAGCCGGGTCTGATTGATAATGCTTATCAGGATGCCCAAAAGCAACATATATACTATGTATGTGTTGTAGCCTCCATAAGGTCTATACTGTGATTATTAAGTGTTGAAGGAAAGAGCATGTGTATTCTTAAAAAGATATAACATACTAAATCCTTCCTTATTTATAAAAAAAAAATCTCTACATATGTGGCAGTCATGCATTAATATGCATTACATAATAGGTTCATAGTTTCATAGGTAGGTACTAGGTTATCAGCCCTAGGGCCTATGTAAGCCAAGCCAACAAGGTTCCCTGGCTTTTGCTACCCATGGATGCTATTTACCTGTGCCCCAGGGCCACTGAAGTGATTCCCGGGGTGAATTTCCTATTACCCATCCACTCGTCGAGATTTTTCTTGAAGAGTGCTAGTGATGAACTCTGCTTGACATAGATAGGTAGCGTATTCCAGAGTATGGGAAGTCTCTGGGACAGGAATCTATCCCTCCAGCATGTTCTGTTAATTGTGGTGATGAGGTTTAGGTCTCTAGAGCATGTGGTTCTGAGGAATTGGTATTTCTTTAGGTGTAGCATGTCCAGCAGCTCAGGGTTTGACATAGCTTTGTATGTTAGCCAGAGTAGGCAATATGCTATGGAGTAAAGTCGGGGTTTTCTGAGTCGGTCAGCATAGGGTAACTGTTTGAGTCCCATAATCCTCTTTGTGAAGTATTTTTGTGGCCTTTCCAGCTGCTGCAGATGCCTTGTAAGGTGCATTCCAAATGGGGTGTTGTACTCTATAATGGGTCTGATGAGAGCCGAGTAGAGGGGAACAATGACTTCTTTTTTCCTGGATGAGAATCCTTTCATGATGAGGTGTGCCACGTAGAAGGATTTCCTGAGTACTGTGGCAATGTGATTATCAAAGGAGAGGCTACTGTCCATTAGAGTGCCGAGGTCTGTTATCATGCCTTCGGCATTAAGCGGGCTGCCACCTATGTGGTAGTCCATGGGTGCAGGGTTTTTACCAAAGGGAATGACAATGCATTTTTTGGCATTGAGCTTGAGGCCATGGCTTTGACACCAGGCGTCAGTCTCAGTGAGGCCCTTTTGCAGGATGTCTACGTTATTTGGGAACTCGACTATGGCACCCAATTTGTAGTCATCTGTGATCTTTGTAAGCCAGAGGCCCTCTCTGGTGGCCTGTACTTCAGAGAAGTAGATCCCAAACAGAAGGGGACCCAAGACTGAACCTTGTGGTACTCCACTTTGTTACAGGTTTGGAGTCAGATTTGAAGTCTGCAATTTTTACAGTGTGGGTTCTGTCTGGGAGCCAGTTGGGGACCCATCTTGTGATGTATGGATTTATACCCAGCTTGGTGAGTTTATCTATGATACCAGAATGGGGGATGCAGCAAAGCACTGCAAAACATAAAGGTTTCAAACATTACTTTCCTGCTCTTTTCTACACATCTAGAGTTTGCTTGTTTGTTTGGTTTGTTTACCAGGAAAATCCAACTGGGCATAAAGCCACTTTTCAGTGGATGCCCAGGGAGAAAAGCTCCTAGAAATGCAAGAACATGTATCTGTCTAACTGTTTGTTAAATCGTCCTTGTCTTGTTATACTGATGGGCTGGATTTTGGTGTAATATCTTCTCAAATATCTCATTTTTGACTAGTCACATTGCTTTCCATCTTGGTGGCTCATTTCTGTGTGAGGGATTCATTTTTACACTTCAGCTGTGGAATCTTCAATGCTCTTGTGCTGTCTCTTAAGATGCAATTGTCTTGAACAGATGCCTTCTATTTTTACTCTAGTGGCAGAAAAAGATATGGGTTCTTCTGTTTTATGAATTACCACTGCTTCTAGCTGTTAACTTTGGCTCTCTATTGAAATGTCAGCACTCTAAATGCTGACAAGCTGAAAAAATACAGAAACTACAGAAGAAAAGTGAATTCAAAGATCGCTCTTCTTTAAACTTTTTTTATGCAGGGGTGCAAGCTCTCCTGCACCTTCCACAAGCTCCTGAACTTATATATACCAACTTCAGATCACCATACTTCAGAGAAAAGGGAATATTCTAGAAAATGGACATCTCAGTCTTAGTATATGTAAGTTCAGTTTTTCGATCATTCAGTCTCCATGTTTTGGGACTTGCTCTAGTGGTCCCTGACATTTTAAATGGTTACTGATAAGGGTCCCAAAAAATGCTGAATTTTGACTTTGTCTCTTTGTTTTGTTCAGACACTTTCATGGAAGATTTTTCAAAATAAAACTTAAGGCTTTGCTGATTCCTTTACAGCATTTCTTTAACTATACGAAGATATCCTATCATCTACAAGCAAGCTGAAGAATTTAGTTATTTGCTGTTTAACCTTTTTCCCTTAAGAACTCGGTAGGAGACCTGAGTTCCTGCAATAGAAAATCCTTGTAGCTACTTGTTGATGCTGTTATTCCAGATTTAAGGAAAATAGTCATAGTCCTTACATTTTCAAAATATCCTACCTCCTTTTGTCTCAGTCATCTTACATCAGAATCACTACTTTCTTCACTGTCCAACATATTGAAAATTGTAGTTTCTAATCACATGAAAAACAATATTGTATTCTATGGTTTAAACGCTGATACTTGTTCTGATGAAGTCGGATTAAAGACAAAACCTAGGTAAACTCGTGTGGCTTGTGTTTCTGGTCGCTTCTTGGAGCTCATTAAACGCTGATACTAACATGGGTTTAGAAAAGGTCAGAGGAACACATCTTTCTACTTATTCACTACTAGCATGATACACAATAAAATGGATAAAGAGAACTCACTGGAGAATGTTGGGTAGAGCTTTACAAAAGTCTTTGACCCAGGTTTCCACCAGTACCTACTTTCTGACCTATATAGGATAAGGATGGACAAATTAGCTTTCCTTTTATCAACAGATACTTTGTTAATAACACACTTAACTACAGATGGGTAAAATGATATAACCACCTTCTGCTGTACTCGACAGAGACACACATGGTTTATTTCTAGGTTCTCTGTCCTTCATCCTTTTTTCCATCACTGTAAAATGCAAAATCCCCATATTCTGGCCTTTCTTTAAATATATGAATTGACTATATGCAGAAATCACAATGGCTACGTACATCTCCTTTCAAAACGTCTACAGTATGTCATAATTATTTGGGGTTAGGGAACTCAAGTAAAAACAAAAGCTACAGTTTCTTGAACTTTTCCTTGATTAAAATCTGTACTTATTAACTAGCAAATCATAGAACCACTTTGTTACAATGGATTATGTTAATTTAGACATGGAGATTAGTGAATGTAAAGGCATGGTTTCTGCTTGACCATGCCTTTACATTCACTAATCTCAATGTCCAAATTAAGAATAAACTTAACCATTATTGACCTTCCTATAATGTTCACTGATAACATATGTAGATCTTTGTTTATGACATTGATAATTGCATGGATTTCACCCCTCAGTCCTCACTAAAAATGGACTAGATCCAGTAGGGTTTAATCTATCAACAAAACAAAAATAAAATAAAACAAATTCCCTCCTCTTATTCTTTAGAGTATCTCACCTACTTAATAACAAAGCCTCTTCATTATAAACAATCCTGGTGAATGCAAGACTGCTAGATAAAAACATGTTGTTTCACTACTTCAGTATCCAAACTAGAACAATGGTATCTAACTTGTCCAAAGCAAGCTGGCTTTAAGTCTGTGAAATAACTATCCTGTACTTAAGTTATAAATCATTAACATATAATGACTTCCTGCCTGGTTGGCAAACTCACTTTTTGAACTACCTTTACATTTATTTGTTCATTTACTACCTTTGAACAGGCTTTAAATATACTGCAAAACTCCACTTAATGTGCCAGTGGGGCATTTTGCACTCCAAGACCAACAGTGTTAAAGCTCATTTCCCACTCATATTTCAGCTTTGCCAACTGTTGCAATATTTAACTCACCAGTAAAACAGTGTCTTCTAAATAAGAACCACTGGGACCTTTTGCCAATATAACTTTAATCAAGCACAGACTTTACTGTGTCCCATATTGGTTGGTTTGTATGAGCTGGTCTTAGAAGAGTAGGATTCATACACAATACTCATTACATAGGGCTAGTTCACAGAAACAAATAGTCTTGGAAATGCGTTCTCATGACTGGTAGACAACAGCATATCAGTGCAGCAGTAAGACATGTTAATAAGAGCTAAGCAGGTAAAGAGAGTGAATATATATATATATATATATATATATATATATATATATATATATATGTGTGTGTGTGTGTGTGTGTGTAAAGAAATACCTGGTTTAAATAATGGGGATAATACAGTTTGGAGACAAGACTATGATACTGGGTACCAGGGCTACTACCTAAAACAATAGCACAGCACAGTGGTAGTATGTCATGTATGTGGCACCCATTCAACTCAAAGTGGCTCATATACGGAAATACATGACTATATATATGTGCATGCATAGATAGGTGAACTGTCATGAAAACCGAGCATAGTCATATTTGTAATGTCAAAGTGTTTGTTGGACAAATATAAGGATATTCAAACTGATGTGAGTAATATCAAATATTAAATGTGAAAACAGAAACAAAGACCTATATATGCTGGATAAACATCCCACCAAACACAAAAAAAGAGTAAAATACAGTCCAAAGCAGTGAGGTGAGATGAAACCAGGCATTTGTCATAAAAATGAAAAGACTTTTATTGCATAAAACATTATCGTTTTCGCAGTAATAATGCCTGCTTCTTCAGCTGTATAAAAACCACAACCTAATGAATCTGTATGTATACATAAAACTCAAGTCACATGTTCAATTGAATTAAAATCTCAAAGAAACAGCAATACTTATATTAAAAACAAGTATACAGAAATCACAGCATCATAAGAATAGCCAAATCCATATAGGTGGATATATAAATAACATGAAAAATTAAAAAAAAATTCAAACAGCAGCATATTAACCAATGCCCTATCTAAAAAGTGGAAGTGTTTTTAACATTGGTTCAATAAGAACTTTATCATTTAATCATGAGCCAAAATTGGCTCTTTGCCTAATTATCCATTTACTTTCCAGACATTCGATAGCATTACGTATATCACCCTTTCTTTGACTGACCTCCACTTTGCCTATGACCAAGAATTTAAAGCTATGTGCAGTAGAAGTCTCTTTTGCATGTGTACAGAGGGCATTATTCATACAACTATTCTTAATACTGCATAAATGCTCCCTTATGCGGTCTTTTAAGAACCTATCCATTTTACCAACATAGAACTTTTTACATACAGTGCAATGTGCTAAGTATACTATATGTGTACTTCTACAAGTAGCTGAAATGTTAAAAGTATATTTTCTATCCTGATCTGGGTGCCAGAATTCTCCAGAATTATCTAAGTAGTCACAATAATTGCAACAATAGGGCTAGTGACCAGTCTGTCACATATCTTGTCCTTACTAACAAGTTTACCATTTATGAATCTTCTAGGATAGCATAATATCTGTTTTAAGGATTTCTTTTTCTTATATGTAAAACTAGGATATTCACCTACTACATCTCTTAACTCTAAGTAAATGGGCCAATATTTTTTAATAATGTTAACAACGCAATCAGAATCCTTTGAAATGTTACAAGCATTCTACATCTAACATTATTAGCTTGCCTGCATCGAAATGTGGGAGGGTTAGCTGAACAATATGGTCTACCTACTTCTTTTCTACTATTCACTACATGATCTAATGTTATATACCTGATGTCTATTATATCCCCTTGCTACAAACTTTCCTTCCAAGTCTTCTATTTCTCTTAAAAAATTCTCATCATTAGCATTCACTCTGGACACCCTCAGACCTTGACCTTCAACAATATTGTTGAAAACATGGCGTGGATGCATGGTACTACAATGCAAAAACTTGTTTCTGTAACATGGCTGCCTATACAGTGTAGTGTCAATTACACCCTCATGTTTAACTTTAATGAACACATCAAGAAAGCTAATTGCTTCATCCAAAGAATTTACGGTAAACTTGAGAAATGTGGTACTACTCTTAACGTACATAATAAAATCCAACAATTCTTCATTCTTTCCATCCCAAATCATAAAAAGATCATTCACGAACCACCTATAAAATAAAACATGTGTGCTGTAAGGATCTCTAAAGATATGGTCTAATTCCCATTTAACATAATGAGGTGTGTGTAGTTATTGGCACAAGATGTGCCCGTAGCAGTGCCATCCCTCTGTATGTAATAGCTCCAATTAAACAAAAAATATTGTTATATAATATCATTTCTGTTAAACTACACAACAATTCTGTTTTATTATTGATGAACTGACTCATGCTAGATAAAAATCTTCTCACCCATTCCAATCCAGTGATATTTGGAATAACTGTGAAAAGTAATTGAACATCTAGTGTAACCAAACACCACTCCATCTTTTTAAAATTAGCATGTGTAAAACTGTAAAGGTCTTGTAAAAACTGTCTGGAATCTTGCAAGATATGACTGTTGGACTCAATAATAGGTCTTACATTCTTTTCTTCATAGACCAACATAGCCTCAGTACACCAATGTTGTCCTGATACCATTGGTCTCAAGGGTGGGTTTTTAGGGTCCTGTAACTTAGGTAGACCGTGTATGACTGGTATAGTTGGTTTATCCATATAGAAGAAATCATATAAACTTTTATCAATCAAATTAGTTGAAAGTAAACATCTAATTCCACTTTTCACCGCATTGATCTTATTGTATACCTCAAAGAGTATAACTTGTCTATAATAAGGGAGGTAAAGGCAAACAGCTTCTATACTTTACAAAAAAAAAAAAAAAAAAAGCTCCAAACCAGGCATGTCCAAGGGTCAGCTTCCGGTGATTTCTCCTGTCCACCTGGTGAATCTGGGCATACTGGGGCAATGCAGCAATTGCCTCATATACACAGACAACCCTCTCCTCCTACCACCCAACACTACAGCCTGTGAGAGATGCACTTACATAGCCAAAATGGAAGCAAAGCTCTCTCCACCCAAGATTGTGCTAGACAGTCAAGAGGAGAAGGTTAGCAGCCACACTACACCTCAAGCAACACATAGCCCTTCTAAACCCACACCACCACCACCCACATATAGCAACACTAAATTCACATATGCAGAGGCCCTTAACTGTAACCTGCCCAAGCAACAAGGACCTCTGAAGCTGAAATGCAAACAAACACCAATCACAACCAAAGTGTCACATACTTCACAACACCAGTGTGCCACCCAGCAACAGCCCCTAAGGCAAGACAATGTACCTAACACTTTAGTCATAGGTGGCTCTAAAGTCCAGCACACTGATGTCCCTCTCACCAGGTTGAACAAGGAGACAATTACGGTCAGCTGCCTGTCAGGTGCCAGGATCCGTCACATAATGCATGCACTCAAGTCACTCCACAACAAGTACAGATATGACTCTGTCATTGTCCATGTTGGAGTGAATGACTTGAGACGTACCTCCCTGGACTGCATGAAAAGAGACATGGAGCTCTCAGATCATGTGGCCCAGGCAGGTATGACCCTAGCCCTGAGTAGCATCCTGCCTTCACCCAGAATGATACCATAATATAAGGACAAAATGACTGACTTCAACAATTGGCTAAGCTTCTGGTGTCATTCAAAGGGGATCCAGTATCTGTCTGCCTGAAATGACATGATTGACAGACCACAATGCTTTGCCAGAGATGGTCTGCACCTGTCGTCCCTGGGATTCAGATTACTGGCTAAGGCTCTTGCCACCCCTATAGTGCCTTTTTTAGACAAAGTTCAAAGGACAAAACCACCACCGTAACAGGTACAAGTATGCAAAATCTGAAGGTAATGCTACTCAATGCTAGAAGTCTAAACCTCAAAATGCACTCTCTCGAGGCACTCCTAAAAATGGAGAACATCGATATCTGTGCAGTAACTGAGACCTGGTTCAAGGCTCCAGAGAGCACCCCCTGCAATACCAGGCTACAACTCTTACCACACTTTTCGGCCACCAAACCAGGACCAAAACACTAAAGCTGGAGGAGTGCTAATATTCACCAAGGATATTCACACCACCAGGCTAGTTGCCCAACACAATGAGTCTGAAATTCTTCAGGTGCAACTAACACTAGGTAAAACTGCAATCCAAATTGTAGCTTGCTACAGATCCCCCACCATACCCTAAGATTCTCACTACACCTTTCTAAACATACTGGAAAATATTAAGATAGAACCAAACACCCTAATACTGGGTGATTTTAACTACCCTGCCATTAACTGGGAAAACTACTCGAGTACCAACACCTTTACCCAACGGTTCTTGGAATTCATAAATTCCAATGCCCTGGATCAACTAATCCATACTCCCACCGGGGGCTCCAATATCCTAGACCTGGTCATTACCAACATGGGAAATCGATGCTCCCCACCTATGGTCACCCCCTTGTTAGTCAGGTCTGACCATAAGCTAATCACCCTTAACATCCATATCCCACCCCCACCCCCCAGTAAGGAAACCTCCATAAAAAACTTCTCCAAAGCCAACTTTATGCTACTCAAGTCAGAAGTGACAAACGTCATGACACCCATGCAGACGGGAACTGAAAGTTCAACTGCTGAATCCTACACTAAGGCACTGTACAAGCACATCCACTCATGCATGAATCGTGCCATCCCAAATTGAACCAAGATGCTCTCATCTAAAAAAAGAAGCCACTCTAGTGGTCCCTTGCCATAAACAAACTTTACAACAAAAGGAAAAAACTGTTGCAGAAAAGAGGAAAATCCCAGGATGCAGAAAACTCCCTTACCAGCCTCAGTAAGAAACTGAGATCCCTCATAAATTCCTCCAAAGCTAGTTATGAAAATAAAATTGCCAAAGATTCCAAAGACAACCACAAGGCATTCTATAACTATGTCAAGAATCTAAATGGCAATGCTCAGATCTGCTCTGAGCTAAAACAGAATGGCATTAAATATACTGATCCCAAGGATATTGCCAATATCCTGGCAGATCGATTCAGTGCCAACTTCACCCCCCTCTCACCCCCTAAATGACCCATCTCAATACCAGAAGATTGCCAAATTCTGGTAATAACGGCCACACAGGTAAAAAACGCACTCTCCAAAGCTAAGAATACAGCATCCATGGGACCAGATGACATCCCGGGCTGTGTACTACATGAACTACAATATGAACTGGCACCTCAACTAAGTGTCATGTTTAATCATAGCCTCACCTCAGGTTTTGTGCCCACTGAGTGGTGCAGAGCTACAGTTATCCCACTCCACAAGGAGGGATCCACCTTGGATCCCAGAAACTACCATCCTATCAGTCTGACAAGCCTTATCTGCAAGGCCATGGAGCGTATTATCATGGAACTTATAAAAAAAGACATTGGCAACCTTCAAACACTGGACCCCACCCAGTTTAGGTTCATGAAGGGCCAATCTTGTCTCCTGAACCTGATTGACTTCTTTGAATCAGTCTCCAGAGCCATGGACAAGGGTAAGGTGGTCCACACAGCCTATCTAGACCTTGACAAGGCCTTTGACACCATCCCCCACTCTGGAATCATAGATAAACTTACTAAGCTGGGCACTAATCCCTGCATCACCCAATGGGTTGCTAACTGGCTTACTGATAGAACCCAGACTGTAAAAGTAGCCAACTCCAAATCCAGCTCCAGACAAGTGACAAGTGGAGTACCTCAGGGTTCAGTCCTGGGACCACTCTTGTTTGGCATATACTTCTCTGAAGTACAGGCCAACAATAAGAGACTCTGGCTAACAAAGTTCGCAGATGACTGCAAACTGGGAGCCATTATTGAATCCCCAAATGATGTGGATACTCTACAAAAGGGCCTTACAGAAACAGATGCTTGGTGCCAGAGCCATGGGCTCAAGATCAATGCCAAGAAATGTATAGTTATCCCCTTTGGGAAAAAACATGTATCCGTGAATTACCATATAGGTGGCAGTACACTAAACACCGAAAGTGTGATATGAGACTTAGGGACACAGGTGGACAGTGGTCTCACCTTCGATAACCACATTGCCACAACAGTCAGGAAATCCTTCTATGTGGCACACCTCATCACTAAGGGCTTTTCATCCAGAAAAAAGGAGGTTATTGTCCCACTGTACTCATCCCTCATTAGACCCATTATAGAATACAATGCCCCGTTTGGTATGTACCTCTCAAGGCATCTGCAACAACTGGAAAGTCTGCAGAAATACCTCACTAAAAGAATCACAGGCCTAAAGCAGATGCCCTACGCTGACCGCCTTAAAAAACTCCAGCTATACTCTGTCACATATCGTCTACTCAGAGGCGATCTCTGCTTAACATACAAGGCCATGTCAAACCCAGAGCTGTTGGACATGCTACACTTAAAGAAATCCCAATCTCTCAGAGCCACACGTTCCAGGGATCTAAACCTTGTCATCACAATAAACAAAACATGCTGGAGAGATAGGTTCCTGACCCAGAGACTCCCCAGACTCTGGAATAGATTGCCCATACATGTCAAGCAGAGTGCCTCTTTGGCCGTCTTCAAAAGGAACCTTGACGATTGGATGGGAGAAAGGAAATTCACCCCGGGGATCATGTCAGTCACCCTGTTAGACAGGGGTCCAGGGAAGTAAATGGTGTGGGAAGAAATAGCCAGGGAATTGTTATTGCTAGGCTTGTATAGGCCCTAGGGCTGATAGCCTAGTACCAACCTATGAACCTATGAACCTATATTGTTCATCATCCAACATATCATTTATCTTACTAAAATACCAATCAAAGTCTAAAACAATAATCAGTCTACCCTTCTCAGCAGGATGTATAACAATAGAGTCATCATGCATCAATTTATAAAGAGCCCCTCTTTCTTTGACTGTAACATTATAAAAGCCCTTCTTGTTCCCATTATTATGATAATGCTTATAAATATATTCTATACACATTTTCTTGAATGCTTCTACAAACGGATGTAAAGACGGTACAAACAAACTTGCTTTACTATATATATTACTGTCATTATGCAATGACTCTTCAGAATATTTAAAAATATGTTTGAGCATCACATTTCAATAAAAGTTTTTAAATGAAATATTACCTCTATAATATCATCCTTCTGGGATAGTACAAAAGACAATCCCTTTTGTAAAAGTGTCAATTCTTCAACAATTAAACTTCTACTTGATAAGTTTTAAATCAAGTCATTTCCCAGTACCTCTTGATGCTTGGAGCATCCAAGTCATCCTGAGGTGATTTCCATTTGTTGCGAGTTCTGCTTATTGATCTGGACCTTCTCCTGTCGATCCGCAGTTTTATCGGCAGCGGAAAATTTAATTCACCTTTCTTCTGTGGATGTAAATCACTAATGTCCGTCTTTTCTGGATGTATCGCCAAATGCTAGAGATCTTGGTTGGAGCAAGAAAGAAAATGATCACGATGATAGCAGACATCCACAATTGTAAAGAAAAGACAGAGATTAGTGATTTACATCCACAGAAGAAAGGTGAATTAAATTTTGTCTCAGGAGTAAATGATAAAGTTCCTATTATACCATGACCCCCCCAAAACGTGCACGCTAATTGGCCAGCGTGCACATTGTAAATCGAGTTATACTAATGGAAAAAGGTCCGGTCGCCCGGACTTTTTTCCATTAGTATAACTCTACTTTTAAAACACTGTCTCGCTATGTTAAATGGGTTTAACATAGCGAGACAGCTTTAAAATAACCAACGGAGATCTCCGTTGCTTATTTTAAAGCTGTCTCGCTATGCTAAACCCATTTAACATAGCGAGACAGGTTTTAAAAAAAAAGCAACGGAGAAAGCAAGATCTCCGTTGCTTTTTTTACTATGTTAAATGGGTTTAACATGGCGAGACAGTTTAAAATAAGCAACGGACATCTCCGTTGCTTATTTTAAAACTGTCTCGCTATGTTAAACCCATTTAACATAGCAAAAAAAAAGCAACGGAGATCTTGTTTTCTCCGTTGCTTTTGCCCACAGCTCTGATGTACTGCGCAGGAGCGCAGTACATCAGAACTGCCGCGGATGCCAGACATCTGCGGAAGGGCAGTAAACAGGCATTATACTATGCCATTATTTAAGAAAAGTAATAGTTTCTTTTCTTAAATAATGTCATGGTATAATAGCAATAACCCACTTCTGGTTGTGGGTAATGCTGTATTTACCCACGGTTGGCTTTGTTTGGTCCCGAGGGCGAACCACGCCAACCATGGATAAATCCAGCATTACCCACACCCAGGCGTGGGTTATTGCTATATTAACCCAATGTTAAAAACACGTCCACTTTTTAGACAGGGCATTGATTAATATACTACTGTTTGAATTTTTTTAATTTTTCATGTTATTTATATATCCAACTATATGGATTTGGCTATTCTTTTGATGCTGTGATTTTGTAAACTTGTTTTTAATATATGTATTGCTGTTTCTTTAAGATTTTAATTCATTTGAACATGTGACTTGAGTTTTATGTATATATACTGATTCATTATGTTGTGGTTTTTATACATCTGAATAAGCCGTCATCAGTACTGCAAAAGCGTTAAATGTTTTATGTAATAAAAGTCTTTTCATTTTTATGACAAACACCTGGTTTCGTCTCACCTCACTGCTTTGGATTGGATTAAATGTGAAAAATTTAAGGAGATGATGTGCAAAGGAAAAAGTGAATACTGAGAAATTCCAGTGATTGGCGTGGTATATATGGGCAAATGCTGAATATCAAAAAAGATATATTTGGGTGTCTGACCATCCAAAAAAAAAATAACATTATCTATTGCACATGGTAACCACAGTCAGATAACCAGTACTAAAGAAAAAGAATACAACTACTTATCATTTCATTACCTGTCTCCAGTCGGCATTTGTAATGTATGCAAGTTATATTAGTTACTCTGCTGAAGCATGTTTTAATCAGATGCCATAAATAAGTAGCTTTATGATTGTGCATGCACACAACAGAATGTTAGACATGCGTCCCAGTATGAGCTAGATACTTCACAGGCATGTATTTGCACACTAACCATTGGCATGCAGACATGAATCAGGGAAACAGGGACTGTGCTTCTTCTGCAAGACACAACAGGACCTTCAAAGTGCAAGGATCACAGACAAGCAATACCAGATATGTACTGTACAACACTGTAGAGATGAACCTGGTTACCTAGCAACTTCGAAAATTCACCACCAACGGAAGCCAGTATGTCACCTAGCAACTTTGAAAATTCATCACCATTGGAAACCAGTACATACTGGAACAGGTTTCAGGCAGTTCATTTCAGATACAGTCATGTTGTCATGTAGAAATATCCCCGTCTGAGTTTGTTTTTTTGGACAACATATAAGGAAAAAAATTGATTTCTAGCAGAACATGTGAATTCTGTATTTAGCTGCTCACTAACATCAGTCTGCATGTCAGGTGGGGTTGCCACTAGTTTCTGTATTATATTCCTTCCCTGTGGAACAACACAGTCATAGAGCTGAGATTAAAAAAATCCAACATGTGGATGGCATTTTTAAGAAACCATGTCTGCATATCCTGTTTGCAAGAAACAGTGCAAAAAGCAGCTTGCAAAAAGTGTGACTCTTGGGTTTGCCTTGTAGGAGATCACCAAGCCAGTAACCTGGATCTTACATAAGGTAATCTGAGCCAAATTAAATTTACAGCCATAGAGACTTGCAACTGGGACTGCATCTGGATGATGCCTACAGATGTCTCTCAGAATCAGCAATAATGAAATTGGGGTTTAGTACCACATCTTCCATGCAAGTGAGGTAGAAACCTTTTAGAAGAGTACAGCACATCTCATTTGGGACTTGTGAGACATCAAGGTCACTGTGAATGGCATATCTGCACACTGTCACCTAAACTCACATGGTTGCATATTGAATACAACTGTTTGTACACTCTTTACAAAGACTAGAGACTCCTTCCCTATAGGAGTCTTTTTGAACTTAAGTCCCTTAATGATGATGGCTATTAACAGACCATCTACCAGTAAGATTGTTGGAGTGTATGCAGCACCATGAATGCACTCTGAAATTAGGAAATACACATAGGGAATTAGGATTGGGTCTCTGATCATAACCAGCATATTATGTGCTCACAACATAGATGTCAAGAAATTCAACTCAAGAGTGAAGTTTGACAGCTCAGTCTTGACATTCATGCCAAGAACATATAACAAGCAAGGCTGTGATTAGAAAGACCCAATCCAACTGAAATCTGTAAAACACTTCCCACACAAAGAGCGACCATCATAGATAAGCAGCTGGTAGCATGACGAGCTTTAAAACATATAAAATACTTAATTCTCCATTGGCAATGCCCCCCCCCCCCCACAAATGCTGAATAAAGCATTTATCATGTTTTAAAGTTATTTGTGCTTTCCAATACACTACCATGATGGTCATTGACACTGTTAATCTTCTAGCACAAGGTTGGAGCTTAACAGCAATGAGGGATCCTTAACAAGTCTGTCTTTTCACGAATTTTGGACAGTAATCATGGTGTTCTGACATCAGAAATGTACTTAACAACATTTTGTGAAGTATCTTTAAGCTCAAGTCTCATGCTAGAGTGTAATGGAGGCGTCAGCCACAAGAGTTGCAGAAATTAAAACAGCTTTAAAAGCTATTATCTACTTCACCCTTCCACAGTTTTAAACAGAGGGTGTGGCAGACCAACACAGTTAACAGTTCTTAAAGCTATTAGCTCTTTAGATGGGCACATTGCTTCTGAATACAGTCTGTGTGTCAGCATTAAGTGTTGCAAGGAGCAGATAAAGCTCCATCTACTACAACAAATTATCATTGAGTTTCTCTGATGATGACTCATTATATGTTCTCAACATGGATGTTAGGATTTACCTCTTGAGCTTTGCTTTACTCAGTTCTCAAGGTGAATTTCTTAACACCCATGTCTCAAACACATAACAAGTTGATTGTGATCAGAGACCATATCATAATCTTGGTTGTCAGGATAAGCACAGTTATTTTGTTATGGCCATGACAGCATGCAGGAAGTCCCCATCATGTAAGCAGACATGTTCCAATTTAAAATTCTTTACACATTTGATCTTACCAACTTCTCATGTGCATCTCTGCATGCTTTGGTGAGAAGTTGTGCAATGGCTTTTCTGAATGAAAGTATCCCCACCTCCTTCTGTGAGACCTCTGATAGTGTGCTCTTTGCTGCTTTACAGGGCATGCTACAGAACACCTGACTCCTCCACACATCATCCCACACAGTGGCCACAGCAGGCACAGTGGGGTCCACTGCATGGTCTTTTGTTGTGGTATGTCATAGCTCCTCACCATTACTGACAGTGATGGTTATAGTCCTTTCCTAACATCTGCTCCTGGATTTGTTTATACAGCACCAGGCCTTATTCTACTTATTGCTTTTCTGAGCAGCATGCATATCCTATTAAAAGCCTCTTGCTCTCCTTCTGTGACTTTCTGTAGCTATAGAAATTCATCCTTCTGCCTGGGTTACAAGAAAATCACTGGAAGTGTCCCGCTTCTGTGTATGCAGTATAGCCATCATGTTAGGACCTGTAATACTGTGATCTTTCCTAAATGTGCCTAACTCCTATTCCTACAGTAGGACTGCTCTTTTGCTTGCTGTTGCTGCATGTGAGGCTACCTCAAGCTGTTCTGCATACGTCTCTGAAGCTGATGCTGCACTAATGTTCACACTATGTCCATTATCGTGATGCTGAAAACATTCTACATTAACTCACCATGCTGGCATATACTTGTATCTCTGAAAATATGCTGTGTGTTTCTTTTATAATGCTTCACCATGCACCACATACCTGCTATATTTATTTATTATTTATTTTTTTTAAAGAGGTGTGTTGTGCTTGGGAGAACTTTGTCTGCCTCTGCAGTAAGTTTTCTCTCCATGGTTTGTCTCTGTGAGTTCTGCAACCTGCAACTGCCCCCGCTATCTCAGCAGTGAAGTTATTAGTGATTTTGTATGGTACTGTTGATGTTACCCTGGCTTCAATGGTTCCTACAATTTGCATGTTTACTTTTGTTTGGTTGATTGCCTCCAATCATGCGTAGCATGCCTTGCAGAAATACCCCTTTCCTTCTGGCAATGAGTACTGAATGAGGTATTCAGTGCACTGCTGATATGAAGGGCATACATGCATTTGCTACTAAATAAGTCATCCATGTCCCTGTGTGGTATATGGAGTGCATACTGACATATATGTGATTCTGACTTTGAACTGCGAGCCTGACAAGACAGAGACCAGGATGCCCTGGGTCCTGCAATGTAGAGAGCACTTATGAATCTGTCTCTTCACTGCTCTGCTGTAGTTTTTATTACATTTGCATATCATGTACAGCAAATGCAGCTAATTGAATACCTGAGTTATTTCGCTTCTGCTACATACCTGCGATCAACTGCATTACTAGCTGAGTTAAGTACAAACTTGCAGTGTTAAAGATTGTACTGCATTTCATTTTTCTGTCTATTTAATTGTTTCATTGAATATTGTGCCTGTGTCTCTCTGTAGTTATTTATTTTTGTTTAATTGTTCATAGAATACTGTGGTCTCTCTCTGTCTCTGCAATAAGTGGGGCTATTGTGTTTCAATTCATTGATATGCAGTGTTAAACTCTTAGCCTAGAGGGTTTCTCTGTATTTATAAGTGGAGTCACATATCTTTGAATTTATTACTGCTGAATACCTGAGTTGTTTGGCTTCTGCTACATACCTGCAATCAACTGCATTACTAGCTGAGTTAAGTACAAACTTGCAGTGTTAAAGATTGTACTGCATTTCATTTTTCTGTCTATTTAATTGTTTCATTGAATATTGTGCCTGTGTCTCTCTGTAGTTATTTATTTTTTGTTTAATTGTTCATAGAATACTGTGGTCTCTCTCTGTCTCTGCAATAAGTGGGGCTATTGTGTTTCAATTCATTGATATGCAGTGTTAAACTCTTAGCCTAGAGGGTTTCTCTGTATTTATAAGTGGAGTCACATATCTTTGAATTTATTACTGCTGAATACCTGAGTTGTTTGGCTTCTGCTACATACCTGCAATCAACTGCATTACTAGCTGAGTTAAGTACAAACTTGCAGTGTTAAAGATTGTATTGCATTTCATTTTTCTGTCTATTTAATTGTTTCATTGAATATTGTGTCTGTGTATCTCTGTATTTATTTATTTTCTATTTAATTGTTTCATAGAATACTGTGGTCTCTCTCTGTCTCTGCAATCAGTGGGGACTATTGTGTTTCACTTCATTGATATTCAGTGTTAAACTCTTAGCCTAGAGGGTTCCTCTGTATTTATAAGCGAGTCACATATCTTTGAATTTATTACTGCTGAATACCTGAGTTTTTTGGCTTCTGCTATATACCTACAATCAACTGTATTACTAGCTGAGTTAAGTACAAACTTGCAGTGTTAAAGACTGTACTGCATTTCATTTTTCTATTTAATTGTTTCATAGAATACTGTGGTCTCTCTCTGTCTCTGCAAGTATTAATCTTGGTGGTTTTGGAATTGTCTGCCCTGCTGTAAATTTGTGTTTGAACACTCCTCCTGAGTCTATCTCATTTGCTTACTCAACTGAGTATAGTGAGATCATATTTTGACTTCAGACACCCCTACCAGTCCCATCTGTTCAGCTCTATCCCAGCTCTATTCCAGTCATGTCACTAGCTCACTCTACCTAATACAGAGAGAACATTTGTGAAGGGCAAGCTACTTACATCCTTAATTTTTAATTATCTTCTGGTTCTCCTTTCTCCCTTTCCACTTTCAAAAAAAAAATATTCTAAGCTTGTTTCCTGCCTTTCCTGTAACTAGTCTAGTCCAGATACAGATTTGCTGTAACCAGGACTGTTTGTAAGCTTCTGAGCCCCCAAAGCCTTTCTGTGTTGGAGGGAAGCCTTCTAGTTTATCAGTGGGTGTGGTAAGCACTAGGTAGCCTATCTACCACAAGAGTGGTTCCTGGCCCAGAAATTGTAGTTTATTAAACAACATACCCAAAACACTAGTCATAGGTGACTCTATAGTCAGGCACACTGATGTCCCACTCACCAGGCTAAACAAGGAGAAGGTTACTGTCAGCTGCCTGTTGGGTGCCAGGATCTGCCACATAACCCATGCACTCAGGTCACTCCACAACAAGTACAAATATGACTCTGTCATTGTCCATGTTGGTGTGAATGACCTGAGACATACCTCCCTGGACTACATGAAAAGAGACATGGAAGGGCTCTCTGATCTTATATCCCAGGCAGGTATGACCCTAGCCCTGAGTAGCATCCTGCCATCGCCCAGAATGATACCACAGTACAAGGAGAAAATGATTGACTTCAACAATTGGCTAAGCTTCTGGATTCATTCTAAGGGGATCCAGTATCTGTCTGCCTGGGACAACATGGTCGACAGACCACAATGCTTTGCCAGAGATGGCCTGCACCTGTCACCCCTGGGATTCTGGATACTGGCTAATGCTCTTACTGCCCCTATAGTGCCTTTTTTAGGCAAGGTTCAGATGACAATTTCACCACCGTAACACGAACAGGCAAGCAAAAACTGAGGGTAATGCTACTCAATGCTAGAAGTCTAAACCTCAGAATGCACTCCCTCGTGGCACTCTTTAAAATGGAGAACATCAATATCTGTGCAGTGACTGAGACCTGGTTCAAGGCTCCAAAGAGCACCCCTGCATTACTAGGCTATAACTCATATCGCACTTTTCGGCCACCTAACCTAGACCATAATACCAAAGGCAGAGGTATGTCCATATTCATTAAGGATATCCACACCTGCAGGCTAGTTGCTCAGCATAATGCATCTGAGGTTACCCAAGTGCAATTAACTCTGGGCAAAACTGCAATCCAAATTGTAGCTTGCTGCAGATTCCCCACCATGCCCCAGGATTCCCACTCCTCTTTTCTTGATATACTGGAAAATATTACGGTTCAACCAAACACCCTAATAATGGGTGATTTCAACTACCCTACCACTAACTGGGAAAACTACTAATGTACCAACTCCTCCGCTCAACGCTTTCTGGAATTCATAAATTCCAATGCCCTGGATCAACTTATCCACACCCCCACCAGGGGCAACAATATCCTAGACCTAGTCATTACCAGCATGAGTGACCGGTGTTCTACACCTGAAGTCAATTCCTTGTTGGTCAGATGCAACCATAAGCTAATAACCCTAGATATCCACATCCCACCCCCACCCCTCATTAAGGAACTCAAGGTAAAAAATTTCTCTAAAGCCAACTTCATGCTGTCTTTCTTAAGACAGAAGTGGCGAACTTCATGACACCCATGCAGATGGACAATACAGTTACAACTGCTGAATCCTACACAGATGCACTCTATAAACACTTACATGAGTGCATGGATCATGCTATCCCAAATAGAACCAAGACGCTATCCTCCAAATAAAAGGAAGCCAATCTGGTGGTCCCCTGCCATAAACAAACTCTACAACAGAAGGAAAAAACTGTTGCAAAAGAGAGTAAAAGCCCTTGAGTGGAGGAGTTCTCTGGTCAGCCTCAGTAAGAAGCTGAGATCCCTTATAAGATCCTCCAAAGCTAGCTATGAAAACAAAATTGCCACTGATTCTACGGACAACCACAAAGCATTCTATAGCTATGTCAAAAATCTCAATGGCAACACCCAGATCTGCTCTGAGTTACAGCACAACGGCATGAAAATTACAGAACCAACTGATATTGCCAACGTCTTGGCAGATAGGTTCAGTGCTACCTTTACCCCCCCCCCCTCACCCCCTAAAGTGCCCATATCTATACAGGAAGAATGCAGAGTCCCTTTAATCACAACTATGCAGGTAAAAACTGCACTCTCTAAAGCCAAAAATACAGCATCCATGGGACCGGACAACATCCCAGGCTGTGTTTTTCATGAACTTCAGAACGAACTGGCTCCTCACCTAAGCACCATGTCCAATCATAGTCTCACATCAGGCTTTATGCCCACTGAATGGCGCACAGCAAAAGTTATCCCACTCCACATAGGGGGAGCCACCACTGATCCCGGGAACTATCGCCCTATTAGCTTGATGAGCCTGGTCTGTAAGCCCATGGAATGTATCATCATGGAACTCATAAACAAAGACATTGGTAACCTCCAAACTCTGGACCCCACCCAGTTCGGGTTTGTGAAAGGCAGATCATGCCTCTTGAATCTGATCGACTTCTTTGAGGCAGTCACCAAAGCTGTAGACGAGGGTAAGGTGGCACACATAGCCTATCTTGACCTCGGCAAGGCTTTCAACACCATCCCCCATACTGGAATTATAGCTAAACTCACTAAGCTAGTTATAAATCCATACATCACAAGATGGGTTGCCAATTGGCTCACTGACAGAACCCACACTGTAAAAGTTGCAGACTCCAAATCTGACTTCAAATCAGTGACAAGTGGAGTACCACAGGGTTCAGTCCTGGGACCTCTCCTGTTTGGTATCTATTTCTCTAAAGTACAGGCTAACACAGAAGGCCTTTGGCTAATGAAGTTCACAGATGACTGCAAAATCAGAGCCATAGTTGAGTCCCCAAATGATGTGGACATCCTACAGAAGGGCCTCACTGAGACAGATGCCTGGTGTCAGAGCCATTGTATCAAGCTCAATGCCAAAAAGTGCATTGTCATCCCCTTTGGTAAAAACTCTGTACCCATGAACTACCACATAGGCGGCAGTCTGCTTAATGCTGAATGTGTGATAAGAGACCTGGGAATCTAGGTGGACAGTAGTCTCTCCTTTGATAATCACATCACCACAGTAGTCAGGATATCCTTCTATGTGGCACACCTCATCACAAAATGGTTCTCATCTAGGAAAAAAGAGGTCATTGTTCCCCTCTACTCGACACTCATTAGACCCATTATAGAGTACAATGCCCCTTTTGGAATGTGCCTCACAAGACATCTGCAGCAGCTGGAAAGGCCACAGAAGTACCTCACAAAGAGGATTACTGGCCTCAAACAGATGTCCTACACTGACCGTCTCAAAAAACTCCAGCTTTACTCCGTAGCATATCACCTACTCCAAGGTGATCTCTACCTGACATATAAAGCTGTTTCAAACCCATAGCTGTTGGACATGCTACACCTAAAGAAATCCCAATCCCTCTGAGCTACACACTGTAGGGACCGAAACCTTGTCACCACAATAAACAGGACATGCTGGAGGGATAGAGTCCTATCCCAGAGACTTCCCATACTCTGGAACAAGCTACCCATCTGTGTCAAGCAAAATTCCTCATTAGCACTTTTCAAGAAAAATCTTGATGAGTTGATGGGAAATAGGGAAATACACCCCGGGGATCACTTCTGTGGCTCTGCTCGACAGGGGCACAGGAAAATAACTTTCTTGGGTGGCGTAAGCCAGGAAACCTTGTTGACTAGGCTTACTTTGGCCCTTGGGCCAATAGCCTAGTACCTACCTATGAACCTAATTGGGAGCCTAACTTTAAATGGCATAAGCTTGGCTGTTCTTTTAAATGTAGAAAATAATGTCTAGGATGACAAATTTTATCAATAAACTGTACTTTGAGTGGTATGTATGAAAAATTATGATTTTAAGACCCAAGCTGTACAGGTTAGAATTATCTGTATGAACTATAAGATGTGGAATCCTGTTAAAACTTGTAATGCTAGCCACTGTTCTTTGTAGATGTTGGACATTTGGGTGATTTTTAAAATTTAACTGTTATGCTTTATGTAGTTTTGTAACTTGTTTTTGGATTTGGTTCTGTGTCCAAAGCTGATCATGTGTTAAATGCATTTGTGACTAGTGATGTCTTTTTTTTCTGAAATGCACAGACATACTTTATGTACTTTATAGCAGTAATGGAGCAACTTCTTAATATACTGATATATGTAAATGTAGTACCAGTTACTGAGATAACTGTATCTGTCACAGGATGCTTTTTTTAACTGAGTGGGAGCTGCTGTAATGGTTAAGGCATTAACTTTACAGACACAAATTACAGGGTCTGAGTCTCACCTTTAGAGGGAAATTGGATAGGCTTAAAAAAGCCCACAAGGGCAGATAATCTAGTATGTACCTATGAACCTACAGTTATGTCAGTCTTTCTAAATAAATATTTAGGTTTTGCTTTATTAATTCATGGAGTACGAGGAGTGCCTTCTGTGTGGAGTCTGCATGTCCTCCCCGCGGTTGGGTGGGCATTCGAAAGACATGCGTAAATGGGCGTGCCTTCATTGAAGGTTGGGCGTCGATCTGGCACCTCGGCGTTCGTGAAAATCTACTGCCCGTCATTAGCGCACCGGTGTTCCGCTGTGGCAACCCTTAACCGGGAAAAGCTGAAAGACAAACAAACACACTTTATTAATTCTTAGAAGAAAGGGAATTAAACCACATGTTTCCCATACATGACACTGGCAGAATTCCTGCAGTCTGTGGCTACCTCCTTTATACTTTTTGCAGCCAAAGCAGCAGTGTGATTTCTATTCTAAGTATACCAGGCCTAAATATACAGCAGAACATTTTTGTTGTGTCAGTTTTGATGGGTTAATATTCCCTTTTCTCTTAGGTATAGTGATCTAATAGTTGGTATATATAAGTTGGGGGGTGTGGAGGGCTTGCCCCCCCACATGGGGAGT
This sequence comes from Protopterus annectens, assembly GCF_019279795.1. Classification (NCBI taxonomy): domain Eukaryota; kingdom Metazoa; phylum Chordata; order Ceratodontiformes; family Protopteridae; genus Protopterus; species Protopterus annectens. The sequence goes on along the minus strand of NC_056735.1, from coordinate 1,708,621,886 downwards.
GCAGGAAAAGCTTGACCGTCCTGCAAAAAGAAGTTTAAAGGAGAAGAGCAATCTCCAAAATTCTCTCTTCTGTTTTTTTCCGTCTTTTTTTTTTTTTTGGCTTGTCATCACTCAACATTTCAATTGGGAGACATTATTTATACATTGTTTCTTTGTTTCTTTCACACTGTGTGCAGAGCTGCAAGTGCTAAACAAGAAAAAGAGAATTTATAGCATCAGCAAATATGAAAAATATAGTATTCATAATAAGATGATCATTAAATAATTGTCAAGCATATCTTTTTTTTTTTTTTGCAAATATAGTTACTGAAGTTTTGTAAAAATACAGCTACATAGCAACAAAACTTCAAAATAAGTTAAAGTGCTTCCTATCTCTTATATCAAATTATTAAATAATTAATTCTTTTTTTATGTTTCTTATAACTTTTTAATGATAACTAGGATAATTAGGAGTCTTCTGTCCTTTTGATACTGACATTTTATATTTGTGTATAGTGTACATAATTGATAAGGTAGAGTTTTATATAATTTAGGAATAGCTGTATTTAGTTTGGGTCTTATATGGTCATCATAGTTTTATGGAATATACTTGTTATATACAGGCAAAATAAATCACATTGTAATGGACTCTTCTGATTTAACACTGCACATTAATACGTATACTCATATATATATATATATATATATATATATATATATATATATATATATATACCTTTAATTGTATTTAATTTAAGTCACATGATGCTAATTAACTCTATTTAATCCATGTTTAAACTTGTATGCAGTTTTCTGCCTGAAGAGGTGAAAGTATTGTCTACTAGTGTATTGTAATAAATTAAGCTTTTTTATAACATTGTGGTGCTTGTGTCACTATTTCTTACATAATTTTAAACCAAGAAAAGACACATATTGAAATATGTATGGAAGATATAAATGTAAATATGCCGTTGTTAGAGGAAGATGAGGCTTGAGAGTTAATATCCAAGATAGGAAGGATGAGATAAAATGGTGATGTATAATCAAGCAATGGAAAAGTTTCCAGGAACAGATGGAATTCCTGTGGAAGATAGGAAGTTAGGAGAGAAAAATACAATAAATATCTGGAATGCCATGGGTGGCACAATGTCAGGGTAATCCTATTTGTAAAGGCTGCAGGGCCATTAGCCTAGTACACACATATGAACCTATGAACAGTACTAATATCTTGGAAGAAAGCTGTAGCAGCTGTACTACCCAAAGCGGGCGGACACCTTTTAAACCCATCTTCATATAGGATAATTTCAATTTTGAACAATGCTTAGAAAGTATTTGCCTATACTAGCTAACAGAATGATTTAAGGTGTTGCCACCAGATATGGATCAATGTGGATCAATGTGGTTTTATGGAGGGAAGGCAAACATTTGGCAACATTAACATAACAATAATGATCCATGTGGTAGCAGAGTGATTAAAGACCCCACAGTTATTGGTGGGTCTTTTTGCAGAGAAGGCATTTGATGGCATTAGCTGGGATTCTATGAGTAGAGCATTGGCAGCATTCCCAATAGAATAATGGGGTTAATTAGGAAGACATATGAATGGTCAGAGGCAATAATCAAAGTGGGAGAGTTCCTCTCTGACAAGCTTTATTTGAACAGAGGAACCAGGCAGGGTGTCATCCTTCCCTTTAGTTATATGCCTTCTACTTAGTGCCATCGGAAAAGAAAATAAGGGACTCACAAGTTGAAGGGTATAACTGGTATGGCACTCAAGAAAAATCTGCCTTATTTGCAGGTGATATTATTTTGTATTTGATAAACCAAGGAAAGGCTGTATCAGTGTTTTGTAACATTTTTAGATAGATTCATTTTTTCCCGGATATAAAATAAATGAAGATAAAACAAATGTTGCAACAGTAAGCTATTTTCCCACAAATAAACAGGTTCAGCAATGCCCATATTTATGGGGACATGAGAAGATGAAGCATTTATGAGTTTGAATTAAAAATTATTCTATTATGGCAGTTAAGGGCTGAAACTAAAAAGAGTTGATACAACAATTTAGAAGCTGGATATGGATGATAAGGTACGAGTAGTGAAAATGTTTCTATTCCTTTTAAGTTCAGGCACGTACCTCCCAGGCTAGGGAGAAATCACCTCTACCTATCCAAGGCTGTCCTCACAGGGCTGGATAGAGGCAACAGTCCTGCAGGCACTCTGCCATGTGGCAGTCTGGAAAGCCTCACTGAATGGGGGCTTCAGAGTTTGGTTGAGGATGTACTGGAAGAGGTAGTGGACAGGAGAAATATGCCAGTTGAAGCCTCTCTTCAGTGTGTCGAAGGCACACTCACTCAGTTGGTGCTGACCATCCCAGCAACACAGGTCCTTAGCCCCTCAACACTGGGGACATCCACTGCAACACCAACTGGCAATGGACATGTTTGAGGCTCTATGGACTGGGTACACATTTGAGACTTCATCAGCCCTTCTTTCCTTACCATTTCTCCTACACCCTCTTCCCTATTTCCCATCCACACTACCCTCTACAATAAAAAACAATCTGAAAAATAGAGGGTCTATCCCCCAAGAAAAACATAGTGCCAATCATCTCCCACCTCCTCCAGTTCAAACCATCTTGATGTTTCTCTTGTGTGTTCCCCTCTTTGTTTGTCTACCCCTTTTCAGCCTTTCCTATCACTCAATATCCAAACGTGAAAACAAGATAAAAACCAACAAACTGAAACGAAAGGACAGGGCAAACTCCACTGTAAAAGATACGGCAGTACAATAAACTCCAACAGCTCACAATGAGGCACGACTGTAAACTCAAAAAATTCAAAGCAGGAAAATGAATTTATTAACGCCAACTAACAGCGCACACGTTTTCATCAAATTTTGACTTCATCAGACAAACACATATAGTTACACAAGCTTAAATAGCCCAAACTCCCCTACCACTAATGAATTAATTAGTAAATCAAAATTTAAAGACACAAAGCACACTAGATTAAAAACTAAAACGTGTACAACTGCACTTGGTACCATTAAAACAATATTTTAAAAACTGCATTTCTAAAAACTAATCATATAAATCATATAAGTTGATCATTCCATAAATTACTAACTACTACCTTACATAATATATTGCCATTCTATTATACAAATAGCTAGATATCAAATTTTTTCAGACTTTAACTTTAAATATGGGACAATGGATATTTTGTCGTTAAGTCCAGGGAATCTATTGGATTCCAAAAATATTTGCCAGTGTGTTTCCCTATGGGATAATAATACCTCCCATGGTCCACCCCTGGCATCCTGAATGACAGAATCCAAAACAAAGAAAGTAAAACTTCCATCAAAACACGTGTTAAGGTGTTTGAAAAGTGCATTGTTATTATCACGTTTTTGTATGTCATAGAGATGTTCATACACTCTTCTACGGAGTTGCCTTTTAGTTTTTCCAACATAAAATGCCTGGCATGACTGGCACACTGCCAAGTAGACAACTCCGCAGGAATGACAGTTGTAGAATGCATTGGCTCTGATCTTCCTATTTCTACTTTCCAAATAAATGGATTCCTGATTTGACATATATTTGCACTGTGAGCACCTTCCACACTTGAATGTCCCCCTACGGGGACATTCGTAATGACGCTGCATACTCCCCTTTTCTAAAATTCTTTTCAAATTATCACTATTCCTATCACTCCCTTTCTGTTCTTTAATGAAACCATGAGGGTATCTGAAAAAGGATATCCCTATATGAAACTGCTCTAACCCCTTTAATTAAAAAAAAAAAGTTTTACTGCTGTGCAGTCTGCAGCTTTGCAATAATGCCATAATTGTGACTGAGCCCAGCCACAGTTGCCCAAAATATGCCAATGCACATCCTAGTTACAATGTTGCAAAATAGTTCACACATACAAAAAGGCATCCTTTACACAATTTATACATTTATAAAAAAATACATGATTACAGAATTTGCTTTGCACTTCCGTATTCTAACCAACTATGTTACACTGACCTTATTTGCATATCTACATAGTGCGCTGCTCAGGGATGCGCGCAACACACCTGTGCATTCCTGGACTATAAATACTGCCCTGCACGTCAGCAATTAGGTTAGTAAAAAATAATAATGTTTAGCTAGACAGAGGCATTGCAAGACAGACAGGTCAGACATATTTTAATCATCCAGAAGAGAAGCTGTAGACCATAATTAAGAAAGAATTGAAGGATTGTATTTGGGAGGGGAAAGTAGCAAGAGTTAAGTGGGACATGTTGTCTCTCCCCACAGAACAAGATGGTTTAGGATTACCAGATTTGAAGGGATCCTGTAGGCTTGTCTGGTTAAAGCACATAGACATTAGACAAGCAGACAATAAGAAATCAAAGTACAAAGAAATTATGTTGAAGTTGGGGGGAGGGCGATAAAATAAGGCGAGAGCAGGATTTTGGAAGCAGGCCCTTGAGGAGAACAATAACAACCATTCAGAATATTATATTATATTATATTATATTATATTATATTATATTATATTATATTATATTTGCAAAGTAGCAGAAACTATTTTGAGAACTAAACTAAGCCAACATGGGAATGGAGATAGGAGACTTTTTCATTAGGAGTGACTGCAAGCAGGGGCATAGAAAATATGCAAGAGGTATATGAAAATATGTGAAGGCTGACACCCTAGCTAGATAGGATTTTGTAGATAATTCTGTCATTTGTAAATAATGTAAGCCACATGCTTGTTCTCTTTGTTAAATGTTGATCTTCAAAAATGTAACCGCATTGCACTCTGCTGGAGGAAAGCTGATAAGTCAAGCATTGTATAATTGTTTGATCTCAAAACTTATGTGAAGATATGTGAAGGCTGCCAGTCTAGCTAGATAGGATTTTGTAGATAATTTTGGCATTTGTAAATAATGTAAGCCACATGCTTGTTCTCTTTGTTAAATATTGAACTTCAAAAATATAACCATATTGCACTCTGCTGGAGGAAAGCTGATAAGTCAAGCATTGTATAATTATTTGATCTCAAAACTTGGAGCCGAGATGTCTGGATGAATGAATTCTTGCTATTGTTTTGAGGCTAGAGTTAATTGCTAGAATTTGCATGTATAATGTATTTTATTGCTGTAGCTTCCTGACCAGGTGCAAGACCCAAAGGGCTGCTAAACGCTTGAGTTTCTGTTAGCCTGGGAACCAGAAAAAAATGATGTAATCTGAAATGAGTCAATAGTACTGTGCTATCAATTTATGGACAGAGAGACTCAGGGCATTTTTGCATTTGTCTTCAGAACATCCAATATCACCAGCACTGTCTTGCTCTATATGCAAGTTTATTTTAGAACTGTGTTTGCTTTTAGATATAGCTAGGAAATAGGAAGATTAGACTATTTGTTTCCTGTATTGATGTCAGAACTATTCTACTGTATTATTTTAAGCATTTTCCTGTGATCTCTGAACTCTTGACTAGCACTGTGTAGTAAGAAGTATTGTCTTGTGTTCTTATTATTTATTATTATATATTTTTAAACCTTTCAACTGGGGCTGTTTTATGTAGAGATAATTTAAGCTCTAGAGTACATTGCATGTATATAATGATACTTTACTAAGCCACTCTAATAAGCCTTGCTGTTCAGTTACACTTACTATTTGGATAATAATATTGCACAGTAATAATTGGACACCCTTTGATAAGGGCCTTATTAGTACCTGATATTAGTGGTTGGTGGCTGTGATTTCTACCTTATAGCCTGGCAGAGAAGTGGGCATAGCTGTAGAACCTGTGCCAGCCTTCCCCAAGAGTGTCTGCATGTTTGTATATAACTTGTATCTCAAAGTGTGTGTGTGTGTGTGTGTGTGTCAGCTACTTGGGCAGGGACATGAAGCAATGGTTGGACAGAGAGGGTGCTGTAGGTTTTAGCTTGACCATTAGGCTGAGATCTACACCCTATAGCTGTGCCAGTGGGGAGTCTTATTGGGGATCTGGAGAGAAAGGGAGTAACCAGCCCCAGACTGACTGTGATCTCTGTGTGCTCTTAAGGGAAATTGTACTTTACTGTGTGTGTATTTGTTATCCTTCCCAATGTGGACGCCCCCTCACTGGTGTTAGTGGTGAGGATTGAGGCTCCTTGATTGCTGAGCCAGTGCACGGGTGTCACAAGGTAGATGAAATTTATTGGAGAAAATTAGCAAAGAAACTAATGTATTGGGAGAAATAACTAGGGAGTGGAAAAGATATAGAGGGAGATGAAGGCTGTCAGAAGTTTGGACTGTGGGTTGGAGACCGTCTTCCTGTCAGAGATTGATAACTGAGTATAAGCTAAGAAAAATGGATAGGAGAGTGTTAAATGAAAGACCAGATCTAGATGAGTTTATAACTGAGTCTAGAACAGATGTTGCAGTTAAAAAAGGAGTAATGATTAGGGCATATAAAATAATGCATAGTAACTATAAGAATCAATGAGAAATATTTAGAAAAGACTAGGAAATGAGAATAGAAGGCAACATACAAAGGAACAATGAGAGGATATTTGTATGCCTCCCAAATATGCAGTAAAATGTAGACAGTTCATGTTTTTTTCACAGAAATGTTTGCAAAGGTATTTTTAAACCTGCATAGACTTCAGAGAATTTTTCTACAGGTAGACAGCAGTTGTTAGTGGTGTAATGGGAAAGAGTGGAGAACTGGGGAACACATTTTTTGGGAAAGCAATGAATTGCTAGATTTTAAAAATTCCCTTCTGGCTATTTTGTCAGAAATGTTGGGGGAGCAAATTATTGTAACTAAGGAAATTATTCTCATGCATTGGGATATAGAACTTAAATTGCCTAGCTATAGTAATGCCCTACTAATAATGTAGGCTGCCAAAAAAGCAATTGCTAAAAAAATGGAAGTCAAAAGTTACATTATTATATGTGCCAGAACCATAGGGCAAGGGAGAGAAGGAGTCCCCCCACTTTTACAGCTGCAGAGGGAGGAGGACTCAACAGAGGACTCCTGCATGCTTTGCATGCTAACGTGAAGAATTTTGCTTTGCACGCTAGCATGAAGAATTTGAAAACAAAAGTGCGAGAAACTATGCTTTTAAACACAGCTGCCAGAGTCAAGCATAGTAAGATGTTTTAATGTGCTCCATTCGGCTATTATAGCATGTGTGTGGGTGTTATGGCTGATGGTTAGAATTACCAAGGCTCAAACCTTGTACCTTAGGTACAAGGGCCTGCATTTTCTACCCATACCACTACTTGTGATTCAGGGAGTTGCATTAGCTCTCAATTGTTTATATTTTCACAGAATATTTGGCTCAAAATTTGTGGTTGTCTGGCAAATCAGTAAGAATGGAATTCACTAAATAATGATAGCCCTTTAAGTTTCAGTCTTCCTATCTTTTTAGGAAACACATGGTAACACAAAACACTATTTTAGCAACTTTCTAAGATTATACAAGCAATATTTAAAATGTGTCCCTGGTTTTGGGCCTCTCCCCCCAAATAAATTTTGGCTTTTTCCAGATTTCTTCTGCTGTGAAATTGAGAGCATTAGTTGCGTCAAGTGGGTGGTGCAGTGGTAGTGTTATTGCCCCACAGCAAGAAGTTTTCTGGTTCAATTCTCAGCTGGGGTGCCTTCTGTATGGAGTCTGTATAACCTCCTTGCATTTGTGTGGGTTTCCTCCCATGTTGCAAAGACATGTGCTTGGTGCTTTATTCCCTGAGCCTCTGCTGAGCTCATCCGCCGATATTCAAATGCAACTTGGATCTAAGGAAAATGTACTCCAGGATTGTCCCTCATGCCACTAATGGATAGAGGCTGTTCCTAAATGTTGCATCCCATACATGGGTCCTCTCAAATTATCTATGGTATGATCACAGTCATTCTTACTAGGCATAGGTGCTGGAACCATAGAGAGAGGGAGACAGGGAGCCCCCCCCCCCCACCTTTACAGCTGCCGAGGGAGGAGGACCCAACAGAGGACTTATGCATGCTTTGCACGCTAACTTGAAGAATATGAAAACAAAAGTATGAGGAACTATGCTTTTAAACACAGCTCCCAGAGTCAACCACTGTAAGAAGATGTTTTTATGTGCTCCGTTCTGCTGCATTTAGCTATTATGGTGCTTGTTCTGCATTTAGCTATTATGGTGCTTGTTCTGCATTTAGCTATTATGGTGCTTGTTCTGCATTTAGCTAGTGTGTGTGTGTGTGTGTGTGTGTGTGTGTGTGTGTGTGTGTGTGTGTGTGTGTGTGTGTGTGTTTTATGGCTGGTGGTTAGAATTACCCAGGCTCAAACCTTGTACCTTAGGTACAAGGGCCTACATTCTCTACCCATACCACCACTTGTGATTCAGGTTATTGCATTAGCTCTCAACTGTCTACATTTTCACAGAATATTTGGCTTAAAATTTTTGGTTGTCTGGCAAATCAGTGAGAATGGAATTCACTAAATAATGATAGCCCTTTAAGTTTCAGGCTTTGTATCTTTTTAGGGAACACATGGTAACACAAAACACTATTTTAGCAACTTTCTAAGATTATACAAACAATATTTAAAATGTGTCCCCAAATAAATGTTGGATTTTTTCAGATTTCTTCTGCTGTGAAATAGAGATTCAGTTGTGTCATGATGGTGCAGTGGTAGTGTTGTTGCCTCACAGCAAGACATTTTCTGGTTCAATTCTCAGCTGGGGTGCCTTTTGTGTGGAGTCTATATAAGTGGATTTCTCCCTGAACTTCTGCTGAAAATTGGCTTCATTCTAAGTCAGACTTCCCTGATAAACAAATGTTAAAAAAAAATACAAGGAGCTGAGAGCTTCAGGGGAAGAGAAGTTTAGTGCTGCTTATTCCAAGTCTGTTTGCATTGTTAGTAGCACAACAGGTAGTAGCCTTAATTTTGATGCAGAAGGCTGTGGGTTCTAGTTCGCCATCCATTCCTTATTGCAATATTACTAGCTTATCATTTTTAATGTAACATAGGCAATTTATTCTTCATGGGCAACAGCCACTTTATTTGTAGATGAAACAATGAAATATAAAGTTGTTTTCTAGCAGCAACCTCTTCATTAGTTAGAGATCCCTTTAATGTGGAATTATTTACATGACTTTCGTCTGCAGAGAGTTTGCATATTTACTGATATTGGTGGATTGTAATGACAGAAGTTTGAGTGGCCTTTTATGGTTGAACTTTTCTGAAATGAGTAGTTTTGTCATTATTGGTTCATATATTTTGTTTCATTGGTTACTAGAAGACTGTTCAAAACTACAAATTTAAAACACATTCTAACAACTGGTGCTGTATTATACAAGGAATATAATTAAATACAATCAGGAAGGTGAATCAAAGAATGCATAGATGTATGCATGGGCCTAAAAATGTGTTTGAAAACAGCCCAGAGGAAAGTGTGAAAGGCTCAAAATCATGGGCAAATTTTAAGCTTTACTTTTGTTACCAAAGCAATGTTTGAAGGTAAAACAGTTCACACCACATTACCTTGACCTGGCCAGACCTTTTGACACAATCCCCTACGCAGATGAAGTACAAAAGATGAATAATGTAGGAGCAAACACTTGCATCACTAGCTGGATTTCCAACTTGCTCACAGGATGCAGGAGATCAAAATAGAGGAAGACACCAGTCACCAATGGAGTCGCCCAGGGTTCGGTGCTGACTTTTTCTGTTTGGCATATACATCTCAAAAGTAAAAGGAAGTACCAAAGGGCTTTGGCTGGCTAAGTTTGAGATGACTGCAAGCTTGGAGCAGTTATTGAATCCCCAAATGACTTAGCCATCATGCAGGAAGTTTTGTCCCAAATAATAACTGGTGTCAAAATCATGACAATGCCCTCTGAGAACTGAACCAATTGTTTGGCATTTGGGAACTTGTGTGTACAGTGACCTAACTTTTGACAAACATGTGCCCTGAGTCATAAGAAAGTCTTTCTATATTGCACAGTTTATAAATAAATTGATTGGGACTAGATCTAGAGATGTTGTTGTCCTCCTTTACAAAGCTCTCATTAGGTCAATCATTTTGTATAGTACCCACTTTGGCATGTATCTGTCCAGCCCCATGCAACAATTGGAATACCTTCAGAGATACCTTACTCAAAGGATACAAGTCCTAAACAATAGGTCTTGCATGGACCACCTCAAAGATTTATTACTATATTCAGTATCCTACAGAGTGCTTAGAGGTGACATGTCTGGCATACAAGGCATCCTCCGACCTAATATAGCTGGACCTACTGAACATCAGCAAGTCAAATGACATCAGAAATACTCAGTCCAGGTATCTATACTGAATGTTGTGGAGAGATGGGTATACATCACAGAGGCTACCACTGTTTCAGAACAGATTATCCATAAAAAATAAAACAAAGCTCATCTGCCCATATTCAAATGCAACTTGGATCTAAGGATGGGTAATAGAAAATGTACTCCAGGATTGTCCCTCATGCCACTAATGGATAGAGACAGTTCCTAAATGCTGCATCCCTTACATGGGTCCCCTCAAATTATCTATGGTATGATCACAGTTATTCTTACTAGGGCTAATATACAATTATCAGCTATGGGATAGTTAAGACCAATCAGAAAATGTTAATTCAAGCCCAAAAAGTTATTGGATAAGCGTAAAATGTCCTCCAAGTGAACTTATGTTGTAGTAATAAATAGTTATAAAAATTGCCCTTTTTAGATCACTAAGTGTCCCTCTCACGCTACACCCCCCCCCCCCCAGTCTTCAACAGCTTCTGGCACCTATGTTACTAGGGCTAATATATAATTATCAGCCATGTGATAGTTAAGACCAATCAGAAAATGTTAATTCAAGCACCAAAAGGGAATTGGATAAGCTTAAAATGTCCTCCAAGTGAACCTATGTTGTGGTAGTAAATAGTTATAAAAATTGCCCTTTTTAGATCACTAAGTGTCCCTCTCACCTTACGCTCCCCCCCCCCCCAGTCTTCAACAGCTTACAACGCCTATAGATTATTGAATGTTATAAAGGAGATAAAAGAATTGGAGGTGGAAATTTTAGAAAATAAAAGGGGCAAGTTGCATAGAAATAAATGGAATTTGGGGAACAATACATGCGGAATAATGTTCAGTAGGAGGGGGAGGAAGAGTGAAATTTCAAAGAAGGTGGGGCTTAAAAAATTTAAGTAATATTAAACTAAATAATTATTAAATCTATGTATTGGTTTGTTTACCTTTGTATAACTGAATGCGTATCCAAGTCATTGTGTAATATATGAAGTTAATAAAGATATTCAAAACTAAGGGTTATTTAGACCTCTCTAGATTAATTATTCCTTTCATGTGTCCATGGTACATGCTGCCTCCAACTAGATAAATATAACATTAAAATCTCCTCTCCTCTGACCCAACCAATATATTAAATTATACTTACTTATAGTAAAAATAGCCTCACTTCACAAAGGGTATCTGCCAACACTTACACCCGTGATGTGAGATTAACATTTACTCTCTAATAAAGAAGAAATTAGCTGCATACTTTTATAAAAGAATAAATACAACACTTAAGGTAACAGAAAAGTCAGGTAAAACATATAAAGACCAATAAAAACATGCAAGCCAGTATTTGATTGTACTGGGAAGAAACAAAGAAAATGTCTTAAGGGAATAATTCTAACTCATCTACACCTTTTAAGAAAAGACTGTTGCATAACCACCACCATGTCACTTGAAAATATCCAGTAGCTGTATTACACTGATTACTGGAGATTCAGCCTACAGTCTCTAGGAAAGTAGATTGCATTTTCCTTCAGTCCATATTAGATGAACGAACGCTTAAAATGTCAAGTACGACATGCTCGAAAGCTTTTAAGTGAAATTTCATCTAAGTGAAACCCCATAATGTCGAAACAAAGAGTTTCAAAAACTTATAGTTGGACAGCCGTCAGGAAACCAATGGCTGATGGCTAAAATATACTGTACACCATTAAACTCCTCCCCCCAAAAAACAAAAAACAAAAACAAATCAACAAACAAAACTAAGTGGGGGGCTTCACCCCCCACTCCCCCCAACATCAAGGGCTGTGCCCCCACACCCCCATACTTAAATATACCAACTCCAAGAAAGCACCACAGTGGAGAACTATAAGAATGGCTAGACAAGGTGAACGTTCTGACGTCAGCCACTGGCTTCCTGATGGCTGACCATCTATAACTTTCCGAAACTCCTTGTTTTGACATTCATAGGTTTCGCTTAGATGAACGTTCACTTAAAAGCTGTTGAGCATGTCGTACTTGACATTTTAAGTGTTCATTCATCTAATAGACAACCTTTTCCTTCTACATTCCTGAATAAAATTCTTTGCTCCTTCCAGTTTGAAGAGAGTTCATGAAGTCCATAATTCAATGTGAAAAAGAAAATATATGATTCTTAATTTTGTTTTCTCAAAATTGAAGTAATAGTCTCACTCAGAGAGAAAAGAGGAACAGCTCCATTACTAAAACACAGGCAATTAGTTTGATGTAAAAAAAAAAGTTCCATCTCTTAAACCAAGCTACTAGAAGACACAGAAGATTTCATTTCAAAATGAGACAATACAGCTCCTGGTAGAAAGTAAAATGTGAGAACATTTTACTTGTGAGAAGGATAGTTTATTGAGGACAGAGATAAGTTGTTTGTGTGGGACCATGTCAAATGCTTTAGATAGCTCTAGGAAAGTAGCAGAGGAGAGATAGCCATTGTTTTTATGCTGAAGTATAGTGTTAGTAAAGGAGAGTAAGGCAGTGGTGGTGCTATGGTTTGGTCGGAAACCATGCTGAGTATTGGAAAGGAGGTTGTTAGTAAGGAGGTAGTCTGAGACCTGAGAGTGTATGCATCTCTCTAGTATTTTGGAGAGTGGAGAGAGAATAGCTATGGGGCTGTAATTGGTTAGTTCTGTGGAGGGACCGCCTTTCTGGAGGGGAATTATATTTGATACTTTCCACAGTGTGGGAACGTAACTTTCTGACAGAGATCGGTTAATCAAGATGGATACTGGGTAGGCCAGAGCATCAGCTGCGATTTGTAGGTATTCACTTGGGAGGTTGTCTGCTGCAAATTTGGTGGGCTTAAGTTTAGTTAAGAGTTTTTTTATGTTGGAGGTAGGTACAGGAGAAAAAGAGAAGGCAGTGGGGAGATTACTAGTTGAAGGTGTGGGTTGGAGGGGAGTTGTTTTGTTTAGCTAGTGATAGTATGGTTTGTGTGAAGTGTGTGTTGAATGAGGTAGCAATATTTTCTGAGGAGTGAGGGATGTTAGGAGGAGGGGTACTGACTTTACCTGGGTGGAGGATGGGGTTTATGGAGGACCAGAATTGTTTGGGGCTGTGTTGGGAGGAGTCTAGGGCAGACTGGTAGTATTGGAATTTGTCCTGTTTTATTAGCTTTTTGACTCTATTGCGTAGTTCTAGGAATTTCTGTCTAGTTTTGGGGGTGTTGGTTTTGCGCCAGTGCTCCCAGGCTTTATCCCTGTTTTTCATTTCTGACTTAGTGGTTGTCTGTAGCCTAGTGGTCAAATGGTTACAATTAATTCAAAAAACATGTCCATAAAAACATTATTATGTTACAACCTATTACATATTAAAAATAATTAACAATATAACTAACAAAATAGTAACCCATACACCCTATCTAATAAAAACTAAAATAAATAATAAAACCCTAACTTAAAATTTCTAGTATAATGTAAATTGCTAAAGCCAGGCAGCAAGAACATAACAACACGCAGAGAACATTTTCTGTATGTTAGAAGCTCTAAGCTTCGACACACTAGCAACAGAGCAACAATTGTTAATCCCTGGGTTGTAGTGGCATCCAGTCTTAGTTGCCACATAGTTTCTCTCATTTGTAACATAGTTTTAACATCTCCTCCTCTATCAGTAGGGACTAACCTGGTCAATAACAAAAAATATAAATCTCTTAAAATTAATACATAAACTATGGGAGTACAATGCACTAGTTGTCTTTTTGTTCTTAATGTCTCTAACATGTTCGGTTATCCTGTGCTTTAACTTACAAGTAGTTTTACCTATGTAAAAGGTAGGACATCTCATGCAGGTGGCAGTGTAAACAACCATTTTGGTATTACAATTACAGTGCCCAGGGCATGGAATACTACGAAAGTGCCCTTCCAGTGCTACATATGGTCTTTCATTAACGCACTTACAAAATCTACACATATTGCACTTATTCATACTTGATCTATAATTATCCCTAAGGTCACCTTTTTGTTGTTCAAAAAGTCCCTTAAGGTTTTTACCTCAACTAAATGTGATCTTAGGTCTCATGTCCAGGCTTTTTTTTTAATTTCTTAGCTAAATACACAATCCCAACAGTGGTTTAGCACCAATCTCAATCCAACAGCTTTTTGATTGTAAGGCAACACCATTGCCTTTTCATATTGAATGGAAGGGATAGAATTAAATGTTGCACCTTCCTTGGTCAACAAGGTTGGGGTAAACCTTTCTGAACGTTTCTTCCTAATCTCATTCCTAATTTTAGTCAGTAATTTCAAGGGATAACCACTATCTTTCAACATTCCTATCAAATGAAACAGTTCTCTCTCAAACGTTTGGTTGCCACTTAATAACCTTGAAATTCGCACCATTTGTCCCTTAATTACGCTCTTTTTTTTATGTCAAAGATGACAACTATTAAAATGAAGTAATGTATTGGAATACATATTTTTCCGAAATATACTAGACCCCAATTTCTTGGTTTCCATGTCCTTGCACAAAAATATTTCCAAGAAATCTTCTCATGGATGTTAACTTTAAAAGTAAATTGTAAAAAGGAAGTGGTGTTGTTAACGTAATCTATAAACATACCTGTTCCTTCAATATTGCCCCTCCATAGAATTAGGATGTTATCTAAAAATTGTAGCCATGAAATAATGTTTTTCAGAAATGGGGAAGTAAATACTTAACATTTTTACCATTCAGCTAAAACTAAATTGGTATATGGGGGTGAGCATTTTGCTCCCATCGCTACCCCTGAAATCTGGAGAAAGTATTTCCCTTCAAAATATAAAAAATTATTATGTAACACAATGTCCATAAGTTCTACTATTAAATTCCTTTTCACATTGTGTAATCCATCAGTATTAATAAGGCCATCCCCAAAATATTCTAATCCCTCTTTGTGTGGCATAACTGTAAACAAATTAATGACATCCACTGTAACAAAAACAAAATCTTCCTCCAGGGATAAATCTCTCAGTATCTCTAAACAATGCCATGAATCCCTAAGGATGTGTTTATTTTTTCCAACAGCTTTTTTACAATATAAATCAATATAAGCAACTAGTGGTTTGGTTTTAGAGTTCTTGGCTGCCACAATTGGTCTAAAAGGGGAGCTATTCAAATCTTTATGAATTTTGGGAATCGCAAAAATTGATGGAATTACTCATACTTCCACAGCTAGAAAAGTATATTCTTTTTGATCAATCACATCCCGAGTCAAAAGGACATATAACCACCAACCTACCTTTATATAAGCCATGTTAATTTAATTCATAGATACGCTCTCATATGTATTGTCATCATTCAAAATATGATGCATTTTAACTACATAATCCAGCGTTGTCATACTCACCCCCCCCCCCCCCACCAATCGGGCTTCACGATTCTGTGTTCCTTCGAATCATGTTAAATGTTTTAAACAATTTCTTTCCTCCATAGAAAGATTATCTTCACCAATATTCCTTTTGTTTAAAACTTTCCATATTTCCATCTCACACATCTGTTCAAACACATTTACAATAGGATTGGAAAGTAGCATAAATGTACTTTTTCTCTTAACCTTAATAACATTGTCACTAATAAAATCTGTTTTATCCATAAAAAACAAAGTCAGATTAAGCTGCTTGGTATATAACTTAAGATTAATCAACACTTTAGCAACATCCAGTTTATAGTTAGGAACAAATGAGAAACCTTTTTTCAACAGACTGAAATGACCATTAATATCAAATTCACACAAATTGTAAATTGAAAAACCATCACAGCACATTTAAGTAACAGAATTAGAGTCATATATATTAATATTTCTGTCCTCATAGTTCACTGGTGTTTCCCCTGGTGGTTGAATCCAACAACATTCCTCCTCCCATATGTTGACGGTAGATTCCACCAACCTGTTTGATTCCTGTAACCTTGCTGAACCTGATTCTTGTTCATTAGTCACTGGGATCATCTCAATGGGACAGAATGGTCTAAAAAAACACTCAGATGCTCCATTATTGTTCCTTCTGTATTGACTATTATTATTTTTTCCAAAATCATTATTATCTGTGGCCATATTATTGTCGACATTCTGTTCTTTATTCAAGGACTCTACACTTTTAGAGATAGGATACACTTTCTTATTAACATAATCATTTGTATCTCTAAACAATTTTTTCTGCTTTCTATAAAGATTATCCTTGACATATTTCTCCAAGTCTATAAAAATTTTGTTGTACTGAGCCTTATTATGTTCAAACAATAAATTGTTGGTGATACTAGTGTTTAATTCAGTTATTTCTTTCTCTAAAAGCATCAATTTATGTTCATTGTCACGGATAATAATCCGTAACATATCGAAAATGTTCTCTATTTGTTGTTACGTTTTTGCTGCCTGGCTTTAACAATTTACATTATACTGCAAATTTTAAGATAGGGTTTTATTATTTATTTTAGTTTTTATTAGATAGGGTGTATGGACCCGCAGTAGTGGTGCTGCGGTAGCGTTGTCACCTCACAGCAAGACGTTATCCCGTTCGATTCTCAGCTAGAGCGTCTTCTGTGTGGAGGCATACGTGAATGGGTGTGCCTTCGTTGAAGGTTGTGCATCAGGGCTGGTAACTCAGCACGTAAAAATCCACTACCAAACATTAGCGGACCGGAGTTCCGCTGTGGCGACCCCTACCCGGGATAAGCCGAAAGACACAACATCAGATAGGGTGTATGGGTTACTATTTTGTTAGTTATATTGTTAATTATTTTTAATATGTAATAGGTTGTAACATAAGAATGTTTTTTAGGGATAATATTTTTTTGAATTAATTGTAACCATGTGACCACTAGGTCTATTTAAGTGGTGGTTTTATTCAAACGATTTACTCTGATGATGCCTTGAATGTATTTAAGGGCGAAAGGAGTTGGTCTTGTTTTTACTTTGTTTTTTTAACTTGTTCCTTTATTAAATGCAGTTCCATGATGGCATTTTTTGTTGAGGCATATTTATTTTTGTTTTTTATGGTTATAGTTTACTCTTTATGAGTATATTCATTTCATTTGTTTTAGTTAAGTGACTTGCTCAGGCTCAAACCGTGTACCTTAGTTACAAGAAGCAACAGCCTTAATCCTCTGCACCAATTGCCAGACATACTAATTTAGAGTAGTCTGCCTTTGTCTCCACTTTTGCTGGACATCTCTGATATTGTCTCATATTTATGCCCTGCCACTGAGCAAGTCACTTTACCAAACAGTGCTTTGGAGCAACT
The DNA here is from genome assembly GCF_019279795.1 of Protopterus annectens. Lineage (NCBI taxonomy): Eukaryota > Metazoa > Chordata > Ceratodontiformes > Protopteridae > Protopterus > Protopterus annectens. The sequence goes on along the minus strand of NC_056735.1, from coordinate 1,708,604,397 downwards.
GGAAATTTGAGTTAGGATCCTCAATGGCTCCCTGGATTGCAATCCTAGTAAACAGTACCTATGAACCAGAGTAGTTATAGTGTAAAGGAATGAAACAGACTGTACTAAACAGAAGCAGCACTACATAGGCCATGCACTTTGGATGTGATCCTTGGTTTCATTAATGTTGACAGTGTGTTTATTATTTAGTTGTATGTTAATATTTTTCACTATGAATACATTTTAATTTAGCTTGCTCTTTGTAGGCACACAGGTTTGAAATGCACTGTGTTTGGACTATTACAGTTTGTCTTGCATTTACTGCACATGAGTAGGTTTATGAGCTGTTAAAAACTTGCTTTTTGTAGAAAATGGATTGTTTCCCTCAACCTTCATTTGTTTTCTGTGACTCTACCAATTTACTGCACAAGTCAGTACTTTAGGGCTGCTCCTGAAAAGGGAGACATGACCAGTGGGCTGTCCCATGCTGTTAGAAAAGCTTTATACATTTGTCTTTTGAATTCATGTACACTTCACATAGACATCAATTTGTATTTCACTATATGCTATTTGAGTATGAATCCCAATATGTCTCTTGTAGCTTAAGAGGTAGCCAGGCATATTTTCATTAAATGTGTGTTTTAAGGAAGACAAGCTTATTGTTTCTCATGTTAGTCTGTATTCAATGTGAGAGTGTTTTTTTGTTTAGAATTTGGCTGTCAGTTTTGTTTTCATTTTATTTTATTTTATTTTATTTGTAAAATCTGAAAAAGTATTGTAAAATGAAATGCAAATCTTGTGATAACAGTAAAAGTAAAGGAGGAAATAGTATGTATACTGACAAGTCTGAACAGTGTTAATGGTAAATTGGGAGAGACAGCCAAGTAAGGAGATATTGGAATGGCTGACAGGGGTCTGATTCATTACCCTGCAAAATGACCAATTTGACCACAATCTGGCTGCTGAATCTGGAGGTGTATTTTGCATACAGTAAGATTAGCCATTCAAGCAGATCAGACCTGTACTGAGTGATGTCAGAAGGGATAGCTTGAGGACAGAGAAGACCCTGGCAGGTCAAAAATGAGATGTAAGTGCCCTGAAAGTTTATAAGACTCCCCCTAAATTTGCTGCAGCAGCATTTATATTGTCTATAATAGTTTTGCTTTATTCATTGTACTAAAGAATTAATTAATTCATCAATAGACCTGGATTGTGTAATATAACCATGTTGCATTTTAGTAATATATTTTGCAGTACGTTCTTTACAGTCTTCAGCAATTGCAAAGGGGTTGACATTTGACAGGTCATATAGCCTGCATTATTTGGAGTGATATCAGAATAGTCTGATTTTCGGCATCCATTACGTAGTCATTATTGCATATTACTGTGAGCCATTATTCTCTACAAGATTGGATTGTAAAGGTTTTCTGCATTCAGTGAAAAACAGTTACTGCGGCAGATAGTGCAGAGGACTAAATCTTCAACTTGTTAATACGTTGCTTCCTGTGGCAAGGGTACAGGGTTTGAATGTTTTTACCTTTATTTATAAGACTTGATAGTAAAGGATTTCTGCATTTAGTTAAAAACTGTTTCTCTGGCAGTTACTGCAGAGAACTGAAGCACCAGCTTCTTAATGAGGTGCTTCTTGTGATGAATGTGCTGGGTTTGAATCTTTCCACCTTCATTTACCTACTGTGCGACATTGAGCAAGTCACTTAATCAGACAGTGCTTTGGGGCAGTTGGGAATTTGGGCTAGGCTCCATAATGGTCTCCTCGACCCTTGCCTAGTAGCTATGAACCTGTTGTCACTTTTAGCCTGCCATCTTCTATTGCATAGCTGATCTAGTGCAGGAAATTTTATGGCAATATCATCAATACACCATTTTCTTTTTTGATGCAACAAAGGTAATTTATTTTTCAAGGGTAGCAGGCATTGCATTTGTAGGTGAAACACTAAAATGCAAAGCTGTTTGCCAGCTGCAACTTTTGCATTAGTAATAATGTAGAATTATACAGATGACTTTTACTTCTGCAGAGATTGTGCCTATTGACTCAGAATATGTTATCAGGTGGTTAACATTTATTGTGCTTTTATAAATACTGTTCTATTTAAACTGTGCTATACCTGGCTGGATCACATGGTATGATGATGCTATTGATCTTCAAACAGTTTAATGTAGTTCATACAAACCTAACAACAGAGTACATGCAATTCATTTCTTTGTAACAATAAAGGGGGTGCACTGTCAAAAAAGAAGCTATTACTGCTGATGGAGGCTGGGGACTCTGTGGATGAAAGTACCATATGACTCTTACCTGGTCATTTTAAACTCTTTAATCTGACTTTGCAGGAATTGTGTGTGTGTGTGTGTGTGTGTGTGTGTGTGTGTGTGTGTGTGTGTGTGTGTGTGTGTGTGTGTGTGTGTGTGTGTGTGAATTAAGTAGGACAACTTTGGCTACTGTGTGTTTGAAATAAGTAACTTTGGGGATTATTATTATTAATTCTTTGACACAGATATCTGAGAATGTTGCACTTAATGTAGCTGTAATTGCTGAGTTTGGGGGAAGTCCACAGATAAAAACGACTGACCCTGCTGAGCATATAAAGTTAATAAGTTATTATTCTGTCTTTGAAGGACTAGTGACTATTTATGTAAAGCAAACTGGATACTTTATTGTGACCATTTTTATTACAATCAGATGTGATGTATACTCAGTCAATTTAGTGGACATAATTATTGAGTGCAGATGGTGGATTGTAATGATAAAAATCTGAATTTTTTTTTTACGGCTGAGATATTCTGAAATGGATAATTATTTCATTATGGGTTGATTAATTTTTCGCTGCATACTGATAAAAAATGTTCAAAATTAGAAATTTAAAATGTGTTCTAACAAATGTTGCTTTATTAAGCAGTAAATATAATTTAAAACAATCAGGAAGGTCAATCAAAGAACACATACATTTATGCATGCTCTTAAAAATTTATGCAGGAGGGCCCATCATTTAAAAAAGAGCCCAGGGACCTATACTTAATCCACCACTTGCCAATGTAGCCAATGTATTTTTAATGAATATGAGCTTCAAGGGAAGGGAAATTTACTGTTGAAAAGTCTGCTTTCTGTATGCAACTGTTTTACTTAACAAATGGCCATTAGTGTCTGTGCTATAACATTTGAAATAAATCTTTTAAATTAAACCCACCTCTCTGTAATCATTTTAAAACTAAAGAAGAAAACAGTATGCACACTGACAGTCTTTAACAGTACTGGTGGTAATTAGGGAGGGGGATACAAATACTGGGACACTGGAATGGCTGTTTTTTTGGGGGGGCTGGTACATTAACCTGCCTAGTCCCCCATTTGAACATGATCTGGCTCTGGTTAAGGCTACAAGCTGTTAATGAGCTTCATTCTGTAATCCAGGATTTGACTCCCAGAGCTTTTATTTCCCTGCTGTGTGATTTTGAGCAAGTCACTTATCCAGACATTACTCCCTGCTTGCTTCTGAAAAGAAAATTACATCTCATGGTTTTATGAAATTAATAAAATAAATACATTAAAAGCTCAAATCTGTAGGGAAAGAGCAGTGTTGCTGTATGCAGGTTATCTCTTACAGGTCTGAGACTGCTTCTCAAAACCCAGATAACTGTAAAGAGGTAGACACAGAGTTGGGCATGTTAGAAGATGTAAACTGCAATGCAGATTAGTTTGTCCTGGTACAAACTGTGGTGTATACACCATCTTATAGTTCTTGCCTTCCTCCCAGACCAGTTAGACCAGCACATTAACTGGAGTTAGCATGCATTTAACATTTCTGCTACACACTGTAAGTTCCATATGACATGTTTTACTTTATATTCTTACAGCTTTTGATGGCATATAAGAATGGTAGTACATCATTTAATCCTGGGTTATAAATGCCTACCAAAATGAATAAAATGGCTCTATATCAGAAGTTTGTGACTTGATAATGCAAGCCCCAAAACTAAAAACATTTAAGTGTGATTTAACACAAGTACAACAAATTTTAAAAGTTGCTGTTACACAATTAAAGCATTTTTGCAGGGAGCAAACCCCCCTACTCCCCCAGTGTTGAGGGCTATACTCCCACACTTCACAACTTGCAGATATATTTACCTGAACAATGTAGTACCCCAGAAAAGGGTGAATACTCTTAGATACCATGATTTTAGGGGGTAGTATATATTTCCACATAACATCACTTAAACTCTCATTGTTCTGAAAGTCACAGTTATGGTCCTCAAACATTCAACAAGAACCCAAATAAAAATGCTTAAATCATGACATAACTGCCGGTATCTTAATTCTGTTGTGCATTATCCATATACAGCTTTATATTTTTTCTTCCTATCAATTAATGGGCTAAAGCTATTTTTAAAGTTCTGAAATACAGTCATACATAAAGTACAGAGGGAAATAGCTTCTCTGTTGTAATTTAGAATACCTGCTTCATATGTGGTTGTAGCTTATGTGGTAAAGAAGACCTGGAATACAGATGTGTAAGCTGGGGGCATGGCAGAAAGCTGTTAGGTGAGCCTGATAGAATTATGTTTTCCAAATAAGTAAAGGTGTATTAGAGAAGTAATGAATATAACTGGTACCACAGAAGATTAAAGCTGTTAGCTGCTAGTCAAGTGTACAGGGTTTGAGTCCTTCTATCTCCATTTGCCTACTGAGTGAGTCTGAGCAAGCTCCTTAACCAGACAGTGCTTCTGCCTCAACTGTGTTGAGTAGGATTATCTGGTTAACAAATGACTTTTTTTTACCAGTTCTTCTTTTTTCTAGTGAGTTCTTAGATTACTGCATTAATTCCTGTAATAAAAGAGGTGCTTCTATGTGATATTAACATATGCAGTAGCAAAAATGCAATTTTCTATAAACAGATCAAACATTGTTTTGCAAGATTTTTATTACTGTTTTGAATTATTAATAAAAGTATTGTTGTGAAATTATTTTACAAGTTTACAAGTACTACTAGTACTGGACCTTATTAGTACCTTTGAGTATCTTATGATTTTTTTTTGTTCTTTTTCCTTCAACCACCCTAATAGAGAAGCAAGCATACAAATCCTTGGTCAAAATATTGAGCTGAACACCCACAGCTGTACTGTTAGAAAGGAAAAAAAATAGTTATTATTTGTAAATCTGAATTTGTTTTCTAATTAATAGGGCATTAAGAGAGATATTCTGTCCAGTCTGTTCTTATTGTTAAACAGATTGTAAAGTCATGTAAAAACAAATTAATCTCATGATGTGTGCTCCACAACCACAAACACTTTCTAGTCTTCCACATATTTTTCCTCCTGTGTGTGCATGTGTTTATCCTGCTTAGATGAACCGAATGGTTTTCAGTTAATAACGACCTCCATGTATTTATCAAGTTATCTAAGCTTATTTGATGTTCTTTTTTCATGTCCCTAATGCACATCACTTGTTTTTATCTGCCTTGTTATTCATGTTAACTGGTCAGCGTCTTTGCTGCAACATAAACTGCAGTCTGTGTTATCGAAATTGCCATGTTTGTAGCCTAGGTTTAAGAGAAGTTATATTTTACAACAGCATAACCAGACAGTTATTAGACAAACAAATGGCTAATCAGTAGAAGGTAGTCTAGGATATTTTTCACAAAAGCACATGCTGGCATGCTATCCACTGCAAAATAAATAGTAATTACATAGAAAAAAAATGGCAGTGTGATGAGAAACTGCAAATTACAGAACTAATGTACAGTTACAGAATTAATGTACAGTGAGAAACAGTAGTAAATAACTTCTGTATAAATCAAAATTAAATATCAATTTGTATTAATGGAAAAAGATAAGTAAAAACTCTAGATGCCCTAAAAGTATTTTAATGGTGTGAATGGAGAACAATACCACTTTTTACTCTTGGAACAAACTGCTATTTATTTACAGAAATAAAAATGCCAAGTTTTCTCGTTCAAAGGAATTAGTGATTCATACATTTCTAAAACGTCTCATGTGTGACCTCTCTGGATAAAACCTCAAAACATTTCTAAAATTTATCAAGTCAGGTTTGCTGGTGGTTCCTAGGCCAGAAGCAGGTACCATCTACGTTGAAATAAGTACATTTAGTGGAAGACTTTTAATGGGTCACAACCAAGAAACAAAAAAGTGCTTTCATATGTCATACAGAGTGGCTTAGCTTGGTATCATATTGCATTGCTATGAGAAAAACCTGCCCTGTGCAGAGTTGTAAAATAAAAGCTAAAAACCCAAAGTGTGAGTCCGTCTGTATTCTAAGATACATTTTGCTGAATTATGCAGCTTCTACCAACATATTTTTCATAACAATATATTATTAATGTTTCACTTCATATCGTCGAAAGCTCATTTAATCGGATTTCCAAACAGCGAGACCAAATCATCGGAAACTCAAATCATTGAAAACTCATAACATCGAATCTCAACTCATTGAAAACTACAAAGCAACTAGAAATAACATCCCACAGAGTTTTTACTACTTACTACCCCCCCTGCACCCCCATGTGGGGGACATGTCCCCCCACACCCACGTACATTAAATATACCAACTCCAAGGTTGCACGCCATTGGGGAAAAAGGTAAATTCCTAGCCCCACTGTAGTGCGACTTTGGAGTTGGTATATTTAATTTTCGGGGGTGTGCAGGGGGGCTTGCCCCCCATGCATAAATGTAGTAAACAGTGTCTGGGATGTTATTTCTAGTTGCTTTGTAGTTTTCAATGATTTGAGATTCGATGTTATGATTTTTCGACGATTTGTGTTTTCGATGATTTGGTCTCGCTATTTTGAAATTCGATGAAATGAGCTTTTGACGATATGAAGTAAAACCATTATTAGACATATGTCTCTTAAAGTAAATAATATACAAATGTTCATCTATTATTTTGTCTATTTAAAGCTTTAAAACAGGGGGGCATTGGGAGTGGATATTGGCCTAAACGGGTTGTGTCTGCTAGAACCACAACAGTGTATGGCAAAAGCAGGTACTATGTGATCCCATAATTGTACATTATCTTATACATTAGCAAATTTGTACATTTATTAGTAGACCATTAAATATGCAGAGAGAAATTATGCCTTCCATATGAGTACGTAATTTAGTCTGTTGGGTTTTTAAAGAAACTCATGGTTCCACTGCATGATTTATAACTGGGAAGTATCCAAAGAAGCTGCTGGGAAGAAGTCATTTGTGTCATTTGATGGCAGTAAAGAAGTGACTGAAGTAACAAGGCAGAACTTATTTTCCTACAGCTTTATTTGTACAGTGTGTTGTCATAAAGTGATTCAGACATCATAATGTCATATTAGTTCTGCACAGGGCATTGCTGTTACAAAGTGTTGGTAAAAAAATGACTTGGATATCATAATACAATACTAGTTTTGCACAGGGTTTTGTTATTCCAGAGTGTTGTCACAAAGTGACTCAGACATCACAATGCAGTATTAGTTCTGCAATGACTCTGGTGTTTCAGAGGTTGTCATAAAGTGACGTAGACATGATAATGTAGTTCTGGTTCTACATGTTGTTTTGTTGTTGCTGATTGTTGTCACAGGGTGGCTGACATCATGACACAATACTAGGTCTACACAAGGTTTTATTGTTTCAGAGGTTGTTACAAAGTGACTGACATAATGCTGTACCACTTACACATAAGGTGTTACTGTTTTGAGTGTTGTTACAAAGTGACTTACACACAAGTAGTTTAGCAGTTCTTTACAGGGCTTTGTTGTTTCTGAGTGCACAAAATGACATGTAATACATTTCTTAGACAATGATGTCACAAAATGTCTCACACATAATAAAGCAATACTCGTTCTGCACAGGGTTTTCTTGTTGCAGAGTGTTGTCACAAAGTAAATGATATTAAAATGTACTACTTTTTCTGCTATGAGCTTTGTTGTTTCAGAGTTTTTTTTTTTTTGACAAAGTAACAGGTATAATAATGTAGTTCTAGATCTACTGGTATCTTTGCTGTTTCTGATTGTTGTCACAGAGTGGCTGATATCATAACACAATATTAGCTCAGCTCAAGGTTTTGTTGTTTCAGAGCTTGTCACAAAGTGATTGACATCATAATGCAGTCCCAGTTCCTCACTGTGGTTTGTTGTTGCAGAGTTTTGTCACAACATGACTGATATCACAACAGAGAAGCAGTTCTACAGAGGGCTTTGTTGCTTCTCAGTGTTGTCACAAAAGTAAGAGACATACTGCACTACTGGACATGCAGAAGATTTTGTTTTATAGAATGTTTTCATAATGTGAGTGACATCATAATGCAATACTAGTCCTATACGGGGTTTGTTGTTACAGAGTGCTGTCAAAAAAATGACTTAGTCTTCATAATGCAGGGCTAATTTTGCGAACGGCTCTGTCACGGGGTGTTGTCACAAACTGAGTTGGAAATCATAATGCAGAAGCAGAAGGCTCTGTTCTTACATACTGCTGTCACAAAATGCAGTACTAGTTCTACAAAGGGCTTTGTTGTTATAGAGTGTTGTGACTTAGATATCTTAATGCAGTGATAGTTCTGTACTGAAGATTAATGTTACAGGCTGTTGTCGCAAACTAAGATATCATAATACAATACTAGTTATTCTCAGGGCAAAGTTGTTACAGATTGTCATCAGAAGGTGACAGACATTGGAATACAATGCTTGTTCTACAAAGTGTTTTATTATTACAGAGTTTGTCATCATTGCTGTCTTGTTATACAACATTGTCATGGAATGATTCAGACATTATAATACTTCATTAATTCTTTAAAAGGTTTTATTTCTACAGAGTATTGTCAAAAATGACAACATAATGCAGTATTACCTCTGCACGTGGTTTGTTACAGTGCATTGTGACAAAATGATTTAGACAGCATAATGCAGAATTAGTTCTGCACAGAGCTTTATTGTTACAGAGTGCCTTCACAAACTGTCTTAGACATCACAGTGCAGAGCTATTTCTGCTCATGGCTTTGCTTTTTGCAGGTTGTCATAGATTGGCTTGGACATCATAGGGCAGTGCTGGTTCTGCACAGGTCTTTGTTGTTGCATAGCTGAATGGGTATCATGGGAATTTTGGGCCAGTTTAATCACTAGGCTTTGTTGTTACAGCATGTTGTCACAAAGTGACTGACATCATTATGCATTACTGGTTCTGCACAGGGCTTTGTTGTTACAGCATGTTGTCACAAAGTGACTGACATCATTATGCATTACTGGTTCTGCACAGGGCTTTGTTTTATAGAGTTCCATGGGTAGAACAAGGCACATATGATTTCAAACCGTGCATTATTGTCCAGTCCCTCTTTGATATCCATTTACTGCAACAGAAACTAGCCCTAATAAACAAGTGCTGTATGAAACAAGGACTAAAATTATGTGCAACAAAATGTAGAGGTGGGATATTTGGTAAACAGTTCTCTCCATCAATACTAGTTCTGCACAGGTCATTCTTATAGGTCGTGACAAAAATGACTGACATCATGCAGTAGTAGTTTTTTGCATGACTTTGTTGTTACAGTATTTTGCCAAAATGACTTAGACATCATAATAATGTAGTGGTTCTGCACAGGGCTTTGTTTTACAGAATGCTTTGTGCAGAAGTAGGCAGGGATGAGTGCAAACTTGGCATTATTGTCAGATCTCCCTCTGATAATCATTTACTACAACATGAACTAATCCTCACAAACAAGTACTGTACAAAAAAGACCTAACGTTAATTTCAAAAAGGTCTTGCATTATCACATTTGGTAAACAATTCTCTCCTTCAAAATGCAGTATACTTAATGCCCTTCAGCAAAATATGAGTGGTTTTATAGTCAGAAATCTTGGAATCTGGGTTGATATTTGCCTCTCCGAAAACTAGTGTGTAGCAACAGTAGTCAGAAAATCTATTTAGCATAATTAATATCTAAAGGCATACAATTCATTTCAAAAGAAGTTTTTTTTTCCTGTCTCTGTGGCCTGTATTACACTGATTATTGACTAAAACACCTTCTTTGAGATGAACCTTTCTAGATTGAGAAGACCAACAGAATCTCCTAACCAATAATATTGCTGACTTAATATCCAGTTTCTGCCAGGAAAGGCTTGAATCTCTGTCTCTGTACTTGGTTTGTTATACGCTCTTACTGAGTTACCTACATCTTGCATTAAGTGCCATTAGGGACCCCATCCACCTTGATTTGCTGTACCTTTGCAAGTTAAGTAGTTTTACTAAAATTAGAACTTGAGACTTCAATATCCAACCCTACATAAATAATGATAAGCTACAGAGACAACTTTATTGGCCAGAGGTTACCTAACATCTGAAAATTACTCTACCCCTGCAAGTTAAAGTGACACCTTAAAATCATTCAGATTAATCCAAGATGGTTGCACTGGTACCCATAAGTTTATTCCAAGACTGATCATATTTTCTCAACTTTAGATGGTGGGGGGGGGGGGGGGTGTTCAGCATGAAGGCTGGTATTATCAAGGCATACAGAGTCTTGTGACTCAGTTGAGTTGTATTTCCTATGATCTTACAATCCTATGAAATGGAAGTGAAGACAATGTGGTCACCAGTTTAGTGTCCTGCACAGGAAAAATCAAATTGTTTTGTAATGTCTTAAAGTCTATAAAAATAAAACTCACAACAGTGAGTGAGTCATAAATTTAGATGTATCCTGTTGTGTATTTTATAGCAATTAATTTTTTTAATTATTTAGTTTATTTACTTGCATTTTAAACTTCTACTTTTGAAGTATTATTGTATGGCCAATTATTATAATAACAAAACCAATAATATTGACTAAGGTTGGCATTCATTAAGAACCCATGGCAGCCCCATGCAGAGCTATATTATATGTTACAGATATAATGTGGAATTTAATACTTAGCACTGACTGAACAGAGTAAAGCAGAATCCCCCTCATCTATCTTAAGTAATGTGGCATGGAGTTAACATGCTGTACCACACATACTTCATGGAATCACTGTTTTGGAAAGCTATACCATGCAATGTATCACATAGCCTTCCATTTGTAGTACGTGAACACAGCTGCTTATGTGGCTCATTTTTATGCAAGTGTTTTACTATGGCAGTGTACATTTATTTATTTGTTTTTTTATTTATTCATTCATTCATTCTTTGTTCACTGGGCCAGACTATAGTACTAGGGGCAGTTTGGCCAGGGTATTGAGGGACTTCCCCTACTCTTTGGAGTTGCTAGATGGTGCCAGAGGGCTCCTACAGTAGCAACAAAGAGGCCTAAGGGAAGCGGCAGCAAGGAGAAGGTGTGAAAAGGTATGGAGAATTTGGAGATGGAAAGTGAGAATTTGGAGAAAAATTTGTTTGATATGGGGCCTCATAAAGTAAACAAAGATTCCTGTGTGGTGGATTTTTACAAATGAACAGCATTTCGTAGTCTCCATGGAAAAGGAAGTAAGCAAGCCTCGTGAAGAATTGCACATAACAGTAGTGGCATCAGGAGGGCTTGCAAATGATGTTCTGTTAAAAATAATCGAGCAGGATGATTCGAGGGACGTATCTGTTGTTTCACGGGATGAAATGGTAGTTACATTTTTTTGGAAGTACTGGTAATGTGAAAAAGGAACCAGGTGATGTGGCAGCAGAGAATGTAGCAATTAAAACTTATGCAGCAGTGACAGAAAGGAAAACAGGAAAACATCAACAAACTGAGAAGGAGTCTGGTTTTATGGCAGCAGGTAATGCAGTAACTAAAACATATGCAACAATGGCAGCTGATAAAATAGAGATCAGCAACAAACTGTAAATACAACTGTTTTAGAAAGAAGAGAAGACTAACTATGAGAATTCATACCTTTCAACCTGGAAACATCAAAAATCTGGACAAGGCCCATGAAAAATAGGTACAAATCTGTACACTAACATAAAATTTGCATACATGATTACACAACCCCGCCCACTTCAATGGAATTGTGGGATACCAACTTTCAAATGCAAACTGAAGAACAGAACCAAAATATAGCACCAGGGTCCCCCTGCAGCCATTCCAATGTCCCATTACCTGGCTATTTCACCCCATTTACCATAAACACTAATGTGTGCATGCTGCTTTACTTCTACAATGATTTGGATTTTTTTTTTCATTTTATAGCACAATGCGCCATTACAATAGATATCTGCTAAACAAAGCAATACTGTCTCACAATAAAAATAGACTTGGCATTAAATCTTTTCTGCCCTTAAAACTCACATTCATTGAAACAGCATTGAAACCCACACCAGATCCAAAGAAAATGCATCTGGCCAGTGGTAGATAAAGATTACTTTTAGGCTGTTTTCAAATCAGAGGCCCATTGCACACAAAACAAGAAACATACATGCATTCTTTGATACACCTTCCTGACCTTATTAAATTATATTCCTTGTATAATACAGCACGCTTGTCAGACTTAAGTTAGAGCACATTTTAAATTTATTGTTTAAACATTTTTCCAGTAGGCAATGAAACAAAATGCATGAACCAATAATGACAAAATGGCCCTATTCAGAACATTTCCATCATAAAAGTCTACTTCCACACACAATTGCATTTCAAATTTACTGTTTGAACATTTTTTCCAGTAGGCAATGAAGCAAAATGCATGCACCAATCCGAAGCCATTTAAAATGGATATGCTTTATGTGCCATGTAAATGCAGTTCAAAACATAGTACAGGTAAAAAGCGATAATGGAGGGATGATAGGCTAGAGCAGTATCATTTGTAAATGAAGCAAATAGTTATATACTGTTCAGTTCTCACATATACCATTTGTAAGAATATGCTTTATATTGCACTCTAAGCAGTGTATTTTGTCTACATATAAAACAATTCTGATTAACTAAAAATAGTTATTTCAGTACATTTTTGCTTCCTGAATTATTGTATCTTCCTTTCACATTGCTGCACGACACCACCATAAAACAGATCATGCAAACACACATACATTCAACTGTAATTACAACATACTCGGACAACACACACACACACACACATTTAAATAATACACCTTTGAAAATGTATTTATATAGAATAACTGTCATAACAGGGATAAGATATAATGCTACATACCACTTTGTATATAGGTGTCTTTACAGAAAAAAATCTAAAAACTACAAAAGCAAGGGAATGTAACTTATTGCTTGTGAGTTCCTTATGAAGTCAAAATGTTTTAATTTGGTCTGTTTTGAAATGTACTAATATGGGATAGGTAAATCTATATAAACTGAATAAAGTAATATTTTCATTGCTGAGTCTGCTGACAGGCTCAGGAAATATC
>NC_056735.1:1708413607-1708586107 GCF_019279795.1 Protopterus annectens | reverse complement strand
GAATAATACTGAATCCACTTTTCACCCTTTCCCCATAGCACAAGATCGCCGACTAGGGAGGGGGAGGTCCCTGAGCCGTGGACGGCACAAGAGGAAAGGGTCAGCGAACGAAGTACTGGGTCCCACACTAAAAAAGATGTGGGAAAAGAACACAGCACGCTAGTAATTAACCTAGCTAGGAGAGTGTTAACACAGTATGAGTATGAGGTACTGAATAGGGGCCTCAATTTCATACCTACCAAATGTAGGGATTTAGTGGAATCAATAGTAGATTTGAAAACTTTTGTAAGGAATGTACAACTCAAAGTAGATTTTCAATCATCCCATGAAGACGTGAGAGAAGTGAGATTTAAAGAGAACAGTGTGTATCAACCACAGTTACACCCTTTGTTAGACACCTACTCACGCTTGGTTGAGAATGATATCTATCAGTATTTTACTACTAACAGACGCTGTAGGTACTCGTCTAATTTGAGTATGAAGCAGCGACAGGCCTTAGAGAATTTAAAACATGACCCTGAAATTGTTATTAGACAGGCAGATAAGGGTGGTCCTATTGTATTGATGGATACAGAGGCATACGTGTATTGTATGCAAACACTACTGACCACAGATTCATTTTATACGAAGGTTGATATGATGTTGGTGACAGAGAAGGTGTTTGCAGTTTATGGGATGTTGGATGACATGGTTTTGAACTATGACATCACAGATGAGCTTTATAATTATTTGAAGGTGAAGAATCCACGTATACCCATAATACAAGGGTTACCCAAGGTACATAAGTCTATAGATCCACCTCCAATGAGACCTATTGTCTCGGGGCAGGGATGGTTGACCGAACTGATGTCCATTTACATAGAATACTACTCTAGACCATTGGTAGACAAGTGTGTCCATATTCTTAAAGATAGCAAACAGTTTCTGATAGATTTGTATGATTTTATGAAGGATGTGGAACCTAATAACAAGTTTCTAATGGTAACGCTCGATGTGGTGAGTTTGTTTACCGTTATACCCAATGAGGTAGGGGTCCAGTTCTATCTTAACCACTTACATAAGAACTCTAGTTACACGAACAGGTTTATAGATTTACTATCTTTGTTTTTGGAAACTGTACTCACCAATAATGTGTTTATGTTTGGTGAGGATATGTACCTGCAGAATGATGGCGTAGCTATGGGCACTTCATGTGCCAATAGCTACACCAACATAGTTACGGCAGAGTGGGAGGATCAGTATTTGTTTGGTTCTAGTGGTTTTAGAGACCATGTGAAGTTTTATAGGAGATTTGTAGATGACCTCTTCCTCGTTTGGTGTGGTTCTCTAGAGGAATTGTTGTTATTTGTTCATAATGTTAACCACTCCACTGAATTTTTGAAGTTCACACTTGGCTACTCAGAGGATGTTATCTCTTTCTTAGATGTGGATATTCGTAGACTGCCAGGTGGACTGATTAATACTTCTATACATAGGAAACCATGCTATCGGGACGCACTCCTGCATAGGAGTAGTATGCATCCTACCTATGTGTTTGAAAATGTCATGAAAGGACAAATCATGAGGGCTTCAAGGTTGAATCCCTCTGATATGGGTTACTCCCGAGAGTTAAAGAAAATGGGAGAGATGTTCCTGTCCCGAGGTTATGACTCAGTTGCTTTTAATAGGATGAAGATAGAGGTGGACTCGTTACGTAGTACTGTGGCCAGACCCTATTTTTCAGAATTAGGGGTAGTCAATGATGCTGTACCTATAGGCAATGGGCTCCCACAAGGTATCGTTAGAGCCCCCCTTTGTTATACTAAGGATGCCAGGTCTATTAGGAGGTTTATGGAAGATAGATGGGAGATCTTGACTCTGGATCCTGTGGTCAAGGGAATTGTGGGTTTGAAACCTTCTATTAGCTATAAGAATAAACCCAACCTCAAGAGTATGCTATGTCATAGGCCTGTACCACCAGTTGTAGGACGTATAAATGGATCAACATGGAATACACACCCATGTGGTAATTGTAACCAGTGTGGGTTTATAGATACTAGGGATTCATTCACCCATCCTGTTACCAATTATGAGTTCAAGTTTTCTACAGGTACCAATTGCTTAGATTCTAATGTAGTCTATTTGGCTAGGTGCTCCGCCTGCACCTCGTTCTATATAGGCAAAACTAATAGGACCTTGAGGGAGCGGGTGAGGGAACATATGTATCAGATCAGGATAGCCAACACCACGAATGCCTTAGCCAGACATGTTATAGTTACTGGCCCGCAGCATACTTTCTCATTTTGTGTTATAGAGGTAGTATGTCCTAGTAAGAGAGGGGGGGGGGCATTATTAATTATACCTTAGAGAGAGAGATGCAATGGATCATCAGATGTAGGGCAGATAAGTTCCCAGGACTTAATGATAAGGTCAATATAACCCCTGTGTTAAGGAAAAGGAGATGTTTTAGACCATAATGTTTTTGATGATGTATTTGATGTTTTTGATGATGATATATGTAAATGCTGTCCATGTGACAGTTCTTATATGTTGTATAATGTTTTTATCATTTTTATTTTTGCTTTTAACATTCAGCGCTTGTTAGCCTTGTTGAATTTGAAGTACTGTATCTTTAATATACATTGAGCAGTCATTTAGATGTATAGTAATTAGTGTTTGACATGTGTTTGGGTTTAACCTATCAACAACAGTGCTCCAGTATTTAAATTGGAATAGGCATGCTTTTCTTTTGTAACTGTCTGAAGAAGCCTAAGGGTGAAAGCGCTAACAGTTTTATACCAATAAACTGCTTGGATTTTATACTACAGTTGGTGATCGTGTTTTGAACTGTTTTGAACTGATTTCCTGCATTTTAGTGCTTGAGGAGTCTATATTCTATCAGCCGTCAGACCCAGCGCATGGTGGTGTTTGTTTTATGACTTTATAATAGCCTAAGGCTTCACAGCACTGTAACACTCCAGCAGATTCTGAACTGGATATTTGTAGGCACTGACCGATCCTTCCAGAAGTGAGATTGTTCAGTGCACTAAGTGTTTCTGAATAACCCCTAATAGTTCAACCCCAGTTCTAAACTAAACAAAAAAAAATAACAAATAAAAAGAAATACAAGTGCATGTACTACTTTCACTAAAAAATAAAAAAATCTAAACTTCCAAAATGACCACATATAAATCAAACCTTGGATAGAAACATTATTTTTAAAGTTAGATGAACATAATAAAATAAAAAAATGGGCCACAAAAGCCATTCAGAAAATGGCATTACATGGAAAGAAACATAAAACAAAAATTGAACTATAAAATTACTATCCAGATATAAACCTCATTACATTACTAAAATAATACTCAATACATACCTGACATCATCATAAATAATTGCCTCAGAACTGGAGCAGAAAACCACAAAGATAACCATTTCATAAAAGTATGTGTTAATTGTGTAAAGCTATATTTACCACCCACCCAATGCAAATAATGCAGTTAAAATGAAAGTACATGGTAATTCAGACTAAAATAAAAACGGTAACAATTTGATAAATGGAATATTTAATTGTCTAGTGTATATGATATGTGGAATATCTGGAGCTATGCAATTACAGAACTAAATTTTATGGCTTGTGCCTTTGTCACTTGTCACAAAACTTATTCCCTACCCTTAGAGTGCCAAATATTTCATGTATCACAGTGCAAAGTCAATGCAAAATGCAGTATAGATAATAAGAAAAACAAAATGTACAAACATTAAAAACGATCTCAGGTTAAACACAGAATATCATATTCAACCAACAAGCCTCAAAATACCACCAACTGAACACATAAGAATGTCACTGTCAATTAATTTATTATAGTCATTAAATTCCAGCTTTTCATGAGATCAAAGGCACACATCCTAAGCAATCAAGAAAAAATCTCCTATACATAACAAACTTGTACGGTTCTGCAATCTACTGAAATCAATGTAATACAACTGTGTACAGAAAAAATAGAAAAATGGAATGTATTGTGTTCTGGGATGTAATAAATGAAATATTTGGTAGTCTGACGTACTGAAACTAATTTCATAACTTGTGGCATTGCCCCTCATTATAAAACGAGTTACCCAAATCTAGATCATTAGATATTTCATTCACTAAGCTCCAGCCTCTCATATATACAAGTTAAGGTTGAGATGTGAAGAACAAAGAGTACATGGGTACAGGTCATCAAAGAAGTACAGGCAAATGGGATGGCACAGAGTAAGGTAGAAAGAGAAAGTTGAATATGCATCCCGAAAAAGATAAGGAAGCCAGACTGGAAGGACAGATATGCATAGAGTAGTGATAAGTAGGACATCAAGCCAGAGGTGATCGTGCAGGAACCAAGATCACAAAATAACCAGGGGGGATGTGGAAAATGCAGGGCACTCAGTTAGTTGGAAGAGGCAGAGGGCAAATTAGACAGAAGGGTGGAGAGGTTTTGTGGGAAGAACACAGTCGGGGTCAGGAAGACAGATGCCAGCAATAGTGCAGTAACTTGCACAAACAGTGGGACAGAGTAACAGTGGTGGATGGGGATGTGGAGGTGGAAAGAGGAAGTCTAATGGAGCAGAATTTAAAGGAAAAGAGACAAATGTAGAGACAGAGAAGCCAGGGTTTTAGTGACTGGAGACTCACTCTTAAATGGAATTATGAATTTAGGCAAGCAAAGACGAAGGGAACAGATTTAATTGAAGTTGGTCGTGGAGGTTTAAACTCAGAAAAACATGGTAAGAGATAATCAAAGTGATGTCCAAGGTGGAAGGACAGAGGAGTGGATGCATGTCGTGATGCATGTAGGCACCAATGATTTGTCACAAGAGGCATATGAAGTATCAGCACGCAGAACTGGGGAAATGACAGAAAGATGTCAGCAGGCAGGGTTGTTTGCAGCAGTCTCTGAAGGGATATCTATAGCAGCAGCAAGTATACAGAAGAAAGATAGAATTGTGGAGTCACATATTGCATGGCTGTTGTAGTGGGTAAGGGAGAAATGCTTAGGACTGGTAGCAGGATGGGGAAATACCTGACAGTGAGACTAGCTGTATATAAAAGAAAATATCTATCTTAGTCAATTACAGACAGCAACATCTAGTGTTGGGTTGGACAGGTACAGCTTAATGACTGTACATATTAACCAGGATTAAAGAGGGTTCTGGAATGAGAGATGCATAGCAGAGTGTTGGTGTTTAGATACCAGACAGAAGGTAAAAACAGATGCTAAACACAGAACAAACAGGGATGATGTGAAGCATTGTTTGGTACTCCTACTCTCAATGGAAGGCATCTGGGTAGGAAGACAGTGGACATATTTATTAAAATAAAAAAAACAAAGTTCATACCCAACATCAAATCAAGCATGAATACATAAAACAGAAAAAAAGAACAGCTTATTAAATTAAAAACAATACCTACAAACATTACTAAACTCTGCTATAAACTAGTATCTATACTGGCCACCAAAATCTGGGGATTTCTACTGATACAAATTAAATCCATTCCTACCAAATCAAAACTGTATTTGGATTAAAAAAAAAACGTATTTAAACAAGCACAGTGGAGATTCAGCACCCGGTGGGTGGTAATCTAATTACTGCACTCCTACTCACATAGCCCCCATCCACTCCAGTTCACTTATAGCTACAAGCAAACACTCCCTTTACTTTTAATAATTTTTTTAATCGCCTAGCTACTTTCATATTAAATCCTCTCCATATCGACATCCCTCTTCCATGCTTCTCTTCATGCTATAGCCATTCTTAAATACCCTCCACACTCCTGCCCATTATTTTTCTTTAATATTTATCATCCATTCCTTTATTTTCCCCCTTTCCCCTTCAGTGATCTTTCTCACTCTAACCTATCTTCATGTATATCTTCTGTATATACTGTATGTATAGATTTGCAAAGTGCTTCTAACAATTGTATTACAGTAGCTTTAGTACGCCATGTTCTATCATGTAAACATTCGTTGCACGTATTTGCCACAATGATTTCAATTCTGGTTTTTCCTTAACTTCTAAATCTTCATGCTGAGCCTGAAAATGATCCAGTTGGATAAATATTCTACCATACTTAAGAAATGAAAGTAAATAAATAAATACACAAATTCATCACTCCAAGATATTGTTTTTTTTTTTTTTTATTCTGCAAGAGGTGCATCTTTTCCTTCAACTTCAAAATCTCTTACTGTTTCAGTAACATTAAAAAAAATTCTCCAGGGGTACAGCCCTGACTGTATGTCATAATATTGATTTATTATCCATACAAAAGCACACGGGAATAGATGGGGGAGAGTAGGAGTAAGTGACTCACCCTAGGTCAAGGATAGCATCCCCGTTTACTGTACTGTAAATATCTGTAATAGCATAGTGCTGAGTTCAGCAATCCCATACCTGGTAAATGAATAATGACAACAACACATGAGCATATTATCAGCAAGCTGTTTACAGTTTAGTTACATCAACAGAAATTATTACTAGTTAACTGCATCATTATTTAGATAAAATTAATTACCCTAACTGATACAGTAATGAGAAATTAGAAAACAGCAAATATTTAGTGAAAGAACACATAACACAGTAAGTTCATTAAAACATCAATCTAGAACCAAAACATATAAATAAACCTGAGCTAAAATAAAAATACAAAAAAAAAAAATTAAAATGCACAAACTATGACTAACAAATTGTTCATTAAAGCGAATCTCAACAGAATGTAGATTACAAGTAAATACCTTAACACAGTAAACCAAGAAAAGTTATTCATAAAATACATTTTTCAAGATGTTTAAAATAAATATATCTACAAAATTGTATCATACTCCAAGGAAGCCACATAAAATAGCTGCTGTATTAGTTAAAAAACCTAAAAGAAATCTAACCTCACTTGAGAAAGAACTGAAGGATACATGACAAAACTTACAAAAATGTCTTCCATTCATTAACATGCCAATGCTCCTTCTGCATTTAATATTTCTGGATTTAGCTTAGAAATTAATTTGCATTTAAAGATAACAGCTAGATTTGGAAATCTAAGGCCTCCATTTTCCATTTACGTATAGGATAACTAATGGCTATAAGAGGCTTTTTCAGATACCAAAGACAATTGATAAGAATGTTACTTGAATCTGTTATATAATCATTATTTGGTTAAAAGGCTGTTTGAATACAGGTAATATATAATATTTTGACAATTATATCAATTTATTTAGAGTTAAATATTGCCTCAAAGTTTCTGGCAGTATTAGTGTAATTAGTATTTATTATATCATTCAGATTGCCCAGTACATTTATTTATTTATGGCTGTGTACCAGAGAATAGCTTTAAACAACAATGACCAACTGCAGGCTTAGCCTGAGTTGCCTATTAAATTAATATGCAAGTACTTAAATGTTTTACAACGTCAGGTATATTTCTATGCCTTTACTGTACATTGGCTTATATTTTAATTTCTCAGTATTACATTAATATAAGCCTAAAATTAGATATTATTTCAAAAATGTTTCCTTGTGTAGAATAATTATAGATTGATTAATATTAGTTAATGCCAACAACATACTGTCTGCAAACATAAAACTTTTGGAATTAGAATAATTTATTTCAAATCCTTTGATTTTTTTTATCTAATTTTAAAACGTTTTCCAGTTTTTATTGCTAGTTCAAATAATAAAGGCAAAAGGGGCAACCTTTCTTTGTTCCTTTTGTAATATTCATTACCTGCAAAATAAAAACACATATTTTAACATAATGTAAGGTATTACAATGTATTTTATCTCTTAAATTAACAAAAGATGTTGGTAATACAAATCCCTCCAATACCTAAATATTTCCGATTTAAGAATCATGGGTTTTTGCTGTGATTAAACTAATGACTGATAATCTAAATGTATTGGTTGTTGCATAGGTTATTAAAAAATATTATTTTAATATAATCCTGTTTGCCTTTTCTTTACAAATTCTATTTGGTCTTCATGTTATCAGAAATAGCACCACTAATATTAATCTACTAGCCAAACTGACATAAATATAGTATAGTCTGTTTTTAGTAGAGATTGGTTTATATAATGACCATAAGACTAGATCGTTCCATTGTTTTACTATTGGACTTATTAATGTATACTTCTGTGAAGGAGGTATAATATTCTCAACACACATTTTTTCTACACACACACAAACACACACACATTTTTATTCCCTGCTTCTTTATATAGTCCTCACAAGTAAACTCACTTCAACAGGTGAGGCCATACCAAAAGTGCACTACTTGTATGACACTAATTGCATGACTTTCATGACACAACATGGGGTACTATCTTGCCTTTGTTTTCTTTATCATAAGGCATTTTAGGTGTGTGTTAATTCCATGTCATACAGTTTGCAATTTACTACCTTGGAAATATAGTTCTACTTACAGACAGGCGTTTTCCTTTTTCTTCCTCCCCCTTTATGCTGTCTTTACTTACTTACTAGAGCAGATAATATCCTGGCGTGATGCTCTTCTTAGGTGATGCCACTGATACTAATGAGAACGACTGCTGAAGATTATAATTTAGAAGGAATATTTGACACAGTCTCGATAACTTTAGGTCTTCATGGAATATTTGATCACTCCTGTTCTTTTTTTTCTGACATTACTTTGCTGGCTTCTAATACTCTGCACAGAGGTACTGGGATTATTCATTTTCCTACCAGTGCTATCTTTCTGTCTTACTTTAAATGCAGTAATAGCTATGCTGACATTCTTTATTACTGATATAATTATGGGCTGCTTCCATTAAGAGCAAAAATTATTTAAAATTTGTTAAGTCCCATTTATTTGTTATACTACTGGTCTAGCAAGAAATGTTAGGCTGAGGCTATTAGCTTCTGCTTTCTGGGAAAGGCCTGCATAGAATCAAAAGGGTCTGCATACTAAGACCTACTACCCAAGTCTGCTCTAACATCTGCCTACTTTTTCTAATCTCCTCTGTACTGTGGATATTTTAACCTCTATTTTTGCAATTAGATTAAATATTTTATTCTGGATTTTTCTGTACCAGAAACTTTACCCTAAAGGAAGTGATCAAGCCAAAGGAAAATAAATTAAATAAACTTATGCTACATATGGTACAACTTAGGTAATTGGAAAAAAATAACAAAATACTGCAAACTGCATTAGCTGCAGGTTGACACAGCTCAGTTACTCAGCTACTTATTTCACTAGCAACTGGGTAGGCAATAGTATAGTCAAACCCCAGAAGGCACACTTGAATTGCTAAATCAAAACTAGGCTACACTCTGAACTACTGACAGAAGGCAGGACCAACTTAAGCCATTCAGGTTATCTATACATGGCTACATATAACTCCATTATACTACTCCTATTCCCAGCCACTTCCACTTACTCCAGATTTATAGATACAGTAACTCCACCTTCAACCTTCTGGTGCAATCAAATGTTACAAAAACTAAACATCTCTTCCCAGTCAAATCACTCCTTATCTAACTCAAGTTCCTTTCCTCTAACCCAGTTCTCATCAAAGCAAACTTAATCCTTCCATAAACCCATTTAGTTTCACTCCAAACATAGCATTTTATCCTATCTCAGTTTCTGACACAACTCTTAAAAGCCCACCTTTACTGCCCATATTGCACTTATCACACATCATTAAAGCCACCTCACGCACCTTTCATCCTGCTTTTATTCCCTCTTTCCCATCTGTACATTTCTTAACCATTATTCTCATATTTACTCACCTCTGTGATTCTAATCTACAGCCAATATTGCCTCTACCTTCTTCTCTTCCTGCTCCACTCCATCTCTTTCTGTACACCTTACTTGACTTCATCGCCTAAATTAACTGATCACCTCCCACTCTGACCTGACTACCTCACCCCAGCTTAAGTCATGAACGTGTTTTTACCCCTAGCTGTACCATCAGTAACAGTGCTGACCCACAACACATCTTGTCATTGGCACTACCTCTCCAACAACCTGATTTCTATACTCCACCTATACACAAAACATCTTCACACTATCATCACATAGCTCTTAGTCTATACCTCATGACAAATAGTCTACAGTTTAAAAAGAAATCCCTTCCAACCCACATACCCAACCTACAATACAAGCCGAAGTATGTCTCCATCTAAAGCACCTCCCCTCCTCTTTTTTAAGCAAGAAACATCTTTATTGAATTATTGCTTATGACATAGACAGTCATGCATTTATATAAATGAAAACAAAACATATTTATATATTTTCACTTGCAAACATTATACGTCATATAATCTTCTGTACAGTCATTGTCAAACATTACATAGCTCATTCAATTCCTTCCTTCCCTTAAATCTCATTTCTCCTCCAAAACATAATTCTGCATGTATTGTTTTCACAATTTCCATTTTTATGTAACTTGCTCTTACCCTTTTCTAAAGATCCTACTTCCAGTTCTTTTATCTCTGTTACTATATTCACTTGGTTTAGACTTTGATTTCCATTTTCAAGTAATTACTTCTTTGGCAGCCACCAGAATTAAAATCAGCAGGGCCTTACTGTGTCTAGGCAATTCCAATTCTGTATCACAACTCAAAGACGAATTTCCTTATTACAACAATTTGCTCACCCAGTATTTTGGACAGAGTAGTCTGTAGGGAATTTCTGAAGTCTGCTAACTCAATATACTCCCCAATATATGTCAGCAATTGCCTCTTTCTTCCCCATCACACCTCTAACATTTGCAGTCTACCTGAGGAAAAATTATTTGGAGTCTGATAAGGGTATAAAAATACCTATGCAAATACATCCAAGCAAAGATCCTAAATCTTTTACACTTTTTGCATATTGGGGAACCATACATATAAGCACCTGTCTTCTTTGTTCATAAATCTAAGTAGTGATGCACACCCAGTTCTGGGCCAACCCAACAGCCACACAATACAACTTTACCAGCAAAGACAGACAGCATGACATGCCTCTGACTCTCCTGAAATTTCTCTGGTCTCTTTCTCTGTCACACCAGCCTTAGAAGCATCTGTAACAAAATTCCAGCAGCTCATGCCTGGTTAGACCATCACTGTTGTCATAGCAACTGATACCTGGCTAAAACTTGAAATAAAGATGAGGAAATCCTTCCCCCAGCTTACAACATATTTAGAACAGGCAGACAAAATGAAAAGCAGGTGGAGTAGCCATAATATTCAGTAACACATATCTCCCCCTCCCCATTTAACAATACCAAAATCTTAATAACACAAATCAAACTTAGTAACAATAAAAACTTCATATCTGGTACCTATATGCCCCCTGGAAATAATATATCAACTCTAGAAGACTTTCTCAACTGGATCTCAACCAGCATTCAAACAGAGACAGTTATTATGGATGATTTCAATATTGACTGGCAGCTGTATGGTTTTACTCAACTTGTCACAACTCAGACAAGTTACAGAAATTCTCAAGTAGGGAGTCTATCCTGGATTGGATCCACTCCTCCTCTCATAACAAGACAGCATCATGAAACACTTTCCCCGATATGCTGAGTGACCATCACCACACATTTGGACTTTGACACTGAATACATTGAAACATATCATATAATCCTAGTATGGAATCTCACCACATTCTACAAAGAACACTTTAATGCCAACATTAAACTATATATTTGGAGCAACGTAAAAATTCTTCCATTAGAGATATCGGTTACTGACTTCAACAGTTTTCTTTACCTATTCTAAATTAGCAAGACTCCATTAGAGCAAAGAAAGCAAAAACCAATACAGCATCATTCCAAGACCAGCAATAACCATTTCACCACCCAGCCTTAGCTATAACAGTAATCACAGTGCTGACCCACAACACATCTTAACATTGCAACTCACTCTCCAATCATCAAAAAGTATCTCTTACATTTAAAACGGCTTAAAGGAGAGTATCTGAGAATGGTCCCAAGTCATAGTTTATCCAATCTCTAGTCTTATTAACCAATCCAACATAGAGCACTGTGTGTTCCAGATATCTGTAAAAAATATATATCCTATCTTTGAAGGAAAATTATAATGCATTCTAAGAATTATTGCACATTTTAAGGCTCTCCCCTCCACATTTTCCATTGTTGCAAATTTTCCAATTTACAATTCTGTCTGAATTTAATATAATAGATATGTTTAGGATGAGGATGCAGGTGTTATGAGCTCTTTTTGAAAGGACTTAAAAATGAACATTTTCATGTATTTTGTTATTTAGGAGGGAAAAAAAAGTTACACAGCTTATTTTAATTTTTTTAGTGAGTAAATTGAAAGGCACTATTGTTATACTCTGATTCAGTTTTGCATAGTTTATTCCCTCCAAAGGAGTGATCAGAGTGTCCACTATAACTTCTAATGGGTGGAGGCTAAGCTTTAAAATCAAATTATGTCCTCACATTTCAAGCAAATGTTCTTATCTCCAGAACCATGGGCTTACTAAAGAAGTGCAAATGGCAATCTCTTCAGGGCAAACTATTTTTATACTGGTAGTGTTCTATTGGTTCTAGATCTTAAACTGGATTTTATAAGCAATAGTAAATACAGTAACTGATAAGTTAGTAACATTTTGGAAACTGGTTCCAGTGTATAGGCAGTAAGACATTTCTCCATGACCTACAATGCCGAAACCAGAAGCAAGCAGCACCGCTTCGCCGTAAAGTACTGCAATTGAAAAGCAAACTCACTGCGGTGTTAAATGCCAACCAGACACATGGAACATTTGTTTATTTTATTTAACATTTTACTGGAAAAAGTCCATGTGGGACAGAGCCCATTTTCAGCAGAGGCCCAGGGAGAAACACTCCAGATGCATGTCTTTGGAATGTGGGAGGAAATTAGAGCATCTGGAGCAAACCCCCACGAAAACAGAAAGGACAAGCAGACTCCACACAGAAGGCACTCCAGATGAGAACTGAACCGAAGAACCTCTTGCTGTGAGGTGACATTGCTAACCGCTGCACCACTGCACTGCCAGGTGCCGCCACAATGATCCCTAAGGAGAATACAGCTGGATAGCCATCCTTAGGGATCATTGCAATGTGCTGTGTATCTGGTTAATGTTTAATACCACAGCGATTTTACTTTTCAACCATACTGCTCAACAGTGAAGTGGTGCTGCAGATTTCGTGTTTTGGCATTGTAGCTCATGGGGAACTGTCATGACCCTACATGCTAGAACCCTTTGTAAACAACTTACAATATCTCAGCAATCACTCAAGTTAAACACAAACTGTCAGCAGCATTTTGTTCATCTAGCTGAGAGCTTTCATGTGAAGCTAGTGTTACTTGTTTTTTGAGATATTTAGAGAAAATGAAATCTATGACAATCTAAATATATACATTAACAACAATTATGAAATCTATGACAATCTAAATATATACATTAACAATTAATGTATTTACCTGCACCAGAAAAAGGCCAAACATTAGGGCAGTTGAATTGTCCATCATACAAACTTTAAGATAAAATCTTTCAGTAACTTTAATGCAGCATGTTTTAGGAATTATTAATGTAAATGTGAATAGGCAATATTAGATGCCTACAGGCTTTAGCAGGATTTAAAAAGAGAAATGCCTGGGGGATATCAGCAGGCTTTAGTGAGGCAGACAGCTTCTAGACAAAATAAACAAAAGGATATAATATTGGTAGAAGACTTATGCAGAACTGTGTGGTAAAGGGACAAAAGGAAAGACAGCATCAAACACTCTGAGATGTGGAATACTTGTTCCATCATAATCAAAAGCCCCCCAGTTAAGACTTTATGTGGAACTGCAGCTACATGTTTGATGCCTGTGCCATGCCTTTAAGTTGATCACCAAAAAAAAGTCTTCTCATACTTGAGGACCAAAAAACTTGAAAGAGTTTCCTGCACATGAGTACTTGTACTTGTGACATTCATCTAGCAGAAGTAATAGCTACCAAGATAAAAACTGCTGGGGTGCAGAAGCAGCTGTTTTAAATGGAGCTATGGTCATTTCTTCTAAGCTGTAGTTAAGATCCCAATTAAGGTCCCATGGTGGAGCAAATTTTTTTTAGGAGCTTTTATAGATATATATATATATATATATATATATATATATATATATATATATATATATATATAAATATATATATAAAGCCTTTATTATGAACTGTTTAGCTGAAGGCTGAGTATAAAGGGGGGTTCATGGCAACAGAGGCATAGATACCAGAAGTATGAACTTTTGAAGATGTGTAGGAAAGGCCAGTTTTGTAAAGGTCTGACAGGTAATTCAGGACCATTGTGATTTCACCGGGTTTTGGTGTCTGGCAAAACTACAATCCATATTGTAGCTTGTTACAGATCCCACAACATGCCCCAGGATTCCCACTCCTCTTTTCTTGATATACTAGAAAATATTAGGGTTCAACCAAACACTCTAATAATGGGTGATTTCAACTACCCCACCATTAACTGGGAAAACTACTCATGTAACCAACTCCCACTCAACGCTTTCTAGAATTCATAAACTCCAATGCCCTGGATCAACTTATCCACATCCCCATTAGGGGCAATAATATCCTAGACATAATCATTAACAACATGAGCGACCGGTGTTCCACACCTGAAGTCAACTCTTCGTTGGTCAGATCTGACGATGAGTTAATCACCATAGAAATCCACATCCCACTTCCACCCTCCATTAAGGAAACCACTGTAAAAAACTTTTCCAAAGCCAACTTCATGCTTCTTAAGATAGAAGTGGCCAACTTCACAACACCCATGCAGATGGACAATACAGTTACGCTGCTGAATCTTATACAAATGCACTCTATAAGCACTTACATGAGTGCATGGATCATGATATCCCTAACAGAACCAAAATGCTATCCTCCAAAAAAAGGAAGCCAATCTAGTGGTCCCCTGCTATAAACAAACTCTATAACAGAAGGAAGAAACTGTTGCAAAAGAGAGTAAAATCCCATGAGTGGAGGAGCTCCCTAGTCAGGCTCAGTAAGAAGCCAAAATCCCTCATAAAATCCTCCAAAGCCAGCTACGAAAACAAGATTGCCACTGACTCTAAGGACAACCACAAAGCATTCTATAGCTATGTCAAGAATCTCAATGGCAACACCCAGATCTGCTCTGAGTTACAGCATAATGGCATGAAAATTATGGAACAAACTGATATTGCCAACATCTTGGCTGATAGGTTCAGTGCTAACTTTACCCCCCTCACTCCCTAAAGGTTCCATATCCATACCGGAAGAATGCAGTGCCCCTGCAATCACAACTAAGCAGGTAAAAACTGCACTCTCTAAAGCCAAGAACACAACATCCATGGGACCAGACAACATCCCAGGCTGCATTCTACATGAACTTCAGAATGAACCAGCCCACCACCTAAGCACCATGTTCAGTCATAGCTTCACGACAGGCCTTGTATCCACAGAATGGTGCACAGCAACAGTTATACCACTCCACAAAGGGGGAGCCATCACGGACCCCATAAACTATCTCCCTATTAGCCTGACGAGCCTGGTTTGCAAGGCCATGGAACGTATCATCATGGAACTTATAAACAAAGACATTGGTAACTCCAAACTCTGGACCCCACCTAGTTCGGGTTTGTGAAGGGCAGAACATGTCTCCTGAACCTGATCGACCTCTTTGAAACAGTCACCAAAGCCGTAGATGAGGGTAAGGCAGTTCACACAGCCTATCTTGACCTCGCCAAGTCTTTCGACACCATCTCCCATTCTGGAGTCATAGATAAACTCATTAAACTGGCATAAATCCATACATCACAAGATGGGCTGCCATTGGCTCACTGACAGAACCCACACTGTAAAAGTTGTAGATTCCAAATTTGACTTCAAACCTGTGACAAGTGGAGTACCACAGAGTTCAGTCCTGGGACCTCTCCTGTTTGGTATCTACTTCTCTGATGTACAGGCTAACGCAGAAGGCCTTTGGCTAATGAAGTTTGCAGATAACTGCAAACTAGGTGCCATAGCCGAGCTCTCAAACAACGTGGACATCCTACAGAAGGGCCTCACTGAGATTAATGCCTGGTGTCAGAGCCATGGCCTCAAGCTGAATGCCAAAAAGTGCAATGTCATCCCATTTGGTAAAAACTCTGTACCCATGAACTACCACATAGGCGGCAGTCCACTTAATGCTGAAGGTGTGAAAAGAGACCTTGGGACTCAGGTGGACAGTAGTCTATCCTTTGATAATCACATTGTCACAATAGTCAGTAAATCCTTCTACGTGGCACACCTCATCATGAAAGGGTTCTCATCCATCTCATTAGCCCCACTATTGAGTACAACACCCCTTTTGGAATGTACCTCACAAGACATCTGCAACAGCTGGAAAGGCCACAAAAATACCTCACAAAGAGGATTATGCAACTCAAACATATGCCCTACACTGACCGTCTCAAAAAACTCCAACTTTACTCCATCGCATATTGCCTACTCCAAGGTGATCTCTGCCTAAATACAAAGCGATGCCAAACCCAGAGTTGTTGGACATGCTACACCTAAAGAAATCACAATCCCTCCGAGCCACACACTCTAGAGACCTAAACCTTGCCACCACAATAAACAGGACATGCTGGTGGGCTAGATTCCTGTCCCAGAGACTTCCCATACTCTGGAACAAGCTACCTAGCTATGTCAAACAGAGTTCCTCACTAGCACTCTTCAAGAAAAATCTTGATGAGTGGATGGGAAATAGGAAATTCACCTCGGGGATCATTTCTGTGGCCCTGCTTGACAGGAGCACAAGAAATTAACCTTCTTGGGTGGTGAAAGCCAGGGAACCTTGTTGGCTAGGCTTACATAGGCCCTTGGGCCGATAGCCTAGTACCTGCCTATGAACCTTTGAATCTATGGATGGACACCAGAGTGAGAATCTTTTCCACTTTGCTACAGAAGATTTCTTTAAATTTGGTTTCCCAGCCTCCCTCATAAATAGTTAGCATTTACTCAGAATACATGTGCTAAACTGGTATTAATCATAATTATTTAAGCTGTCAGCCAAAAGTGTTCAGGTTGGGATGCAGAAGGGACTCTCTCTTTTGCATGAGAAGGTGCACTCGCTGAAGCCACAGTTTCCACTATTCCTCTGTTCAGCTGTGTAAGTGAGAGAAACAGTGTTGCCTTGGCCCAAAACAATTTTTACCGTAGAGATCAAAGGTATAGGAGGAGAAACATACAGAAGATGTTAGTGCATTTGAAGGAGAATGCATCTATCATTCAGGCTCTTGGAATTCCTGTCCTCTAGCAGAATTTTCTTGGTTGCCTGTTTAGAGGTGAAGAAAAAATGTTTGTTTTGGCTCAACCTACATTCTGATCAGATCTAGGAAGACATCCCTGTTTGACATCCTGTTATGAGTGTATCTGTTTAGGATCTATTAATCTTACTAGCACATTTTCTTAGGAAAAACTGTAGGCTTCTGTCAGAGTTATGCTTACCTCCTCCTGGGCAACTTCCCATGCTTACATAGCAAGCCTGCTTAGTAAGTAAGAATGGGTTCCCCCATCTTGTTTGTTAATGTACCACATTACATTTGTCCTGTCTGTCATGAGCTAGAGGAACCTTGTTTCCCAAATCTGTCTGAAAGCTTTCAATACCAGAATGAGAGCTATAATTTCTTACACATTTATTACATTTTTGTCGTGTTTTCATCCCAGGTACAATGAGCTTGAAGTGTGCCCACATGGTGCCCCTATTCTATATTTATGAAGTCTTTTATGAGGGTCATAGTAGGCTGAGGTGCTCACAATGGAACTAGCAGATTACAAATCAGTCTTGTTCACCATGAGATGCTTTCCTAATATAAAGGAGGAGGTGAATCCTGATATTGAGAAGTTAAATGTGCAGACACCACCTGTTTCTGTGGTACCATTGCAACTTCTTTGCATGTAAGCTGGCTAGTGGCACCATCAGGATGCAAGAAGCCATGTAGCTTAGCTTTCCAAAAATTCCCTAGCTGAAACTGCCTCTTGACGAAATAGATTCTGAAGGTACAGTCAGAGATGAAACATTGTCTTCTTGAAGGAATGTTGTCTGCTGATTCATGTCTAAAAGCACCTCAAGGAAACCAGAACCCTTG
The DNA here is from genome assembly GCF_019279795.1 of Protopterus annectens. NCBI lineage: Eukaryota > Metazoa > Chordata > Ceratodontiformes > Protopteridae > Protopterus > Protopterus annectens. The sequence continues at coordinate 1,708,568,001 of NC_056735.1, read as the reverse complement.
TTGGAGTAAGTCTGGACATCTTTAGATTGAAAGGTCCAGGTCTCTGAAACAATTCAAGGTAAACTCCAAAGTCTGCAGACTCTCCAAAGAATCTGCTTGAAGAGTCTGTCATCCATGTAAGATAAACATGAATGCCCTCTGTCCTGCAGAAGGCTATTGCTGGAGCCATTTTTATTAAAGATCCTGGGTGTAGTAGACAAGCAAAAGGGCAAGGAAATGAACTTGTACAACTGTCCCTTGCTGCAAGTCTTTGGAACATTCTGCGGTCTTTTGACAATGGAGATGTGGAGATATGAGTCCTTTAGGCCTACTGCAACCACAACAGCATGATGGGATAGCAACGTGAGAAAGCTCTGATACATAAACACTTAAAACTTTGGAAGAATTAGGAACATGTTTAGATGAAATAAGTTCAGTATGGGCCTGTAAAATGTTCAGGGCTCACTCGTCCCAAGTAATGTTTTCCTGAACTAAGACGTCCAGGCACCCTCCCAATTTTTCTTATGAAAAGGAATAGAGAAAAAGTAGAAATTATGGGATTAGAGGTGGAGCGCAAGAGAACAGTCTGGTTGGGTCATAGCTGCTTCCTCTGGAAGACACAGCCCTGGTGGGGCCCAGGCTTCTCCTTAGGTTTTGTTTGACCTTTTTTCCTGAATTTTCCTTTCTTCCTTTACACAATTTATTCTCATCTTCCTTAGGATATAAGAATTTCCTGGGTAATTCCTACAGATGTTTTGGTACCTGGGCTTAACCAAGATGCTCATATATTGCACAGTTTTGCATTTCTTCTCCAATCTCACAAAGACACCTTCAGCTGGGAGTTCAAAGAGGAGGTTCTTTTCTCTCATGTAGATTATGGTCTGATAGGGGCTGAGTACTCAACAAGGCATGTCTCCAAATCACAGACCCAGTATCTGCTGCCTTACATGATGTATCTGCAGCTTTAGATCCATATTTGTTGGGGAGCTTATCCACCTGAGAAGAAGGGCCACCTAACTCCTGTTTCAGATAACTGTTCTCCCTTTTTCATTATCCCTCATCTACTCCAGCAAAGATTGCTGAAAGGTAATAATATGGGTCTGGCAGTTCAAAGCTTTTAAGGACAGGGTAGCAGATGCGCCAACTTTTTTTTCCCAAATCTGTCAAATATCTTACCCTCCTCATCACTGTGGATCTTGGCTGGAGCTGCAGCAGATCCCTTATTTGAATATTGGGAGACCACAGCTGGTTCAGAGGATTAATGTATATGGATTTATGGAATCCATAATCCTTCAAAAGTGGTCAGGCATTCTGGAACAGGGAGAGAGGGAATCTGACTCTACAGATTCATTGGTAAACACATCTTTCAGGACATGTATAACTGGTAGAACAGCAAGAGGTACTAAGCTTATGCAGACCCACGAAAGCTCTACAGCTAAGATAGGCCTCTGATTACTCTTTTGACTACCACGGCAACTCCTCCTTCATCTTATGAAGGGTTCCCCTAAAAGAGAGGTTCTCTGTGGAGATGCAAAGGAAAGGGTGTCCTCAGTTTAAGATTCATAATGGGCAACAGAAGAGATTTGATCCACATAGCCTAGCTAATTTGCTTCAGAATCAGGATATCATAATCCTCTATGGTGCCTCAGATATCTTCAGTATTTCCAAAGTTGAGGCCAGCTGGTAGGCACCAGATGGGTTTTTGGTGCTTTGTGGGTCATGGATTCAGATAAGACCAACATGGAGACCTGAGTCACACATGGCTGACCGAGACCTCAAGTCAATCCCTGGGAATCTCCTTGCATATAAATATTATGAATACATCATCCACACATTCCATAATAATGATATATGCCTCTGATATTGGGACCCCCTCAGGATCAGAAGGCAAAGTAGTCTCTTTGGTTGGGAGGACATTCAAAAAACAGATGGCATGGTAGTCTTGCAGAGTAGTCTTGCCAGAGACCTCAGTTGACACTGACTCTGAAGGAAGGGCCTGCAAAACCACCTCATTGCATCTGGAGTCACCAGATCTAGGAAAACCAGAATTGCCAAGTTGGATATCCTTGGTCTCACAACATTTTCCTCATACTTTATCTTAAGGCAGACATTTCTCAGAGGCCTTGGGGAATGTCATAGCAGTTAGAAGCAAGCATGTACCACTTTTGTAGGTGTGAACCCCCAGGCAGATTGAACTTTATTTCTTCTGATTGTCGTCAGGGCAAAACTTGAAAAATGAAGACATATACAAGAAAATCCCCTATGGGGCACTTATCAGACTTCATGAAATGGGCTGTTGGATGGACTGATGATACGTGGACCTTCTTTGGTTAAAGAACTGCATGACAAAAAAAGATCTGATGATGGCATTGGCTGACACCCCTCCTTATACTACTGACATTCTTAAGAGGCAGTATGAGGAGTCAGTCAAAGTCTTGGCAGATGGAATACTTCTGGAAGTTGAGGCAGCCAGGCTGGCTACCTGTGGATAGAATATCCTAAGAAATAATGACTGCCACATGAATAATATGATGAACATCCTCATTCCCCCTGTAGATCACCACAGAATAGTTAGCATTATCTGAAGACATTTTGCTTTACAAAACACTAATGATATCATGTTGAAATAAATGATATTGTTCATATTGATGTATTTCAAGGTAAACATTTAGGATGAAGTTTCTGACAGGGCAATCCTTAATGCAGACAAATTATTTATAAAGGCTGCAACTAAGAAAATGTAGAAATGTTCTGTAAGGTTCTTCACTCGAGTTGAAATACCATGAGGGATGGAAAAAGTTATTCCCAGTATAACCAGAAAAGGATGTAAGAAAGAGTAATATGGGAAGCATCCAGAAAAGCAAAAAACACCAGCACCTGGAATGATTAGTGAATTCCTTATTGGTCTGTTAGTGAGCAATGACAGTCCTTATCCTAGAATCAAGGAACAGCCAATAGTTTCACCAAAGAGAGATACAAGACCCTGGCTAGCCAACCATACCTAAATAATGTATATATTCTCAGGAGAATGTTTAGTGATTCTTTGTAACACTGGAATGATCATCATGAACCAGAACCTTTGAGATGAGCAAACAGACTAGCTGGGCACTCATGCAGTACATTTATAATGCATGATATTATATATACTCTTTAAATTAAATACTCAATACAATGAAAATTGTGCTTTGGCTCTGATATATTTCTTTCTCATCTCACTACTTTTTAGTAAGATCAAGCAAGATGCTCACTGTGGATTTCTTGGTTGCTTGTGTGTTGTAGTACAGAGAAAAATACACACAGACACATACACACACACACACTCACAAACAGTACAGATTAATGTAACTGTAGTGTGATATTTATGTATTTATTTATATTTGTTTACCAGGAAATTCCGACTGGACACAGGTCCTTTTTCAGAGGAGGCCTGGAGAGAAAAGCTCCAAGTATACAAATAGTGTTACAGTAGTGATCATGACAAACAGTAAAATTACAGAGCAATAAAAATATACAAATAATAATAATATACAATTTAGACATGGTACAGTACTAACAAATATTAAATAACATACAATAAAACAGGAATAGATTATGTAAAGTTTGATGGGGTAAGAGAAATAGAACTTATCGTAATAACATTGTTGAGTCAGAACTTAGATCTCAAATGCAATGTAGCATATAGATAAGAAAGTTTAAAATATTTGGAGAATGAGAATTTTTTTTAGTCAGGAAAGGGACATGGGCAGAGCTAGTGTAATTTTAGATAAGATTTGAATGCAGTCTTGAACTGATAATATTGATAATGATATTGTTTTCATTGTGTGTGTTTAGTAGACCTTGTGTTTTTCCTTGGGCATTTTACTCTACTGATGGTAATACTTTTCCATGTCAGGCTGATCCTTCAACTAAATAGGTACCAAAGTTAGCAGTTTCATTATGTTGTTCTTCCTTTGTTGTGCTCACTCCATCTGCTTGCTCTTTATTCACTCCTATGACTGGATGAAATGTTGCTCTTTGTGAGTAACATTAACATTTTAAGTTCCTGATGAACTGAGACTGCATTTGTCTTATTTCAGTGGTCCAACAATGGTCTTCTATACATTATCATACATTTATGGATTCAGTATCTGATGTATATCAGAGCAGGGACAGATTATTTGGCAAATGGAGGATGTAAAAAGAAATGTAGCATCGAGTATAGAAGAAGGTCATTAAAGTTATCAGAAAGTGAATAAAATATATGGCAACCAAAGGAAATACTTATTTATTATTCCATGCTTGTTGACTAGTAGAACATCCATGGTTCTTTTTTCTTTTAAGGGAAGGTGAATATTGGCACTTATACTGACTAGGGGAAATTTAACCTGGATTCTTGGAAACTGCACTGCTGCTTGCAGAAAAGGGAACCTTTGCTTCTTTACTGTGAAAACTTGGGAGGACAGCAGAACAATGAGGGTTGAAAATGTGGTACACATTGAAATGCTGATGACTTAAGTACAATCCTCAGAATTGTGGAATTGCAACTGCAAATCTAAGTGCAAATGTGGGACATTACATACTTAAAGCCCGAGATTGTATTACCTAGGAGTAGCCCACCACCCCCATCTTCAAAGTACAGTATTCTTGAAGTTAGTACATATAAATAGCAAAGTGTTGGGGGTGCAGGTTCCCTGTTTCAGGAAGGCAGTGGTTTAAATCTCTTATAATATTAATAATAATACCTGCAAAATTGCAGCAGTATGTTTCAGAATTTTTTTTTACATCACTCTTTAATTTTTGAAATGTCAAGACTCATAGCAGTAGCTCTTGCACTTCTGATGGAGAGCATTGAAAATAATCAGTGTATATGACTTTGGAAGTTATTGCTACAGCATAGATTCCATTGCAGGAATAATGCTAAAATATGTAATCTTGATTTTTACCAATAAATTAGAGCAAATTAATGGGCTATTGTCTAATTTGCATTGTGTAAGATCATTTCAAGTATTACTAAAAGCAGAAGGGAGGTGGCAGGTCATAGCCTGATGTCAGGCTGTATAAAAAGTATAGGATGAAATAGCAGTAATCTGGATGTTCTGAGCACTACACAAATCAAAGCATGTTGTAGTAGATTAGAAAAGAACGCAGATGTTCTGGAAAGGTACAATGTTGCTAAATGAAGGAGTAGTACAAGAAATACTAAAGACAATTTTGGTAGCCAGAAAGTGAATAAGTGGTCTGCAGAGAAGTAATACAAGCTTCAGTGCTGAAGATATCTTAGGATAATACACAGAATTATGAAGAATGGATAATTTATTTCAAGGTAGCTCCTACTTCCAGACTTAAGAAATGATATGCTTATCATAGAAAAAGCCAAGGGGATGTAGTCAATAAGAATACAACACACATACACACACACACACAAAAGGGGCTGGAAGTCTATCTTACCAGACAATTTCTGGCCCAGAATATTTTAATGAGTGCAATGGAGTTTACAACAGAGAAAAACATAGCCAAGAATGTCATAGAAGATAGGGAAGGCAATATGAATGAAAAGTGAGTTTACATCTTTAATTTCACTAATGTTTATTTACTTTGGAGAAACTGAATATTTTTAACATTTTAAAATAGGGCTTTTCATTTGTAACCAGACACAAAGTAAATGTTAGCAAGACTGTAACTGAACTGAGATGTTTTGTTTGAAAATTGACATAAAATAAAATTTTTGAGTGTTGGGACAGGTGTGTTCAGAAACTCAAGTACCTATAATTTTACTTTAAATAACACTTTACAAGCTTTTGAAATGATATGTGAACAAGACATCATGGCATTTTGTAAAGCACTACCAAAGAAAATATATGTTAATTTAAGTAAAAATGAACATAGGGCCACTCGTGAACTCAGAGAAATTAATTACATTAGATTTATGGCTACTGACAAACATGTTGGTGGTATGGTAATTACATGTATCAAGGATTCTGTGGGAAGTTTCACAGTGCTGTTACATCAAGTCATTTTACTTAAGGAAGTAATGGTACATCAAGTTGTCATACTGCCAACCCAGCTATCTGGAATTTTGTAAATTATTCTATGTCATTTGTGAATATTGATATGATTTATACAGAACTGTATGCTATGTACTGAGCTTCAAGAATGTAATCACAGCATACCCTGCTGGAACATAGAAAATTAACCTGCAAAACTTAAGAATAGTTGAGTGTAAGTTACTTTATAGCCAGGCCATAAACAAGAGATGTTATCTCCCAGTTTCAATGCAGAAGCAGGCACAATGTCTAGAGCTACAAATTTTTCTATTGTCTTGAAAAAAAGTATTTACTAGGTTTGAAATGTAAGGTGTTTTATTGTTTTAGGACTTCCAAGATCTGGCAAACATCTGAGAGATATGTATTTTTAACACAGAGATGTAAAATTCTGTTAAGTTTCTGTTTAACCTGGGAACTGAAGTCAGGCGGCAGAGTGATGTCATCCAAGCTGGTCCAGCAGTAATGTTTGATATTAATTTGGGAACTCTCTCAAAGAGAGACTGTGCATTTTGTATTTTGTCTTGGACCTAGAAAGAACATCCACTCATCATCATCATCATCTGTACTTGCCTGTCTGTAAGTAAGAGTTAGGGCATAGTATCTCTCTTAGATATAGATAGGAATATAGCAAAGATTAGTTTAGATGTTTTCTGTATTCATATGAGACTGTCCTGCAATGTTGTTTTAAAATATTTCCTGTGATTTTGAACTCTGAAGTCACTGTGTTGAGTTATTGAGTATTGTCTTGTTCTTTTATTTATTATTATTAAATATATTTAAACTTATTTTTGTGGCTGATATTTGTGAGACATATTTAAGCTATTAGAGTACTTGCATATGCATATGGTGATACTGCACAGGCCACTCCTAATAGCCTGGTGATTGGTCAAAACTACCATTTGGATTAGTAATAGCATTACACAGTAGGATTGGACACACTTTGTAAGGGCCTTATTGTAGCTAAGAGTTGGCTGGTGGCAGCTGGAACTACCTCATAGTCTGGGCAAAAGGGGGCATAGCTAGTAAACCTGTGCCAGCTTTCCCCAGGTGTGTGTGTGCTTGTATATAAATCAAATCTCAAAGTGCGTGTGTGTGTGTCAGCTACTTGGGCAGGGACACAAAGCACTGATTGGACAGAGAGGGTGCTGCAGGTCTTAGCTTGGCCACTCAGCTGAGATCTCAACCTTATAGGTGTGCCAGTGGGGAGTCTTATTGGGGATCTGGAGAAAGAAGGAGAAACCATCCCCAGACTGACTGTGATCTCTGTGTGCTCTTAAAGGAAACTGCGCTTTACTGTGTGTGTGTGTGTGTACTTGTCATCCTGCCAGTGTGTACATCCCTCACTTTTGCCAGTGGTGAGGATTGAGGCTCCTTGATTACTGGGCCAGTGCAGGGGCATCACACAAGTACTCAAAATATGCAAAAAGACAGATGTCTACCTTTTGAAATGTTTTGCTGTCTTCACTTCTTACCATGGATAATGCTAAGATAAGAGGGTTTTTTTGTATTCCCAAAGCACAAAAAAATGAGAACAGCACCCCAATCCAGACCCACTATATATACAGCTAGGTCTAAGTTATAGATATTAACATTAATAATTTAGTGCAGCAAATAAAGTTTTTCACTAAGGATTCTTGGTCTTTTTGAATGAATTAAGTCAGGTACATTTAAGGAAAATTATGGTGAATTGTGGATGGCTATCATAAATATAGCTTCCTTATATACTTGTATTTCACAAGACAGGACTTGATTGGTGAGCATTTATTTATATTAAACAGTAATGTGGTACATATGCATCACTAACACATTTTAGGCAACAGTTTTTTTTTTCATTTCCTGAAAGGTGTTACAAACAGTTAACAGGGTAACTATGCGAACCATCATGAGCCACCATGGCTACATAAGTAGCTAAAATGTTTTTGGTTTACTGGGAAATGTGTGTGTCAAAACAACAGGTGCCATTTTTAAAGGCAGCGTTGTGTAATTGCTTTATTGATGACATATAGAAAAATGATAGATAATTTTTGTTGACAGAAGATATGACTTTTTGTATAAGATATAGCACATGCAGTTATACCATACAGACACTGTGGGCACCTAGTTTACACAGTAAGTCAGGATTGGCATGTGAATACGTTCAAAATATGACACATTGAAATTATAATAGAACAATGAAGTTGAGTTTTATCAAACACTAGTGAGATTAAGAAGGTACTAGATAATTATATTAGGAAATAAACACTTTAGAGATTTGCTGAGTTAAGGTCTTATGTTTTAACACTAAGGAAGATAGTTTAAATAGATCATATAATACAATGAAGTACTTCTAAGTCCTACTGTGGAGGAAAACTTTGGGAAATGCTCAAATGTACTAATTATACTGATGCTGCAAATCTACTGATGTTAGCTTTTTATTGAAACTGAATTATTTAGGGAAGACTCTTGGAGTAAACATTTGACTGTAGTACAAGTGGAGAGAAATGTATGGCTATATAAGATGAATGTGACAGCTAACACTTGGGTAAAACCATGCAGAAGCTGTAGCAATGCATTTATGAAAATATTTATGCCATTAGAACACAAAATGAAAAAAAATACTTTGCATATACTTACATCACTATGCCACAGTGGTAAGAAATTGCTATTTTAGTAACTGGTGTATTTAAATAGGGACCAAAATGCTGGGATCTTGACAATCTTCTGTTGTTCAAAGAATTAATATGGCAGGTCAGATTAGATGTGGGCATTCCTTCTCTAGGTTTAAATAAATAAGTGTGTTACACTACAGATAGTAAAATCATTTTATCTATGTAACTCAATATTTTATTGATTTGTTTTTTATATATTTATTTTTTGGCTGTTGTGATTTTAAATTGTATATAAATATTTCAACACTTTGTTTTTGTTGTGAAGAAGTCTAATCTGAAACTTTAGAGACATTTTGAGTATCTAACTGAGATGACAATTTAATAGGTTTTTCCTTGCCTGTACAAAGTTATGCAAAAATGTGAAACTTATGTTAAAGGCCTTTCATAATTAAATCTTGTTTAAATATTTGAGTTTAAAACTGTATTGAGGATTGTATGATGATTTAAAAGCACCTTATATATACTACAAAGTGATATGGGGTCCGAATGGAGAAATGATAAAATCAGCAAGCAAAGGAGAATAGTACTGCTGGAAATGAATTTATCCTCAAACCTTGGTGAGTGCTTTCATGAAGTGGACCCTGTTTTTACAAAATCTTACCAAGATGACACTGATATACAGACTATATTTCATATAGCATATATCATGGACAGAAGTAGGTTAAAAAATAAAAATGACAGCTGAGTGCACAAGTCCCAGGATAAAACAGTGTCCAATCCTGGTATGTGCACTGGTGCCAGGACAGGAAAAAATAACAGTGCAGAAGCTTCAAGACGCAGAAACATTCCTGCAGTGAGGTTAGGACAGGCTCAGGGGGAGGATGGCCCCCTGTTTGTTGTAGTAGTCCACAAAAACTGACAGGTCAAAAAAGAGCCTTAAAGATGACAGAGTGGACTACTGAGGATGAGACAGACGTTATGTATTGTTACTATTATACAAGAAGCTCAGAATTTCCAGATAGAAGATACTCAAAAAGATTAAGAGAGAAATTAGAGAAAAGAAATATACTTGCACAAGATAAACTGTCAAAAGCTTTAAATGCAAATTTGCATTCATTAATACAACAGATCCATGAAAATCACTATATAGACCAAGAAATGTTGGGCTACTTGGAAAAAGAAGTGAATGAGGAAGTGTAAAAATGTAAAAAACAAAACCTAGAGATTTTTGAAAGTTATAAAAAAAATATGAACATGGGAAAGAAAGAGAAATATGATATGGCACAATATTTATGCAAAGGAGAAAGCCATACTAATCAATACAATAAAGCAACTCCAAAGGTATTGGAAGAGGAATACAGCCAAAGGACTCAGATATGGAAAATTTCATAATACAAAAAAATAATACAGCAAAGAGAAACATAGAAAAAAATTAGTAAAGTAGAAGTTAAACAAACAGAAAATGAAGTTATAGAATACCTGAAAAAATGAAGGATTTAGTGCACAAGGTCTAAGACAGGTTAAGCCACAGCATGAGGGAGTGAAATGAGTCCCCAAAGTAAGGAGAAATAGGTGGAGTGGGAGACATCTGAAGAAAGAGTATGGACATGGGAAAAAAAAGAAATTTAATATGGTGCAATATTTATGCAAAGGAGAAATCAAAACTAATCAATAAAAAAAAAACAGCACCAAAGATATTTGACAAGAAATACAGGCATAGCCATACAGATATAACAATTTCACAATACAAAAAATAAGAAAACAAAGGGGAAAAGTAGAAAAGAGGATTAGTATCAGAGAAGTTAAAGAAATTGAAACTGAAGTAATGGATTACCTGTGAAGTAAAGTATTTAGTGTAGAAAATCCATCTCTGGTAATGTCACAGCATGAGGGAACAATTTGTTTTCAAATTATGGAGAAGCAGGTGGAACAGGAAGCATCTGATCACTTGCCACATGAAGATACTCTGGAGCCTTCAGTAGGAAACAAGTATAAAAGTTCAGTTGGAGTTGCACAGCAAGTAAAGGAGCAGGAAACAGTGGCAACTCTGACACAGTTAATGTTGTGGAGTGATAGGCCAGTGAGAAAAGGGAATGTGTCACAGAAAAATGTTCTGGAACTTTCTGTAGAATGCCTTCAGGAAAGAATGTGCCCTTAATTTAGAGGAAAATTATCTTAGGGAAGAGTTGCTCCATTTAATAGGGATGGATATACATTAAGTTGAACAAAAGAAATAGATTGAAAAAAATTCAATAAGATCCAAAATGTTAGAAGTCTGATAAACCAAATGAACACAGTAATCATAACTATTAACAGAAATTCGTGTGATATAACAGATGCAAATAGGATATATTACTGTGCAGCTAAATTAATAACAGATAAAGTCTTACCACAAAAATACAGTGCACAAAGGGAAAGGAAGGGAAGAAATCAAATAACATCATGGAAGTATCGAATAGAGAAAAGTATAACGCAATTATGACAAGAAGTGTCACTGTTAGAAGAGTATAGAAGAGGGAACAGATCAACAAAAATACTTAGAAAAGGGGTCTATATCATATTGTCGAAGTCTGACAACTTCAAAGTGCTTAAGGTCGACGAAGTGTTAAAACCTCAAATGTCAAAGAAAAAACATTTAAAACCCAAAACAAAAAAAAATCCTCTATGCAGGGGGGCAAGATCCCCTGCACCCCCACACCCCCTGCTTCTTAAATATACCAACTCCAAGATCGCACTACAGTGCAGTAAAGAGAAATCTTCCCTTCCCGCACTCTATGGCGATCTCCTTGATATGTTTCGAAGTTCTGACACTTTGAACATTCAAGTTCAACCTTTAGTGCTTCGAAGTTGTCAGACGTGATAAAAACAACATTCAGTATCAGAACAGACCGGGATCTGTCATACACTACTGTAAATAATAAACTAAAGATATCAGCACAAACAGAAACAGAAGATAAGCAGCTAAATACAAAGGAAAAGTACAAAATAAGCAATTCATTGATGACCCCAAAAAGTTTTATAGAAAATTGGGGAAACAAAGCAAAAAGAATAGAAAAACCAATGAAAAAAAAGAAACAGACACATTTTGGAGAAATACCTATGAATACCTTGTGGAGCATGACAAAGATGCTGAATGGCTAAAAGAAGTAAAAGAAAGTTCAAATGTACAGGATATGGAATGGGATGAAGTAATGGCCTGAGAAATTGAAACAAAATTAAGAGTCCCTAATTGATAACCAACAGGCCCAGCTAAAAGTATTGACATCTTTACATGAAGAATTAGCCATGAGTGAAAACTACTTGTATGCACATCCTGAACAGACACCAACCTGGTCAACAACAAGAAAAATTATACTCCTCCTCAAGAGTGAACCTGTAAGGTATCCTAAAAACTACAGACCAATAACTTGCCTTCTGATGATGGATAAACTACATACTGGAATTGATGCTGACAGAGTTTATAAGCATTTAGAAGAAAACTCAATCATGGCAATAGAACAGAAGGATAACAAAAGAAAGTCATATGGAACAAAGGATCATTTGTTGTTAAAGTCATAATGGAAAATTGTAAAAAGGGGAAGAATCAAAGTATGGCATGGACAGATTACAAAAAAGTATTTGACAGCATCCCTCATTTATGGAATAATGGAGTGCTTAAAATAAACCCTACTTTGATCAGTTACATTACAGTGACCATGAAACAGTACAGCTAAGCCATGATAAAGGATAAATGATTATCCCAAGGATACAAATTCAAAGGAGGATATTCCAGGGTGACTCTTTGTCACTTTAGATTTTTTGTCTTGTCCTTAACCAATTAAGCTATCTACTGAAAAAAATAGGTTATGGCTAAAATTTGACTTCCAGTAAACAACAGAATGCAAAGACTTCTCGTCTTCATTTTGTGGATGATTCAAAACTGTGTAGTTCAACAGATGAGCTGAAAGCACAACTGCACATGGCCAAAACCTTTTTAGATGATATAAGAATGTCATTTGGTCTTGATAAATGTGCAGAAGCAACATTTAAAGCAGGAAAGCTGCAGCACCAAGAAAATATCAGTCTGGGATAGGAATGTAATATAAAGGAACTTGTGCAGGAGGGATTGTATAAATATTTGGGAATTGATGAAGAACTGACAATAAAACATGAACAAATGCAAACAAAACTCAGTAAAGAATATTTTAGAAGACTAAAATTAATGCTGAAAAAAGTTATGGCATCTAGGAACAAAGTCCAAGATATAAACCAATATGCTCTTCCTGTTCTAACTTACAATTTTGGAGTGACTGATTGGCCCCAAAAGGTATTGGATTATTTGGACAGGAAAACAAAATATGCTTCACAATTATCAAATGATGTATAAAAAATCAGTGTATACCAAGATTATATATTCCTTGTTCTGAAGGAGGTACGGGCCTCTTAAAATTGATTACATGTATAGATCTGCAATTGTAGGACTGCATACATATCTGCTGTCCTCACCAGATCCAAACACATGAATGTTTTAAAATATGATCAGAACAAGTCTAAGATGATTTCCGTGCTTAGTATAGCAGAAGCATATTGGTGTCAAGTGGGAATGGAAATCAAACCAGAAGTAGACAAAAAACAGGCAGCAACTGAATGTGGCAAAAACAATAGAAAGGATACAAGGCAAAGGATAAGAAGAGAAGGCAAGAAATGTAGAAAAGGCATAAATATAGTTGCAAGTACAGAAAACTCCTGGAGCAACCTCATGTCGATTAGGATCAGGATCTGATGCAGGAATGGTTAAGGAGAGGTGCATTTAAACCAAAAGATGAAAGGTTAATATTGGTGGCCCAGGACAGTGGATTATGTACACACTGGTTTACAAAGTGCAATAAATGTGGGAGGAACAGACAAATGTAGGAACTGTAAAACAGAACTGGAAACAGTCACACATTTTGTTGCTTGGTGTGACAGAGGTCCTGTATATTCTAAGGCATAATAATGTGGCAAGACTGTTCCATTGGGGATTTTGCAAACATTATAATATTGAAGTAGCTGAGAAGCACAGGAAAAATGAGCCACAAAGCATTATAGAGAATGATGGAGATATCACCCATTACCAATAGTTCAAAAATAGATAAGAGAAAACCATACATAGCAGTCCATGAAAAGAAGATAAAAGTAGCATTGATCATTGAAATTATTACACCCAGTGTTTTATGTACACAGAGACACAAAGTCATAAAATACCAGGATTTGCAGGCAGAAACAAGAGCAACATGGAAGAAGGATACCCAGACAGTTCCAATAGTAATAGGAGCAATGGGTCTCATAAAAAAGAATTTATAGTCATATTTAGATATGCTACCAATACATGTATATCCATATGAATTGCATAAGAAGTCAATTCTGGGCACATTGCAGGTGCTGCAAAGGGCACTTTTGGTTAATATCAAAGCTTGAAACAATACTAATTCACAAACTTTAATCATACTTTGACTTAGGAATGGGGTCCATTCCTATCTTAGTATTAGAAACCCAAAAGGCTTGGAGAAATTAAAATGAGTGAAAATTATCAAAGAAGAAGATGATATTGGTTTAATCAGGGAGAGGTGGAGTCCCAGAACAAATTTTCAAAAGCAGTAAAGTCTTGTGCATCTCTAAATTCCTTTAAAGTTGCTTCTGACAGTGAAATGAGTGATGAAAAAAGTTATATTTTGTTAAGCAGGTAGGCAGACAGATATAATGGGTGTTATTCATTTATAGTTTGAGTATGAGTTAGCAGTGAAAACTGGTTATGGTACACAAACTACAATGAAAATGTTATGAATATATTTTTATGAGCTACATATGTAAATGGATAGTGATACATGAAAATCCAAAGTAATAGAATACGGATGGGGGGTATTTTTCAAAGGGGGCTGTGCTGGTAAACCCCCTTTGGCCCTTTTACAGGGGACATTAGAGAGGCATAGCTCCTTGCAAAAAATTGTTTCAGGGATATCTATATTTACATGCATGCATGCTGTTGTTTTCTCTGGGTAGAAAATTTTATGAGTGTAATGATAGTGTTCAGATTTAATTTGCCATAGTGGCTGGAATAGAATGAACCATTTTTAATTACTTTTGCTGTTAGTGGTTGTTGCATTTTGGGGCTTTCTATAGTGTTAGTACATGTATAGTCTCAGTAGCTCAACATGTAACTTAGTTGCCGTTAGTGAAGAAGGCTGTGGGTTCTATTCCCACACCAGCTGGTTGGATTAATTTCCCAGTACTGATGCTGTAGTGCAGCATAAGAGGATGTTACATTCCTGAGTGTGCCTTCCCTTGGATCTGCCTGAACAGGTGGTAGCTCTGGTGGATGTAAATGATTTGAAAAGAGTAGGGGAACTGCCCTGGCCAAATTTCCCCTAGTCAGTATAAATACCACCTCAGGTCTACCCTGAAAAGAGACCATTGGTTTAGTGGGATTAACCTGGTCAACAAAGTATAAATAATTTTAAATTTACTGGTAACAAATTTTTAAATTTGTTTTATGATGCAAATTAAAATGCAGCAGACTGTTATGATGAAAAAGGTAAGAACTGTTGTATTTTATTTTTACACTCAGTTTGATGATAGCTGGAGTTCCTTCTGTATTGGGACTGAATGTCCTCCCAGTGTCTATGTGGAGTTTTGACACATGCTGCATTTTCCTTCCAGATCCCAAAGACGTGGCTATGTGAATTGACAGTCCTCCAACCCAAACTATCTACAAGGAGTGTATGAGTTGGAAATTTGAGCATCCTATGATGGGCTAGCATCCTGTCCAAAACTGTTTCTCCACCATACACCAACTAATTGCTAAAATAGTCTCCATATTGCCTTTAAATGTGAATAAGGTAAAGAGAGTAATGGAAACTTGAATGAATGAATTACACACTGACATTATAGTAAAGTTGGTCATCTTGGCTGAAACTTGCCTTCATTTGTTTCAGTACTATAGTAAGAAGTCAAGCTGAATACACAGAAGGACTGACACATTTCCTTCACGTACCTGACAAAGTTGGTATTCAAAGAGTACCCTTCATTCTGCAACTATTCAGATAGTGTGAGCAGTTAAAATGACAACTGTGCTTTTTCACTGTATGGGTCTGCTTTGTTCTACAACAAACTCAGAAAATCTAGTAGCTTCCACCATTTATGATAAAATGACATTATGTTTCATGCCTGCAATAGATTTCTTCTGCTGAATCATGGAAACTGTATGGTATTCACCTAGAATATACGGTCTCTTGCTCCTGACAAGGTGTAATTCTACAGTTCTTGTTAAAAAAGGGGGGCGGGGGTATTTATTTCTGGCAGTTGTAATTTGAATCACCTTGTTGATGCTTCTCTGGTTAAAATGAAAAATATTTTTGCAGATTTGCTAAAGGCATTAAAATGTCTGAAGTTCGGAGCACTGGTCAGAAACTCTGCACATCTCCAAGTGCTAGTGACAGATGCTAGATTGTACTGCATGTGTACTGCAGGAATAATAGTTAAAGATGTGTGGTAAGAAAAATGGAGGTAGAAGGCAGTGAAGAAATAATGAAACCTCTGCTGTCCTTGACTGCATCGTGACACTGCATTGTACATTTATATGATGGAATCTAAACTGGGAGGGGGCTGTCACCTGGCACTTAAGGCTTATATTGCAGCCACAGGGTGCTCTGATGGAATGAAAACATGGATGCATTGGTTTCAATCATGGAAACAGGCCTTAATTGTGGGTTTGTAATATACAATGTAAGTGAAACTTTTTGGCAATTTTATAGGTAAGATTCAAGTAATCATATGTAAAAAAGTGGTTACATGTGCCTTGAAAAAGAATCTGTGGAGATTTAATATGTCCTTGTGGCCTTCAGAAGCAAAATTCAAATAAGCCCACTACTTTGCTGTCATATCTCCACCAACACATGCAAGAACATCCAAATATGACATCTGTAATTGTGTAAATTGAAAGGGATGTATCCATGTTGTCCTTCACTTGGTTATTACTTTTCACTGTCATAGTACATTCCTGCAAATACAAAACTATTCATTTAATTTCAAAATTAACAAAAAGTTACATACTTACCATCATTTTTTAGGCAGGGTTCAAGTAACAAATTCACCACCATAACAGGAACAGGTAAGCAAAAACTGAGGGTAATGCTACTCAATGCTAGAAGTCTAAATTTCAAAATGCACTCACTCGAGGCACTCCTTAAAATGGAGAACATCGATATCTGTGCAGTGACTGAGACCTGGTTCAAGGCTCCAGAGAGCACCCCTGCACTACCAGGCTATAACTCATACCACACTTTTCGGCCATCTAACCTGAACCGAAACACCAAAGGTGGGGGTGTGTCCATATTCATTAAGGATATCCACACCTCCAGGCTAGTTGCTCAGCATACTGCATCCGAGGTTATTCAAGTGCAACTAACTCTTGGCAAAACTGCAATCCAAATTGTAGCTTGATACAGATCCCCCACCATGCCCCAGGATTCCCACTCCTCTTTTAATGGATGACTTCAACTACCCCACCATTAACTGGGAAAACTACTCATGTAATAACTCCTTAGTGCAACGCTTTCTGGAATTCATAAACTCCAATGCCCTAGATCAACTTATCCACACCCCCACCAGGGGCAACAATATCCTAGACCTAGTCATTACCAACATGAGTGACCGGTGTTCCACACCTGAAGTCAACTCCTCGTTGGTCCGATCCGACCATAAGCTAATCACCCTTGATATCCACATCCCACCCCCACCCCTCATTAAGGAAACCACAGTAAGAAATTTCTCCAAAGCCAACTTCATGCTTCTTAAGACAGAAGTAGTGAACTTCATGACACCCATGCAGATGGACAATACAGTTACAACTGCTGAATCCTACACAAATGCGCTCTATAAGCACCTACATTAGTGCATGGATCGTGCTATCCCAAACAGAACCAAGACGCTATCTTCCAAAAAAAGGAAGCCAATCAGGTGGTCCCCTGCCATAAACAAACTGTACAACAGAAGGAAGAAACTGTTGCAAAAGAGAGTAAAATCCCATGAGTGGAGGAGCTCCCTGGTCAGCCTCAGTAAGAAGCTGAGATCCCTTATAAGATACTACAAAGCTAGCTACGAAAATAAAATTGCCACTAATTCCAAGGACAACCACAAAGCATTCTATAGCTATGTCAAGAATCTCAATGGCAATACCCAGATCTGCTCTGAGTTACAGCACAAAGGCATGAAAATTACAGAACCAACTGATATTGCCAACATCCTGGCAGATAGGTTCAGTGCTAACTTTGCCCCCCCCCCACCCCCTAAAGGGCCCATATCTATACAGGAAGAATGCAGAGTCCCTGTAATCACAACTACACAGGTGAAAGCTGCACTCTCTAAAGCCAAAAACACAGCATCCATGGGACCGGACAACATCCCAGGCTGCGTTTTACATGAACTTCAGAATGAACTGGCTCCCCACTTAAGCACCACATTCAATAATAGCCTCGCATTAGGCTTTGTGCCCACTGAATGGTGCACAGCAACAGTTATCCCAATCCACAAAGGGGGAGCCACCACTGATCCCGGGAACTATAGACCTATTAGCCTGATGAGCTTGGCCTGCAAAGCCATGGAACGTATCATCATGGAACTCATAAACAAAGACATTGGTAACCTCCAAACTCTGGATCCCACCCAGTTCGGGTTTGTGAAAGGCAGATCATGCCTCCTGAACCTGATCAACTTCTTTGAGGCAGTCATCAAAGCCGTATATGAGGGTAAAGTTGTTCACACAGTCTATCTTGACCTCGCCAAGGCTTTTGACACCATCCCCCATTCTGGAATTATAGCTAAACTCAATAAACTAGGCATAAATCCCTACGTCACAAGATGGGTTGTGAACTGGCTCACTGACAGAACCCACACTGTAAAAGTTGCAAACTCCAAATCTGACCTCAAACCAGTGAAAAGTGGAGTACCACAGGGTTCCGTTCTGGGACCGCTCCTGTTTGGTATCTACTTCTCTGAAGTACAGGCTAACACAGAAGGCCACTGGCTAAAGAAGTTCGCAGATGACTGCAAACTAGGAGCCATAGTCAAGTCCCCAAATGATGTGAACATCCTACAGAAGGGCCTCTCTGAGACAGATGGCTGGTGTCAGAGCCATGGCCTCAAGCTCAATGCCAAAAAGTGCAGTGTCATCCCCTTTGGTAAAAACTCTGTACCCATGAACTACCACATAGGCAGCAATCTACTTAACACCGAATGCGTGATAAGAGACCTTGGGACCCAGGTGGACAGTAGTCTCTCCTTTGATAGTCACATCGCCACAGTAGTCAGGAAGTCCTTCTACGTGGCACACCTCATCATAAAAGGGTTGTCGTCCAGGAAAAAAGAGGTCATCGTTACCCTCTACTCATCACTCAATAGACCCATTATAGAGTACAGCGCCCCTTTTGGAATGTACCTCACAAGACATCTGCAGCAGCTGGAAAGGCCACAGAAGTACCTCACAAAGAGGATTACTGGACTCAAACAAATGCCCTACACTGACCGCCTCAAAAAACTCCAGCTTTACTCCGTAGCATATCACCTACTCAGAGGTGATCTCTGCCTAACATATAAAGCTATGTCAAACCCAGAGCTGTTGGACATGCTACACCTAAAGAAATCCCAATCCCTCTGAGCTACATGCTCTAGGGACCTAAACCTTGTCACCACAATAAACAGGACATGCTGGAGGGATAGATTCCTATCCCAGAGACTTCCCATACTCTGGAACAGGCTACCCATCTATGTCAAGCAAAGTTCTTCATTAGCACTCTTCAAGAAAAATCTTGATGAGTGGATGGGAAATAGGAAATACACCCTGGGGATCACTTCTGTGTCTCTGCTCATCAGTGGCACAGGAAAATAACTTTCTTGGGTGGCGTATGCCAGGGAACCTTGTTGGCTAGGCTTGCATAGGCCCTTGGGCCGATAGCCTAGTACCTACCTATGAACCTATGCTAGATCTGTGTTGTCTTGCTGAATCTAGTTCAAAGATGGTTCTTTGGATCCAACTGGATCCGACCTCTGCACCTTTTTTCAAGAACTTGAATCCCGAGCTCTGACTCCTCCCCTACCTATGGTCCCCCAATTTCCTCAGATCAAATTTGCCTGCTTGTAGCTATAATATCACCAAAGAAAAAAACAACAGAGGCCTAACCAACTAATATATCGAACTCATTTACACGGATAACAGCAAGAAGCTGCCCAAAAAACAAAGCCCCTAATTAGGTCCAACCAATAAGCTGGGAGCACAAGAATGACAATTTAGGATGAGGGATGGAAGGAGGGAGGGAGGGATGTTGAACTGGATGGAACAAGACAACATGGATCTAACATTATGGTAAGCATTTAACTTTCTTATCCAATGATGTCGTTTCCTTCCAATTCAATAAATGGGACAGACCTCCAAGCTACCTGAATAAAAAAAAAAAAAAAAAAAAAAAAAAAACGGGTGGTGACAAGGAAGGATATTCCCAAATATGGTGCACTTAACCAACCTGTAATGTGACACAAAGGTATAAACTGTTGACCAAGTAGCTGCAGCACAAATCTCATCAATGGGATCTCTAGCTTAAATGCTGTAGAGATAGCCACTACTCTAGTTGAATGAATCTTTAGTTGGCCAAGTAAAGTTAATCCCATTTTTGTCATAAACAAAGGAAATACATTTAGAAAGCCACCTGGACAATGTTACTTTTGAGGCTCCTTGTCCCAGTTTAGCTTTTTAGATGGAGAAGAAAATCTGATCTGCTTTCTGATATCCTTCATACAATGTAAATATAATATAAGTTGACAATAAATGCCCATGAAATGTATATTCCCCTTTGTTTGACAAATTTGGAAAGAACACCGGTGAAATGATTGATTAAGATTCACTTCAGAGGTCATTTTTAGAAGGAAATGAGGAGTTTGAAAAGATACCCTATCCTTATGAAAAACAAGGTTGAACGACAAGGTACAGAGGTTTGCAAGACAATGTTTGCAATTCAGAAATTCTCCTAGCAAACTTGATTGCGACCAAAAAGATTGTTTTCCAAGTAAGGAATTTTAGATCTAATGAAGAAACAGGCTCAAAAGGAGCCCTAGTCAAAGCCTGCAGCTTGATAGCAATGTCGCAAGGAGGAACTGAATCCCTGAATAGAGCTATAAGGAAAAAAAGTTTATTTCAAAACGGCTTTGGAAATTTTTAAGGAGGCAGTGGAAGACTGCTTCTGTCCCATATGCTAACTGGAAATGTATGCTAATTGGGCTTTGATAGCTGAAAAACTGGCACCTTTGTGAAACAACTCTGTCAAGAAATCTAAAATAGAGAGAAGAGGGCCTGAAAAAAGGTCCAAACATCTGGAACAGGCCCATACAGTGAATCTTTTCCATTTGCTAAGGTATATTTTCTTGGTATTCAGTTTTTTTGATGAAATCTAAATGACTGGAGCAGACAGCCTGGCATCTCTGGTCACAGTTAGAAACACAGAAACCATGTGGTCAATTTCAGTGCCTCAGTGAGGCAGATCGGATAGGTGAAAAAGATGATCTGGACGAGTCCATTACCCATGGAGGATATTTCTTATATGGCCAGAGAAAGGGGAATCAAACCTGCTGGGATTTAAAGGGGGCAATGAAAATAACCTTTGCTGTGCATCTCCTGGCTTTCTGAAGAAATTTTATCATCAGAGGGAAGGGTGGAAATGCATAAAGGAGAACCATCCCTCAGTGACTGTCCCTGTTGAGGAATCAGGGCAAAGTAACACTGCATTTGTTGTTTAGGTAAGAAGCTAAAAGATGGCTGCAAGACTGGCCCCAGAGACTGAAAATTAAGGTTGCTACTGACTGACTGTGGGATCACTGGTGGAGAGAAAGAATAGACCTGCTCAGTTTGTCCACCAGAACATTGGAAGTCCCCGGGATGTGCATTGCAACATGGGCAGTGTCAGGAAGACATTCCCCACTGCCACACTCTCATGGCTTCCTGGCACAGTGGATATGAAAGAGTTTCTCTCTGTTGATATACCAGACTGTTGCCATGATGTCCATCTGGATGGAAATCACACTCTCAGGGAGGGAGTCTTAAAATGCCTCAAATGCTAGGAGGAATGCCATCATCTCCAAGACAATGATGTGGAGACTGGCCTCCATTGATGACCAAGAATTCTAAGGTATCTTCCCTTTGAAAAGCCCCCATCACCCATGGAGGGAAGTGTCCGTGGTTATGGTGGCTATC
Source organism: Protopterus annectens (assembly GCF_019279795.1). Classification (NCBI taxonomy): domain Eukaryota; kingdom Metazoa; phylum Chordata; order Ceratodontiformes; family Protopteridae; genus Protopterus; species Protopterus annectens. The sequence goes on along the minus strand of NC_056735.1, from coordinate 1,708,546,159 downwards.
AGGGGCGGCAGGAAGAATGGTCAACCCCATGAGACTATGGGTGAGGTCAACCACTAACTGATGTTTTTGCTACTTATCTGGAGTGAGACATACTGGTGCATGAAGGGGATGAGACATCAAGGACCACTGTACTGAAAGTGTCCACTGCAAGACTCTCATGTAAGAACTTGCCTAAGATACTAGTGTGACTGAAATAACCATTCGTCCCAGGGGCCAAAGAGTAAGCATTGCTGGATGACTGGGAAGACAAAGGAACTCTGAAGCCATCTGATGCAGAAATAGGATTCTGGATTGTGGGGATCTGTCTATTTGAATAGTTGATTCCTGGTGGCATCCTAAGTACTTATTGTCTGTGTTAGTGTCAAATCACTCTTGCCAAAACTGATGGTAATTTCCAAGTGTGGAGGTAGCTGGAACAAGTCCCTGCACTAAATTAGTAGATCCCTGGTTGATGTGGTGAGGATAAATCGCAGAAAAAAGGTGAAACAGTAATGAAGTGGAGAAGTAGAAACCAAACAGCTTCAAGCAAGAAAATGTAGTACTCCACAATGTCAAAAAAACTTTAATAAAACGACACAGCTTTCAGATGTAAACTATCTTTCTTCAGTGTCTTACATAAAATAGGTATAAATACAGCCTTTATAAATACAACTCAATCACATCACATGACACAGCACCCTATCAACATCAATTGAAAACAGCAATTAAACGTTAAAAGCACAGTAACCACAGATGTATGCATCAACTAACATGACAAGTACAGAATCATTTTTTCTTCACTTTTTGTTGTTTAAATTTCAGAACTGGTTTCACTGTAACCTGTTTGTTAAGACCTGGATATTTATCTGCCTCTATTCGAATAATCCACTCATATTCCTTCATGTCTACATTATTTATTAAATCCCCACGTCTAGCATTTGGATATATTACATGTATAGTCCAAAAGTTAAACTGGTGTGTATCATCAGTTTCACTAATATGTTTAGCTAGAGAGTTGGTAAGTATTTTCCTACGAATCTCAGGCCTATGTTTTATTATCCTGTCCTTTAGCCTTCTAACCGATTTCCCAACATAGAAACCCAGGCATTTGTTACATGTAGCAAGATGTATAATAGATGGTGTATTACATGTTGCAGTGCAACGAAAAATAAACTTCCTGCCATTCACCGGGTGTACGAATTCAGTTGATTGATTAATACTCGAGCAGCAGGAGAAATTATGGCATGGGAAAGTACCCTTTTTATTGAAAACAGGAACAGTGTTACTAAAATTACTACAATTACGATAAGTGAACATGGGTCTGTCTGAAAGCCAAATTTCATGGCCTGGTATGGCTTTTAGAATGTCCCAGCTATTCCTAATGACATCCTCTATTGTCTTACTAGCTCTACTATAGGTCATAAGGTATCTTATGAGTCGTGATGAAGTAGCACCCAGATTATCAGGACCAATATTTGTCTGAGTGGAAAAATAGGGTTTAGCTTTTGAATCCCTTAATTGTAGAGCATCTCTCCTTGCTGTTTCTATCTCATCTATATTATAGCCCCTTTCAAGTAAATTGTTGGTCATTTCTTGCATCTGAGCCTCACAAACCTCTTGTTCAGTATTCAGCCTACTAACTCATAGGTATTGGCTTTTAAGGATACTTTTAAAAGTCCTTTTCACGTGCATACAGCTATGGAACTGCAGAGTTTCTATGAATATTTAAATAACACTTCTGAGTTTCTTAAATTTGAAATGACATTTTCTGAGGATTCTTTGAATTTTTTGGACATAAAGCTACGAATTACAGGGTCTGGTTTGAAAACATGTATATATAAAATAGATGTACAGGTAAATAAATACCTACGTAAAAGGAGTATGGGGTCCAGGTCTCATTTTTACTTCAGCAAAGACCGTTTTGTGGTCTGACCTTACCAGAGAAGGCATTATAGCAGGGGGTGTGCAGCACTCTCGCATATTAATGAGGACCAGATCTAATATTGTTGGACCCCCTGATTGGTGTATTGACTATCTGGCCCAGGGAGTTTGTTTACAAAATCCAGGAATCTCTGTGCATGCATGTTTGATGTTGTATAGGATTCCAAGTTAATATTGGGGTAATTAAAGTCACCCATGAATATGATATTGGGTTAGTGTTTCTAATAGGTTTAAATACATGGTATGGGTTTCCTGGGTCATAGAGGGGGACCTATAGTTTGCAAGGAAGTGCTATTGGATTTTACCTATGGTGATTTGAACATGAAGCAGCTCAAGTTCATTGCCTGCTTGACCACCCTTGAAGTATATTTATTTTTGATGTAAATAGAGACACCTCAAACTTTAGTCCCTGCCTGTGAAGTAGCTGGTCTAAATGTGTAGAAGGCAGTATAACCCTGCACTGTTGGTGTGCTGTCCTCATCTTTAAACCACATCTCTGAGACTGTACAGACATCAGAATTCTCAAGGATAAAGAGAGCTTACAGGGAGTAGAGTTTTTTGTTTAGGCTGCTAGCATTGAGCAGAAATACCTTAGATTTTCTAGGTTTTGATTTGCTATGTCAGAAGTACTTTCAGTTTGGCATTGCCTAAAAAAGGCACTATGGGGGAAGACAATGTTTTAGCTAATATTCAAAAGCCTAGACGGGAGAGGTGCAGACTATCCATGGCAAAGTAGCGTGGTCTATTGACCATCTCCTTCCATGCTGACAAATAATGCACCCCCTTAGAATGACACCAGAAACTAAGCTAATCATTAAAGTCAATCATCTTTTGTATGTATTGTGGCATCATCCTTGGAGAAGGTAAAATGCTGCTCAGTGCTAGGCTCATACCAGCCTGAGACACATATTCCGAAAGCTCTATGATGTCTCTCTTCATATAGTCTAGGGAGGTACATCTCAGGTCATTTACTCCCACATGGACTATGACCGAGTTGTTTGTCTTTTGGCTTTTCCTGGTTAGGGGTCGTCACAGCAGAACTCCGGTCCGCTAATGATTGGCAGTAGATTTTCATGAACGCTGAGGTGCCAGCTCGATGTTCAACCAAGGCGCGCCCATTTACGCATGTCTTTTGAACGCCCACCCAACCGAGGGGAGGACATGCAAGCTCCACACAGAAGGCACTCCCCACACTCCAGCTGAGAATCGAACGGGAGAACCTCTTGCTGTGAGGCAACAGCACTACCGCTGCACCACCGTGGATGGACTATGACTGAGTAATATTGGTAATTGTGATCCAATGACCTGAGTGCATGCTTAATATGGAGGATCCTAGTCCCTGATAAGCAAATGACCATAACTTTCTCCTTACTCAGCCTGGTGAGAGGGACATCAATGTGTCTCACAATGGAGTCTTCAATGACTAAAATATTGGGACTGTGTGGTGACTTGCCTTATGGGCTTAGAGATAAAGGCTTCATGAGATGTAGCTCTATGTGTTGATGTGGGTGTTTTTTTTTTTTGACAGAGTGCATTTGGAGCTGCTGAGGGTATTTCTTATGTGTACTTTGTCTAGCAGGTCTTTGTGGTTCAGGAAGGTTACATGTAAGTGCCTCAGTATATGTGGGTCTATATGTCTGCTTTGACTTGTGCATGATAGGTGCAGCATGTGTACTACTGACAATCTTATTGACATTAGGAGTACTTTTATGTGAGAGCTTTGCCTCCAGTGATGTGTAAATACATCTCTCACATACTGTATGTAGGAAATGACAATACTGTACTGTACCATAATTAGCTGGAAACACTGTATGCAATCAGACTGAGAAATGAAAGTCTTAATTACCCAAGCTCGTTCTGAATAGGTGTCAGTCTCTCCCTTATGGACCAAATCTTGTGCACTTTTAAGAATGAATTCTCCTAACACTGCACTTCATTTAATAAGGTTTTATTAGATGTTCACAATATCCGAATACTGTCTCCATTAACAGTATTGACAAAGAATTCGAGTTGCTGTACATCATATTCTGATTGTCCTGAACAACGTAAACTGACATAGTCTCTAGATGACCTGTTTCCTGTACTCAGGCTCGAGTGTTTGACATCTTCACTGAAGTAAAGCAGTAAAGAGAACTCCACTCAAAATAAAAAGACCCGACTGGTCTGGTATACGGTAATAAAGGCTAAACGCAGCTTCCCAACAGAAAACACTTTATTGTACACAAAACAATAGAATTCACGACACGAACATATTCCACTACAAAAATCACTGTTTGTTAAGCGCTTTCATCCGCCAAATGGCAGACTTCATCAGAACAAATAACATCAGCTGCTGCTTCATGTTTTATGTAAATTTAGGCGCCAAAAACCATTGCGAATTTAAAAACAGGAGTACTTAAAGGCATAAACACTTTAAACAATTTCAAAGTTGATGACTATAATGTACTTTCTGTATGCATGTAATTATTGAATTGAATAGTATCATGATAAAATGTATATAATTATACATAGACAGCACACTCTCCACTGTCCAAAATAACTTAATAAATAGGGTATGAAATTACAATCTATAACTGGGATGCTTAAAGACCCATAGTATTTGTATCTTACCATTTCAAAAACCTTTTCTCTTCTTTTCATATGTACGTTCTATATTCTGAGATAATTGGAATCTCCCACATCCTATGGGCACTCAATATACACTAACTACTATTAATAAATAACATAGTATGACATAATAATGTAGTATGAAATTACTAGTTTATAATCTAAAAAATATTGTAAATATCATATAATAATGAATTGTATTAATTATAAAAGTATATATAAAAATGTATGTAGATGTATTTACAAATAAATAAATATATTATATAACCCCTATGGGGTTGACTTATAGTGACAGTGTTAAACTTGAATTTAACAATCTGTTTGATGACTTTGGATTTCAGTATATGAAATTATTAATGAAACATAATGATGAGAAATTGACTACTCTCATAAATGAAGTGGAAATTATTAATGAAAGTATTTTACAACACTGTGATTTCCAGGCATGGAAAGATTTATATGAGAAGCAATTTTTTTCAGCAGATAAACAAGCATTTAATATTCATAGCAGAAAGAATGGGAAACTGGATCGTGATGTAGAAGCTTATCAGCTTCAGAAAGCTTATATTTGGCCTCAGGAAAGGAAGTTAGTATATATGGACAGGAGATTTAGTGAGAGGGAGGGGAGAGAAGAGAATAAAGAAAATTTTCAAGGGGGCAGATATCACCCAAATTTCAGAAAGAATTATCACAGTCACAATCAAGTAAACAGGAAATTTTAGAGGAGACGTCACCTCGAGTGACCTCTACAACTACTGAAGTATCTAATGTGCACATACACAATATTGATGAGGAATCTCCCAATGTCGTCCAATATGAGCATATCTCGAGCTCATACAACGGCTTTAAAGTATACAATTATTCTGATTATTTTATACAAACAGAGTTTTATAGTCTTTTAGCGAAGGGTATGAAGTTTATACATAATCACAAGTTTTCTTTGGTGGATACCATTAAACAAATTAAATTATTTTGTAGAAAATTAAATCTTGCGATCCAATTCGACCAAGTGGAGAACAATCAAGTTATAGCCAATAGAGAATTAAAGAAAAAAAGTACGTATATGCCTATCAGTAATCCCATCATTAACAATTATGAAAAGATGGTATGTAAGGAGATATATTGGTATAATAAAAATTATATTAGAAACAAAGATCAAACATATAAGCCTGAGGACAATTTAACTGCAAAAGAAAGGAAATGTCTGGATGAATTAATTAATAACAAAGATATCAGAATAATGAAACCCGATAAAGGGGGTGGAGTTGTTATTTATTCTAATTCAGCATACAAGATAGCTATTCACAATATCCTTTACGAGTCAGGGAATTACGAAGGTATATCAATGAATGAAGTACATACAGGATATAGGACAATTGATTTAGCCATAGAAGAATATTTATTGAATAACAGACTTACACAGGATATTTATGAATTTATTCGTATTGAATATCCTATCATGGCCCACATTGTGGGTATACCGAAAATTCATAAATCTATACTTAACCCATCATTCAGACCCATCATATCTGGGTCCAAATGTAAAACTTTTAACATAGGGCTAGTTATAGATAGATGGACTAAACACACTTACAAAAATATCCCACATCTTATCATTGATTCATGGGACTTTCTAGGTAAACTGTCACCCACCTTATGGAATATGGAATATAAATTCGTTACGATAGACGTTTGTGACTTATTTTCCAGCATCCCCAAGGAAGAAGGATTGGATTTTTTTTGTAACAGCCTTAGGAGCTATTCTAGTTTAAGTTGGGACAGGATAGCCCTTATATTAGATATGATGTCATTAGTCCTGGACCACAATTACATTGCTTTTGAGGGAGAAATTTTTAAACAAAGCAAAGGGGTAGCTATGGGTGCGTCATGCGCACCCATATTTGCTAATTTGGTGATGCTGGATTGGGAGACTAAATATGTATTTAAAAGTGAATATTCGTCCAACATTATCTTTTATGCAAGATTTTTAGATGACATTTTTATTTTATGGAAGGGATCGAATGATGATATTACTAAATTTGTGGAATACATTAATGGTACTACTAATTTTTTAAACTTTACTTTTAACTTTAGTGATAGTGGTATCCCATATTTAGACACATATGTTTATAAAACACATAATAATGAATTTGCCTCTAAGGTTTTTAGAAAGAGTACTCATTCCAATGATTATGTTTATTATACAAGTAATCACCCACGTCATATATTCAAGAATATTATAAAAGGACAGTGTATTAGGGGAGCGAGGATGTCATCTACAAGAAAGGAAATGGAGATTGAGATGAAACTAATCAGACAACTCTTCCTAGATAGAGGATACCCTACACATCTTATTGATGACACGATCAATTATGTTTCTACTCAATGGGATTGTAAGTACATTCCATTAATAGGGAAGTATGTATCCAATGTGAAGATAGGACCTACCAGTACTTTTCCAGCAGGTAGGGTATGTGTTCTTACCTATACTCCCTATGTTGATAGCATTAAGGAGATATTGACAAGGCATTGGGATATAGTGACAGTATTGGATGCATATAAGGAGAAAATAGGACTCTACCCAAAAATTGTATATAAGACCGCCCCTAACCTTAAGAAATTACTTGAAAAAGTAGGGCATGATGAAAGTATTATAAAGAATACATATAACCCTACAAAGAGATGTGGGAGATGTAAACAATGTAACCATATTAACAATCAGTCTTACATAAAATTGGAAAATGTGAATGGGACGAGGATTAAAAGTATGAATGGGAATTGTTATACTAAACAGGTGGTGTATTTGGCAAAGTGTACAGAATGCTCTGCATTCTATATAGGAAAAACTGAAAGACAATTGAGGCAACGTATCTATGAACACTATTACAAGATCAAATGTAAAGATTTGAACAATGCACTTTACAAACACATCAGTGAGGCAGGGGAACATCATTCTTTCCAGTTCTCAATTATTGATAGAGAGTATTTAAACCCATTGGGTGGGGACTGGAAAACTAGATTAGCATGCAGGGAAAGTAATTGGCAAATCCTAACTGATGCCACAACAAAACCTGGCCTCAATGAATATATTAGTATTAAGCCATTCTTATTAATGCGATAGTTACACCTGTACCTATCATACATTGTTTTTATTAATCATTTTTAATTAACTATTTTTAAATTAACTATTTATGTATTATATGATGTATTAATGACTAATTTTATATTTTATATATTTTATATAGTTTTATGAATTATTATGTATTAATTTGTAACAGATCATATACATATACATATACATATATTTATATTTATTTATTTGTAAATACATCTACATACATTTTTATATATACTTTTATAATTAATACAATTCATTATTATATGATATTTACAATATTTTTTAGATTATAAACTAGTAATTTCATACTACATTATTATGTCATACTATGTTATTTATTAATAGTAGTTAGTGTATATTGAGTGCCCATAGGATGTGGGAGATTCCAATTATCTCAGAATATAGAACGTACATATGAAAAGAAGAGAAAAGGTTTTTGAAATGGTAAGATACAAATACTATGGGTCTTTAAGCATCCCAGTTATAAATTGTAATTTCATACCCTATTTATTAAGTTATTTTGGACAGTGGAGAGTGTGCTGTCTATGTATAATTATATACATTTTATCATGATACTATTCAATTCAATAATTACATGCATACAGAAAGTACATTATAGTCATCAACTTTGAAATTGTTTAAAGTGTTTATGCCTTTAAGTACTCCTGTTTTTAAATTCGCAATGGTTTTTGGTGCCTAAATTTACATAAAACATGAAGCAGCAGCTGATGTTATTTGTTCTGATGAAGTCTGCCATTTGGCGGATGAAAGCGCTCAACAAACAGTGATTTTTGTAGTGGAATATGTTCGTGTCGTGAATTCTATTGTTTTGTGTACAATAAAGTGTTTTCTGTTGGGAAGCTGCGTTTAGCCTTTATTACCGTATACCAGACCAGTCGGGTCTTTTTATCTTCACTGAAGTAACAGTTCAAATGCACTTACTAACCTTAACTGCCCTACTATCCTGAAAACAGCATATTATATTGCTTTAGTCCAGTAAATTTCCTTATTTACTTTTTTAACCTTGGTCTCAGGCTTTGTATGTGCTTCATTAAGGAACATTCTGTAGCTGATGTTTTCCTTGAGAAAAGAACATTCTGTCTGCACACTTTATGCTTATCTTTTTCTCTTTAATAAACAGTCTTCCATGCTTGGCCAGCAAGGTTATTTTCCTTTCTGATTAACAGTCTTTTATGCATAAATGAAACACAATTTATGTTGCCCTTTAGCCTGTCTAACGTCTAATAACTACTGTACAATGAAAACCCCTGATCTAACAGTTGCCCCTGAGGTCCCTGATGAAAATCTACTGGGACCTAATTCTCTAGTTACCTTACATTTATATTGCTAACTACTGTATTTTAGCTTTATGTTACTTGACTTATAATTTGAAAATAATAAAAACAATTATTTGGTAAACCTGCAATTTTAATTTTGACCTCTAGGTGTCACTTGAGCATTTATGGCCTATTTGGATTGAAGTCTCTTAACTTTATGATTTGATTTTTAACCCCCTTTTTCTGGTGGAAGATGTCTTGCAAAATTTATTTGTATTCTGTACCATGCTTTTTTTTTTGTTTTTTTGTTTTTTTTTAAATTGGCACTCTCTCAAATGTTCTGAAAACCTACATAACCTAGTAGCTTATGGCCGCAAAAGTACCTCACAAAGAGGATCCTAGGCCTTAAACACTTATTCTATATCTCAAAAAACTCCCAACTATTCTCTGTCTCATATTGCCTACTTAGAGGCGATCTCTGCTTGACTTACAAAGCTACGTCTGACCCGTCTCTGTTAGAAATGCTACATCTAAGGAAATCCCAATCCATCTGCACCACACTCTCCAGAGACCTCAACCTCATTACCACAATCAGCAGAATGTGCTGGAGGGACAGGTTCATAACCCAGTGACTGCCCATGCTATGGAATAGACTTCCCATACATGTCAAGCAGAGCACCTCACTGGCCCTCTTCAAGAGAAGTCTTGATGAGTGGATGGGAAATAGAAAATTCACCCTGGGATCACTCCAGTGGCTCTACTCAACAAAGGCACTGGTAACTAAGGTCAGGTGACATGATGCCAGGGTAATCCTATGGGCTAGGCTTGTAAAGGCTCCAGGGCTATTAGCCTAGTACACACCTGTGAACCTATGGTTGAACTTTATTAGCTGCTTAGCCAATAATTTTGGCATGTAGGGCAAAAGTACTCCTTGTTCTGTTTTATACACATACAAACTTACTCCAAGGAATGGACTGGCAACTTTGCATTGTGCCCCTTTATTAGCATCTTCCTGCATGTCTTAGATCTTTGCCAGTTTTGCCTCAACTGTTGAGCTCACTTGGCTCACTTTTGTTATACCTTTTACTGTAATTTTCTTTTACTACATTGGATATAGAAGAAATCCCCTCCTTGGCAACTTTTTCTGCCACATATTGTATAGCCTATGATGGCTATTTTCTAAAGACTAATAGAAATACGCACTAAAAAGATAACTTTATAAGAGATCTTGAAGCATAATTACCATATTCTGTGTTAACTTTTGTCTATTTTATTAAATTTGTTTTATAATGCTACTTACCTTTTGTAATTTTTATGAATATTTATGAGCTATAATAGTTTACTAAAACCTATACTTTCTGTATTTTAAGTCTATACCTTTACATTGTCTGTTAGTGTCCTTAATTCCTGACTAATGTAAAGTGCACTGCAATTTGGAAATGTGCACTGTAATCTGTAAACTAATTAACAAATTAAGCCTGCCCTGTTATGACTTGAGTACATTGAATAACTATCACTACCTATTATTTAAATAATAAGCATGTAAAAAATAATTATGTTACTTTACCCTTAACTAATGACAGAATAATGTAAAGTATTTTGAGATTTGACTGAAATGCACTATACTGAACACACAACTGAATATGAATGTCATATTCTGAAACTTGACTGATATTTACATTAGTATATACTGACCATTTAAGAATAGCTGTAAAAAGTCTGGAAACTAACTAAACTTTTTCTTTCAGCTGTTCCCGTTAGGGGTCGCCACAGCGGATCATCTGTTTCCATTTCTTCCTGTCCTCTGCATCTTTCTCTAGCATGCCAACCACCTGCATGTCTTCTCTCACCACATCCATAAACCTTAACTTGGGCCTTCCTCTTTTCCTCTTACTTGGCAGCTTCATCCTTAACATCCTTTTCTCAATATACTGATCATCCCTCCTCAGCACATGTCCAAACCAACGTAATCTCACCTCTCTGGTTTTGTCTCCAAACCGTCCAACTTGGGCTGACCCTTTAATATACTTATTCCTAATCCTGTCCACCCTCGTCACACCCAGTGAAAATCTTAACATCTTTAACTCTGCCACATCCAGCTCTGACTCCTGCCTTTTTGTCAGTGCCACTGTCTCCAACCCATATAACATAGCTGGTCTCACTACCCTCTAACTAACTAAACTAAAAGAATATATTTTGCCAGTGTTAACTAAATGCAGATAAAAGCATAACTGACACTGATACATGTTATATCCTGAGAACCAAACCATTATTATCTGAACATAGATATACTGAAACCAATAATATTGTACAGTTGTCTAAAAACAAGAGAATATTTTGACAGTTTTACCTGAACACAAATAAACTGGAATCCATCTGAACACAGATAGACTGAAAACTGCTAATGCTGTACAATTGTTACCATGAACCTGAAAATATGAGAACATTTTGAGAGTGTTACCTGAACACAAACTGGAATCCATCTGAACATAGACTGAAAACATACACACTTGCTTTAACTTTAAACAAATATTGAAGAAATAACCAAAACACATAACAGTTGCCAAATTTTGCTCTGCATTGTTCCAGTAGCTGATGAAGTAAAGGAAAGCCTGCTTTAATGTTAAAGTGTCCTCTTTTTAGTTAGGTCTTTTAAACCTCTTCTTTTCAGTTATTGTTTTACTGTATTTAGTATCAGGTCCTTAAAATATTTGCATTTATAACAATTATAATCTGATGGCATTGCTTATTGCCCTGACTTTATTTACATTTTCTGCATGAAATGCAGCTTTAACTACAAACTGGCAGCATTGCTTGCTGTCCTGACTTTATGTACATTTGTCTGCATGAAAATAAACATATATATTCTGTATGAAATAAACATTTGCTGCTAATAAGCTCTTGCAAGTCTGTAGACAAACTGATTTTTTACATTAAATTTGAACACTACACTTAATTTTGACATGATGTAATTTCCCAAAATGGTACTGTCACACTGGGGATATAACAAGAATTCTGCTGAAATTCTCTTCCCAGGCTGATTGGCTTTATTTAAAAATCCAAATTCCAAAGGCTTGCTACTGACTGCAATTACCTTTAGCCTTTTAAACCCTCATAGTATGAAAACTGTCATGAGTAATGAAATACATGGTCTGCCATCCTTTTTAACTTGGAATAAAGTCAAAAACATCAACTGATTTGGTGTTGAACTATCATAACCTTTATTCTGAAAATCTGGTATGTCACTGGCAACATTAACCTGAGCTACAGCATACCTTTGATTATCCCTTCGGATTGAACTTTGTACATTACTTTTACATCATTTGCCCAGTCATTAACCACAGCAGGCTGCCTTGTATTTGAAAAGCTAACAATATTTAAATCAGTAATCTGTTTAGCTTTATTGGAAGCAACTGGATCTAAGTCATTAATACCAGCTTTTACAAGCTTGTGTTTCCATATCCAGTATTTAGGACACTGTTTTTTACATACAAAAAATATATAACTGCTAGGACTGATGAAGTCTGTTTTACTGCTGCAATATCAATATTCACAAGAAAAAAATCATAACTGGCATCTGATGCTTGAAAAATTTGTTTCTGTTGAACCACTAAATGGACAACTTTTTCTAAGGTCTTAGCTGTAGCAATTGCATTTAACTTGATAGTTGCATCAAGTTTCTGAACTTATTTTAAATGAAAATCAAAGTAATAATGTAACACTGTGCATTTTTGCACCTATATACAATCAGTTTTAACTGTTGAACTTTTTATTTTGTCCCGTGACCCTTAGATTTTAACATACTGTTCAGTGAGTGAAACTATACTCACTGTCTCACCATAACCATTTCTTTAGCTGACGTCATTTAACTTTCCATTAGTACTGAATGCTGCAAGAATGTGTTAATACTGTTTACAATTTTTTTGGATAAATAGTAAAACTGTAATACAGTAAATGTATAATACTGTCTTTAATTAAATTTACTTGATTAGCTGTAATCTGAACTGAGGTACTTGGCAAACTGCCATCTCAGTACAAACCATATACAGTCGTAAACTGATTGCATAATGTACTCTTGTATACATAGGATCTGAATGTTTAACTATGCTGTTACTTTTTCAATGTAGCATTGACTTTAAATTTTACATTCTGTAAACTAGCAAACATTTTGTCTTTGTCTATATTACAATATTGTTTATGCACTTAACAGACTGCTAAACAAAATAATAATAATACAAAAAAATTGCCAAACTGTAACTGCAAACCCTTTATTCTGCTAATTAATTTAACTGTTAGATCTGACATACCTTACAAGACATAGAGACATATGGTTGCCCTTTTTTCTTATCTGGCCACACCCAATATGTCTTTCTGACCACTTCAGCGGTGTCAGCTGAACTGGAATTTATTTTATCTTTAACCCATAAATCTGCATGTTTCTGTCATAACCAATTCTTTGAAATCTGTCCATTTGCACATCTATTTACTGAAATCTAAACCAGTATATACAGAGCTGTTACACTTTGAACTATCTGCCATAATATTTGACAGTTTAAATTCTGACAAGACCACACTTGTATCTTTTCTATGTGCAACTGAAATTGATTTGTGTGTAAACAATGAAATAACCTTTAACAGATAGATGAATGCTCTGACCTTTACAGATAGCTATGGAATGTATTAGTTTACTTAGCACTGAAGTCTGTTCTTCAGTTACAAAATCTGCACTTTGATTCCTCTTATCTCTGTCCACTGCAAACATTGTACTGAATTTTGAAAATAAGAAACTAAATGAAGTAATGTGAACTTGAGACATTGCTTGTATGTTATGCATGTAGACTGTGTTGACATTTGTAATACTGTAACCTACTTCTTATTCTGAATTGTATGTATTATATTCTGATCATCTGTATGTGAAACTATGCTACCACTGAAATTATGTTGAATTTCATGTGCTGAAGCATGTACATTCAAACTGGAGACCATCCTGACTTCTGAGTCATTAGCCTGCGTCTGTGATTTAAACCTTTTGCATTTAAACATATTTAACATTTTTGAACTAATAACCTTTAACTTTAAGAAAACATTTTTTAACTTAAACCACAAATTTACTGACATTTTAACTGTAGCGGTATTATTTGATATGTTTACATGCAAAAAAACTTTAATTTAAACTTTGTTGAATTGTTAACTAAAAGGTACATATAACGTCTTACATAACTTTATGGCCTATAAGAAATGTGAGCCGTCGCCTGTAGATTATTAATCTTTTCCTTGCTTCTTGACTCTATGACATCACTCTGGAAACATGGAAGTCTGTTAAGATATCTCTTAACTGAATAATATCTTTTACGTTCTGAAGGAACACTGTTTTGATTTAATTCTGGTCTCCTGAAGTTATGTGAGGCTTTTCTGAAGTATGCTGTGTCTGTTTTCTACATGAAGTAATGGTGTCTTAATTAGAAACTTATAATGCCATCACAGCTTTATTTATGGAAAAAAAATACTGGTATGCTGCTGAAAAGTCAGTTATGAAACATTTGCTGTCACTTTAAACTGGTAACGAAACTTTGAAGTTATTGCAGTAAAACCGTAATTGAAAAAATTACTTACTGCAACTGCTTTTGTTGAAGTTTCTTAGAACACTTGTAGTTGAACGAAACACAGGCACTTTAATAAAAACAGTGTTATTTTATAGTCTGTAGAGCACATGAAGTTGAACGAAACACTGCTATTCTGTAGAACATACGTAGTATTACCAAGTCTGTTAATGAATGATACCTTCACTGAAAGGGTGGTGTGCTCTCCAGAGTGCTTTTGTAGTACTTCGGCTGTATAAACAGTTACTGTGAACTTTAGAAAATATGTAGTACTGGAAACTGGATGTGAAAGGGCTACAGCTGCTTGCTGGGTCACGAGAAGTATATCTCTCTCCCCAGACAGCAGGTCACATTAGGAGCCATTGTAAGAATTGACAATACTGTATTGTACCATAATTAGCTGGAAACATTGTATGCAATGAGACTGAGAAACGAAAGTCTTAATTACCCAAGCTCATGCTGAATAGGTGTCAGTCTCTCCCTTATGGACCAAGTCTTGTGCACTTTTAAGAATGAATTCTCCAAACACTGTAGTTCATTTAATAAGGTTTTATTAGATGTTCACAATATCCGAATATTGTCTCCATTAACAGTACTGATAAAGAATTCAAGTTGCTGTACGTCATATTTTGATTGTCCTGAACAACATAAACTGACATAGTCTCTAGATGACCTGTTTCCTGTACTCAGGCTCCAGTGTTTGACATCTTCTCTGAAGTAACAGGTCAAATGCACTTACTAACCTTAACTGCCCTTCTGTCCTGAACACAGCATATTATATTGCTTTAGTCTAGTAAATTTCCTTATTTATTTTTTTAACCTTAGTCTCAGGCTTTGTATGTGCTTCATTAAGGAACATTCTGTAGCTGATCTTTACCTTGAGAAAAGAACATTCAGTATGCACATTTTATGCTTATCTTTTTCTCTTTAATAAACAGTCTTCCATGCTTGGCCAGCAAAGTTATTTTCCTTTCTGCTTAACTGTCTTTTATGAAAAAATGAAACACAATTTATTTTACCCTTCAGCCTGTCTAATGTCTAATAACTACTGTACAATGAAAACCCTGATCTAACACCATATCAGTTTGTTTGAGAATTAACTGGTTGTCAGTGAACATGAGGCAATTTCCATATTGCCTCAGGATGCCCATATCCACCAAGCCGGTAACAGAGACAGTAGGAAAGTTCATATCCATGGCAACAGACCCTTTTTTATTGATTAGACTGTTGGAGTGAATATCAATCACTGTCAGGAGTATCTGGTTTGCAACTATGTGGACAGTGTTATTGCAGAGTCTGCTGCATAAATATTCTGACTAGATCAGATAATGACTTCCTTATTTTGATTCTAGCAACTTATGTTAGATCTTACCCATCTCTATTGGACATGTAACTTTGGAATCATGAAAAGTATATTTTAAAATACAAAAACAAACAGAAATCATGTTTGGGGACTTATAAAAAGGGGACTATTTATTAACTCAAATAAATAACCAACAGTTACTAAAGGTAATTGAAGACTCAAGCTTCTATTTTGCTACTGGAGCATACCATTAATACACAGTTCAAATAATTACTGCCTATAAGCAATCTAAAATTACATTTTGGCCTGAGATTCCTGAAACAGTAAGCAACATCATACCATTTGCTAGAAGCATATGGATTTTAAATTTAACATCTGATAGATTTCTGACAATTTTCTGCCATTTGTTAATATTTAATTTTCAGTTTCCCATCCAAGCTTTACTGTTTGCATTATTTACTTTCAGCTCTAATGCTTTAATAAGAAGTTACGTACTTACCGTAATGTTCCATCTGTGTTGTCCATTTCCCTTTTTCCTCATTGGATGGGCTCAGATCTGACCTCGGATCTGACTTGGACGTTATACTCGCTCGTGGCTTCAGACAAACTCTTGAGTTCCTTTCCTATCCACAATGCATTATCCCCAACATCCTTCAGATCATATTTACAACTTGAGAGAGATAGAAACTATAAAAGAGATGCCATAACTATGGTCCAACAAAAGAGACATATGGTGTCCCTAAGAGTCTCATTTCTATAGATGAGAAATGGAGGGGATGGAAGGTGGTAAGTTTAGGAAAAATGAAAATGGACAACACAGATAGAACGCTATGGTAAGTACATAACTTTTTAATCTGATTTCATAAATTTTCATTCCTTCCTCAACAGATGGGACAGAGTCCCCAGCTACCTGAATTCCAGAATGGACTCTAAGGAAAGATATTTCAGAGTATGGTTGAGCCAAAGACTACCTTTCCCCTCAAGATGAGATCTAGTTTGTAATGAGTGATAAAGGTATGTAGATTTGACCAAGTTGTAGCCACACATATATCTTCCATGGACTGGAATAACATGGAAGTAGCCACAGATCTGGCTGAATGAGCTTTTAGTGGTTTAGGTAAGGGGGGAGCCAGTTTGCTGTAAACAAATGAAAGGCAGGCTGTCAACTATCTAGCCAGAGTTACCTTTATAACTGATCTGCCCAGTGCAAAGGAAACAAACAACTGGTCTGTCTTTCTAATTTCTTTTGTTTTGTGCTGGTAGAAATGTAATTGTCTATGAACATCCATTAAAAGTGCAGCATATATTCTCATTTATTTGTAAAGTTTGGGAAGAATACTGGCAGGTTAATGGCCTTGTTAATGTTGGATTCTGACACCACCTTAGGTAGGAAGGAAACATTGGTATGTAGGGTGATCCTACCTTTCTGGAAAATCAATTATGGGGGCTTAGAAGATAATGTTTGAAGTTCTGAAATTTTTCTAGCAGATGTAATTGCAACTAAAAAGACATTCTTCCAAGTTAAAATTTTTAAATAACATTTAGCTGCAGTTTCAAAGAGAGAATGTATTAAGGCTTTCAGTACCAAATTTAAATCCCATGATGGAATAGGATCTTTATAAGGAGGTCTAAATAGAAGGGTATATTTTAAAAAGGTATTTGCATAGTTTAGAGGAAGCCAGAAAAAAATTCTGAAATCCCACATGAAAGTTAAATATGGCTGCACATTGGACTTTAATAGTTGATGAAATAGCCTCCTTATTAAATAAATGTACTAAAAATTCAAGAACAGAATGAATCAGGGCTGAGAATGGGTCTACCTGATTCTGCTCTGCCCAATAAACAAATCTCCATTTACTTCTGTAGAGTTTTCTCGCAGAGGGTTTAAGGGAAGATAACAATATGGAATGGACAGGCGAAGAGAGCATAGGTTGCCTGGCTATTAATGGAATTACAGAAACCACACAGTCAGTTTGAGATTTAAGATGTCTGGGTGAACCATGCCTGTTGGGTGAGACAGATGATCTGGAGTTGGGTCTAGAATCCAAGGTGAGTACAAAAGATGAGGCCAAAGGAAGGGGAACCAAATTTGTCAAGGCTAGTAAGGTACAATGAGAATGACCTTGCTCTTCAACCCGGCTGCTTTCTGAAGTAATTTGGGAAATAAAGGAGTTGGGGATAAAGCATACAGTATTCTGGGGGGGGGCAGTTGTGGAGTACAGCATCCCTCAGTGACTCCCTCGGGGGGGGGATTAGTGCAAAGAAGCTGCTGCACTTGTTGTTTAGGGGAGCTGCAAAGAGATCACAGCAAGGTTGGCCCCACTGACAGATAATCATGTCCATCACTTTGTTGTTGACAGATCACTTGTGAGGCAGTATGATGGACCTGCTCAGTTTGTCTGCTGTCACGTTGGACTTCCCTGGAATATGCATTGCAATTAAAAAGCGGTTAGAAGATATCTCCCATTGTCACACCCTCATGGCTTCTCAATACAGGGGGTAAGATCTGGTTCCCCCTTGTTTGTTGATGTACCAAACCAATGACGTTGTCCATTTGGACTCCAATTGCTCCAAGAGGAAGAGAGTTTTGGAATGCTTGCAAAGCCAAGAGCACCGCTTTCATTTCCAGAACATTGATATGCAAATTGGCCTCTTCAGGAGACCAAGTGCCTTGGACTGTCTTCCCCAGAAAATGCCCCCCCCCCACCACCAATCTGGGAAATGTCCATGGTTGCTATGGCCTTGTGCTGAGGGAGAATTAAAGGACAGCCTTGCAACAGTTGCTGTGACTGCATCCACCAGAAAAGATACCATTAATAAACCTTAGTTATTCTTATCTTTGTTGACATGTTTTGAGATAGAATCGACCATTGTGTTTGAAGTATCCATTGCAGAATTCTCAGGTGATATCTTGGTAAGGGTACTAAGATTATTGCCACTGACACTGATTCCAGGGCTTGCAGATTCAACCGGGCTGAAATTCTGGTACTGCAAATTATTTTCTTGACCTGATTTCTTATTGTTTGTACTCTCAAAAGGGGAAGAGATGCTACCATAGTTACTGTGCTGAACATTGCTCCGATGAATTCCAACGTCTAAGTCAGCTGTAAATGTGACTTGTAATTGATGGTTATTCCAAAATTTGAACAAGTGGGCAACACTTAGTCTCATGTCTGTACCAGTTGATGCCTGGTTGGAGTGGTTATGAGCCAGTCACCTAAGTGCAGAAACACCCAGAATTCCTGCAGTTTCAAGTGAGCTGCTACCACTGCCATACACTTGGTGAACACCCTGGGGGCCGTGGTGAGGCCAAAGGAAAATGCTCTGAACTGGAAATGACTGTCTCTCAGCCGGAAGTGTAAGTACCTTCTGGATTGTCTGTTCATTTTTATGCAATAGTATGCATCGTGAAGGTCTATCAAGCACATACAGTTGTCCTGGAAATGGCAGAATGGCCTGAACTGTGACTATACGGAACTTGTTGTGTCAAACCAATTTGTTCAACATACTGAGATCTAAAATCTGTCTCCAGTCCCTTGTCTTCTTTGGCACTAAAAAGAATCTTGAGTAAGTTCTGGATTCTATTTGGTCTGGAGGGACCTTCTGAATGACTCTTTTTTTTCTAGCAGCTTTTGGTTTACTAGTACTGCTGCTGCTTCCCTCTGATTGGGTGGAACATTGGGGATTTTCCTGGGTAATGGAGCAGATAGGGAAAAGGGAATAATATAACCTAAGGAAATGATTCTCTGCACCCAAGTGTCCTTTGTTATGTTTAGCCAGGCTTCCTGGTGCAGAGATAAGTTAAGTGACCCGCAACTGCCTCCAGAGTAAGACAATCAGGCCTTCATTCAGGAGCACTGAAAAGGACTTGAAGGGCTCTGCAAAATCACACAGGTGCATCCAGGCATGCCCCCTGATGGAAATATCTAAACCCACAGCACTAGAGGCACCTTCTGCAACATGTGAGATAAGCCTCATGGACAAATTTGCAATAGATTGAAGGGTAGCCAACTATGATGCCACAGAAGTTTGATCCTCTCTAGTAATGGCCCCTGAAAGGGAGTTTGAAAATTTCTTAATCAAGTCCCTTTGCAGTCTACTGAAGTATGCCAAGTAGTTCATCAATCAGAGCAAATGTCAGGAAGCATAAACTTGCTTCCCGAATCTGTCCAGTACCCTAGATTCTCTATTGGGGGGATGGACAGTGGAACTCTGTTCTGCGAGTTCCTTCTTGCAGCTGCCATCATGACCATTGCATCAACCAGTACTCCCTTACTCCAATGTTCCCTTCCTACTGGTGGAGCCAGAATCCTGTTTGATCTCTTGTGGATCAGTTCAATCATAAAAGGTTCCTTCCACATCCTCTTAGACACCAAATCAATGAGGTTATCAGTGGGCGGAGTGACCCAGGAGATAGATAGGCCATCTTGAAAACTTCCAGAAATACCGACTCCTCAGGAGTTGTGTTTTGGGCAGACCAACCACCCTTATGTTTAAGGAGTTCAATGATGTCTCCAAATGAGATGCCATTAGGTGGTGACCTCAGTATCTAGTCAATAACCCAGGTGATGGACTCCTGGGGGGTAGTCCAAGTGCCTCCTATTGCAAGTCCTCTTCTTTGGTGGGATGATCCAGCGTAGTATCGGGAAAGATGACAAAAATACCCAGCTGGGTGGTCTGGGAAGCTTTGGACTGGCTGTCCCCGCAGAGGAGAATGCTAAGAATCATTGTGCAAAATCAGCTGAGATGTTGAAGGTGGAGTCGTGAGGAAAGGACCCGCCTGCCCTGCTGGTGCAGAAGAAAAACCTTCACAACCTCTAAAGCAGACTGCTTAGGATGAAGGAAGCCAACAGAGCTGAGAAAGCAGGTTTTGGGCCTGCCACCTCCTTCCACTCTGATAGCTGTCCACCCGAGGTAAAAGCTGGAGCCGAACTGTCCAACACCAAAGTTCTGAGAGGAACAGATGGCTCCGAAAACCTTAGGTTCAACTCCATCCCCTCAGATCCGACCTGGAAGGTTCAGCTCCGAGAGCCATCTGGATCCGAAGATGTCAGAGCCAGTGCTCTCAGAGTAACAGTTGGATCTGAAGACAGTGTGCTCTTTGGATCAGGCCCAGAACACTTGGATCTGAGGACTCTAACACCACAGGATGGGTCAGAGGAGGAGTTGTTATAGTAGAGTAGTAGATGGACAGTGTTCCTGAACCGAGGGGGTAGGAACCGTGAAGACTCCCTTCTGAAATTGCTCCATGAAGTATCTCCTCATCATCCTTTGCAAATCTGCTTCCATGAGACTTCTGGAAGAATAAGAGGACACCACAAAAGGAGACTTAAAGTGCTGCTCCAAGAAAGGGGAGGGCATCCTGGAAGGGGCTGGATCCACACTGGGCGAATATACAGTATGAGACAATGACTTAGGATCAGGGGACTTCGGATCCGAAATATGTTTTGTTGGATTCAAGGTTGTTGGACTGGACAGGTACCTGGTCAGATCATGGGAGACTTTGGATCCAATTTATCTCTTTTTTTCTTTGGCCCTGAGGATGTAGAAGAAGAATGCAAAGATATGGACCTTTCTGAAGGGCCCTTAGTTTTAAGTTTTGAAAACTGAACTCTAGACATGGCCTCAGAGAATGGAGTCGGCAACTAACCCTTTAAGACTACTTTATTCTTCCTCTAAGATAGGACGCATGGATTGAATCCATGGCAAATGTCGCAATCTTGGTTAAGATGGTCCAGCCCTAAACAGCAGACACTGAACTGATCGAAGGAAGGACACTGAGGAAACTCGGAGCTATAATATATAACATTAAGTATCCTGTTTTTTGTTTATTTTGTTCATTTCTTTATTTATAGCACTTTGTGTACTGTGTATTTTTCTAGCTAGTTTCACTGTGTGTGAGGTATTAACTGGAAATTGTCCACTTTTATTAAGCATCTGTTGGGTTGTTTGTTTCTGATAACTTGTTGCAGTTAAACTTTTTTTTCTAGAGGCTCCTTTAGCTGTTGAAAAGTTTCATTTAAAGGCTCACTGCTGCTTTTCTGCTGTGAGAAACATTTCTGCAGTTTGTTCTAAGTAGTAGGGATATTTGTAGCATTTCGATATTCAGGCTTGTATTTGGGTCTAGTGTTTGTGGAGGCTGTGTGTCTGAACACATATTCAGGGACATCTTGGTTTAGCCAAAGCCATCAGGCATTTCAGTGAGAGAGAATTGTTTGAGGTCATTGGCTTACTGAGGTCACCTGGACTACAGCTTAGACTAAGCACCTCATTGGTTCTTTTGAGATTTTTTTCTTAAAAGCTGTCTCAGGTTTCAACTTTCTGTTACCTAAGAAGTTCAGTTGGGAGTGTTCTGCCATTTCACACTGAACTGATCGAAGGAAGGACACTGAGGAAACTCGGAGCTATAATATATAACATTAAGTATCCTGTTTTTTGTTTATTTTGTTCTTTATTTCTTTGTTATTTATAGCACTTTGTGTACTGTGTATCTTTCTAGCTAGTTTCACTGTGTGTGAGGTATTAAGTGGAAATTGTCCACGCATCTGTTGGGTTGTTTGTTTCTGATAACTTGTTGCAGTTAAACTCTTTTTTCTAGAGGCTCCTTTAGCTGTTTAAAACTTTCATTTAAAAGCTCACTGCTGCTTTTCAGCTGTGAGAAACATTTCTGCAGTTTGTTTTCCACCCTCCCTCCCTGTTGGTATAGTGTTTTTATAGTTGGTGGCTTTGCAGTTGCCCGCCCCTAGTGTAAATTTGATCTGGGACCCTCCTCCCAGTCTAGTGTCTTACCTCATTCTACCCAGTACAGGGAGAACATTTGAGAAGGCCAATCAGCTTAGTTTCTGCTACTCCTTTCTCTCTTTCCACTTAAAAAAAAAAAAAATGTATCTGCTTTTACTGTATTTGTGTTTCTTCCTACTTTATTTTGCTTTTGCGTCATCTTAAAAGTACTCAATTGTATTTATTACTGCTTGGTGTAACTCATTTTAAGCCTTTTAGTTTAAGCACTTGGGCTTCAGACCAGTTGTTTTACATTAGGAAGGTTTGTGGCCTGCACTGTGGTGGCAGGACAGGTAGCTTACATCCTCCTAAGTTGGGAAATGCTGACTGAGGGCTCAGTGTCTGTTATTCTAAAAGTGTATTAGTTCTGGTTTAAGCACTTGGGCTTCAGGCAAGTTATTTTACATTAAGAAGGTTCGTGGTCTGCACTCTTGTGGGAGGAGAGGCTGGACTCTGCCCTTCTGAGCTGGGAATATCTGGTTAAAGGCTTATAGTGCCTGCATATTTGAACTGTTTCTTACTGAAATTGGTACACCTTGTTTGCTGTAGCATAGACTAGATCCAGGCCTGCTGAATCTAGCTTTGTTTATATGCTTGTTGTTTGTTTGCATATTATTTCCCTGAAATGCTAATTCCACCTAAAACGTGGCTTTTCAGTGATTCTGTGGATCCCTAGTGATATCTGCATTGCTTACTGTACTTATTTCCTTGTTTCACTTGAAAGAAAGTTACTGTTTGTCATTTTTGCATTTAAGTTACCTGTAACACATTGCATTTTAAGTTACCTGGCGCTTGCTCACTAAAGCAATTATATAAGTCAGCACTAAAAAATTAAAAGCACTACACCCTCACAAACTCCCCTTGAGTACCTTGTTCCCCATTGGCCCTTTTTTCAATTATAAAGGAATTCCCAATACTATTCTAGCCTGTCCAAAGGTCAGTTGTCAATCTCCTCTCCGGTCCAGCTGGTGAATCTGGGAATCTTGAGGCAATGTTACAACTGCCTCATGTACACAGACAACCCTCTCCTCCTCCCAACAAATTCCAACACATGTGAGAGATGCAACCATGTAGCCAAACTGGAGGCTAAGCTCTCTCAACTCAGTACTGGCATAACCAGTCAGGAGGAGAAGGAAACCACACTCACTACAATTCCAGTCTCACATAGACCTACCACGACAGCAAACCAAACACATAATCACACAAAAACATACTCGGAGGCTCTAAATAAAAATCTGCCTAAGCAGCAGAGACCTCCAAAGCAGACAACTAAGCAACCGCTACCCCAAAACAAAACACGTACAACACATAGCTCACAAAGCCAGTGTGCCGAACAGTCACAGCCCTTAAGGCTAAACAACACACCTGATACACTTGTAATAGGTGACTCTATCGTCAGGCACACTGACATTCCGCTCACCAGGCTGAACAAGGAGAAGGTCACGGTGAGCTGCCTGTCAGACGCTAGGAACTGCCACATAACACAAGCACTCAGGTCACTCCAGGGCAAGTACAAATATGACTCAGTCATTGTCCATGCTGGTGTGAATGACCTGAGATGTACCTCCCTGGACTACATGAAAAGAGACATAGAGGAGCTCTCTGAGCATGCAGCCCAGGCCGGTATGACCCTGACCTTGAGTAGCATCTTACCCTCACCAAGAATGATGCCACAATATGAAGACAAGATGATCAATTTCAACAATTGGCTTAAGTATTGGTGTCATTCAAAGGGGATCCAATGCCTGTCAGCCTGGGATGACATGCTCGACAAGCCACAATGCTTCACTAGGGACGGCTTGCACCTGTCACCCCTGGGCTTTTGGATATTGGCAAAGGCTCTTGCGACCACCATAGTGCTTTTTTTAGGCAAGGCTCAAAAGACAAACCCACCTCCATAGGTATCACAAGGGATAAGAAACTAAGAGTAATGCTACTCAACGCCAGAAGTCTAAACCTCAAGATGCACGCACTCGAAACTCTCCTTAGCATGGAGAACATTGATATCTGTGCAGTAACAGAAACCTGGTTCAAGGCTCCCGAGAGCACCCCAGCACTACCAGGTTATACCTCATACCATGCTTTTCGGTCCCAGAACCTGGACCAAACCACAAAAGGAGGGGGAGTATCAATATTCATCAAAGATACCCACACCTCCAGGTTGGTGGCACAGCACGAAGCATCAGAGACTATCCATGTGCAACTAACAGTGGGTAAAACTGCCTTCCAGTTTATAGCCTGCTACAGACCACCCTACCAAACCCAGGAACCCCACTTGGCCTTCCTGAGAACACTGGAAAATATGAAGGTCTCTCCAAACATCATTATATTGGGCGACTTCAACTACCCAAACATAGACTGGGAGCATTACTGTAGCTCCAAAACCCTAGCCCAAAGGTTCCTAGAATTTATAAACTCAAATGCTATGGAACAACTTGTTACCACTCCCACAAGAGGGGAAAACATACTGGACCTGATCATCACCAACATGGGGACTCTATGCTCCAAACCAGAAGTGTATCCCTCACTGGTAAGATCAGACCATAAACTAATCTCACTGGATATTCACATCCCGACCCCACCCCCTGCCCAGAAAACCACAGTGAAAAACTTTTCTAAAGCAAATTTCACACTCCTCAAAACTGAGGTGGAATCCTTCAAAGCCCCTGGGCCTGTGGAAAATATGGCCCAGACCGCAGAATCCTTTATAAACGCATTCTATGAACACCTTCAGGAATGCATGGATCATGCAATCCCAAATAAAACCAAGACCCAATCCTCCAAAGGCAGACGTCCTGTCTGGTGGACCCCAGCCATAAACAAACTATACAATAGAAGGAGGAAGCTACTACATGATAGAGCAAAATCCCAAAAAGGGAAGGCATCTCAGATCAGTATTAGCAAAAAACTACGGGCACTCAAAATCGTCTAAGGCCAGCTTCGAGAGAAAAATTGCACAGGACACTAAGGATAATCACAAGGCTTTCTTTAGTTATGTTAGGAACCTGGGTGGGAATTCCTAGATATGCTCAGAATTAGTCCAAAATGACAAAAAATACACCAAACCCACAGACATTGCCAACATCCTAGCTGACAGGTTCAGCGCAAATTTCTCCCCCCCTCCCCACCAAAAGGGCAAATATCTATCCCAGCAGAGTGCTGTTCCCCTGACATCTCAGATGCTCAGGTAAGAGCCGCCCTCTCCAAAGCAAAAAACACAGCATCAATGGGACCAGACGGTGTCCCGGGCTGCATCCTACATGAACTCCAAGAAGAGCTAATCCCAAACATAAAACTACTGTTCAATCTCAGCCTTAATACAGGATATGTACCCAAAGAGTGGCGTACAGCAACAGTGGTCCCACTCCACAAAGGTGGTGCCTCAATGGATCCTGGAAACTATCGCCCCATAAGCCTGACTAGCTTGGTTTGCAAAGCTATGGAAAGGATCATCATGGACCTCATAAATAAAGATATTGGGGACCTACAGACACTGGATCCTACCCAGTTCAGCTTTGTTAAGGGCAGATCATGCCTCTTAAACCTGGTTGATCTCTTTGAAACAGTCACCAAGGCCATTGACAAGGGGAAGGTGGTCCACACAGCCTACCTGGACCTCGCAAAAGCCTTCGAAACAATACCCCACTCGGGCATTATAGATAAGCTCACCAGCTTAAATATAAACCCCTATGTCACTAGATGGGTTGCAAACTGGCTCAAGGATAGAACCCACATGGTTAGAATTGCTGGAGCCATGTCAGACTCCAAACCAGTTACAAGTGGCGTCCCACAAGGCTCAGTCCTGGGACCTCTCTTGTTCGGTATATATTTCTCAGAGGTACAGGCCAACACAGAAGGACTGTGGCTGACCAAGTTCGCAGATGACTGCAAATTGGGTGCCATAATAGACTCTCCAGCCCACACAAGCGTCCTCCAAAAGGACCTCATAGAAACAGACAACTGGTGCCAGAGCCATGGCCTCAAGCTAAACACCAAAAAGTGCATAGTCATCCCCTTTGGCAAAAACAAAGTGCCCACAAATTACCACATAGGTGGTAATCCATTAAGTACAGAAGAAGTAATTAGGGACCTGGGGACCCAAGTTGATAGTAATCTCTCATTTGACAACCACATGGCCAAAGTGGTTAGAAAAACATTTTATATAGCCCACCTAATCATGAAGGGATTCACATCTAGATCAGGGGAGGTCATCGTGCCTCTTTACTCATCCCTCATCAGGCCCATAATTGAGTACAATGCCCCTTTTGGGATGTACCTTACCAGACACCTGCAGCAACTGGAAAGACCCCAAAAGTACCTCACCAAGAGGATCAAAGGGCTCAAACAGATGCCATATGCTGCCCGGTTAAAGAAACTCCAGCTCTACTCAGTGGCATACCGCCTGCTCAGAGGCGATCTGTGCCTGACGTATAAAGCCATGTCCAACCCGGAATTAATGGACATGCTGCACCTCAGAAAACCCAAATCCCATCAAGCTACGCGCTCGAGAGACTTGAACCTCAGCACTGAAATAAATAGGACATGCTGGAGGAACAGATTCATAACCCAGAGGCTCCCTTCACTCTGGAATAAAATCCCGGTCCAGGTTAGGCAGAGTCCCTCATTGACTCTCTTCAAGAGGAATCTTGATGAGTGGATGGGAGATCGTAGGTTTACCCCGGATATTACTTCTGTGTCACTGTTAGACAGAGGCACAGTATACTAACCTCGAAAAATGGCATAGCAAAATTAATTTAAAATGGGTGGTGAAAGCCAAACACACTCTGGCTAGGCTTATAAATGCCCTAGGGCAGATAGCCTGGTATGAACCTATGAACCAGAGTGTGTGGGCATCTGAATAAGGCATTTTTTGCCCACATCTCTCACATTCTTAAAGCCTTTCTCACACATAATGTATACAATTGTTATACCAAAGAGCAGTAACTAGAAGAACACTAAAAGAAAACTTGTAACCAGAAGAAAAAGGCCAGGGAAAGGTAAGGTAACAAGTTTTTTTTTAAGAATAAAAAGTAGTATAATGCCCTTATCGGTAAAAGCTAAATAGTGGTAGGAAAGGCCTACCAACGATGGTAGCAAGAATACACTAGCAAGTGTATAAAGAATAATAAATGTAAATAAGGTTAGCAAAACCTCTTACAGTATATAGTAAAGTATCAAACAGGAAGAGATTTATAAAAGGTTGGCGATTAAAGAAAAGATTTTAAGAAATATCACTTAACAAGATCGCTCAAAAGCTGTAGTCCACCATTCGCAAAAGCAGCAAACAAGATCTGAAGGATGTTGGGGATAGTGCATTGTGGGTAGGAAAGGAGCTCGAGAGTTTGTCTAAAGCCATGAGCTAGTGTAACATCCAAGTCAGATCTGAGTGTCAGATCCAAGCACATCAGTTGAGGAAGGAATGAAAATTGACATCAGATCTTATTTTTCTAGTAAAGAGTTTAACTGGTCAGCTTTAAACGATTGCGACTGACAGTTTATTTATTGTTAAAGGTTTATGCATTTTACAAGTTTATCTAACTGCTTGGTGTCAGCCCTTTTGGAGAGTAACTACTCAAAGCTAATTGCTACCACTTCAGTACTTAAAATCTGGTTAGTTTGCTTGCTATTTTAAGTGTAAACACTAATTTCTGTTTTTATGTTTTGTTAGTTTTGACTAACTGGTGGCAGTGTACTTTAATGCTTGGGAAGGAAGATGTTGCTGATGGACATTCACTATTTACCCCCATTCTGAAAATATCGTGTGTGTGTGTGTGTGTGTGTGTGTGTGTGTGTGTGTGTGTGTGTGTGTGTGTGTGTGTGTGTGTGTGTGTGTGTGAATGTGTGCATCTGCATGTGCAAAATAATTCTAGTCACACTTCAGTTATTGTTGGTAAGGTTGTACTGAAAGACACTGGTCTGGGCTTGGTTTGATGTGGGTGAAATCCTGAGAAGCCAGTGATTATAATTCTGATTTATAATCAGGCAGTGTGGAGTTTATTGGATAGTGTAGCAGGGCTTGGTCAGTACATAAGGCAGCAGTGCACATTTACTGAATACCTTTAAGGCCAGCTGATTTTTTTTTTATTTAATTGTTGCCAGTGATGGAAGTCAATCCTTATAATGCCTTTTGCATCAGACATTGATAGTAGTGGTGTGAGAGTTGAAGCTTGCAGCTTCTGTCCATCACAGACTGCTCCACAATTCTTGAAGTTGACGTCTATGTTGTATCAGTTGACATTAAATCTATAATATGCCTAAACACTTCTGCATTACAAACTGATCATTAAGGTGAGTAAGGACTGCAATGATTTTGGTATCATCTGGAAGCTTGTTTCACCATATAGTATATTACTAATGAAAAATATGGTCATCACAAAGAACTGACATCTAAGGAGTATCATACATTATCTAATGCAGCATGGACTTAAAGTTTTGTTGTTTTCTAAACATACAGAAACTGACCTATCAGACAGTCAGTTAATTACCCTGGAGATAATATAGGCATACAAAATATACTCTCTTATATTCCTTGCCAGCAGGAATCCAGATACTACAGACCTAATTATACTTGACCAGCAAATAAGCCACAAATATCCATGTCCCCAAATTATCGGCAGTATAATGAATACAACTACCTTTCAGTGCATTCCAGTGAGGCCTATTTATTAGTATTTTGAGTCATCTGCTTAGAACACAGTCTAAATTGTACAGCAATGGATGACAAAATAATTCAAATCAAAATATTTCTCTGACACTGTATTAATGCAAAAACCCAATAGTATTAAGGAACTAACTTCCACACTACCTGGATGTGCAGAATCAAGCCAAACAGATATAAATTAGTATTTTCTACTGTAAATGTAGGTATTCTTAAACATATTATTACTTTTAAGCTTTATAGCTGTGACATCACCTTGCAAAAGTACTTTATTTTAATATAAATATGACTTTAGTATTGCTTCCTGGTAAAAGTCCAGGAGCATGTAAGTATCATTCCAATTACCTCAGTTCTTCTACTCAGCACTGCACTGGATCTCTTGGCAACTTAGCCCATTTTGTTTGGTGCGATGGAAGATTTACAAGCAGTAACAAAGTGATGACATGGGTGGATGTGGAGCATAAAACAGAAGCATTCCTTATTGCTCAGGCACAGTTGGCCCATTGTGCATAGCCCACAATACTGTAATGTTCCAACACTGTTTTTTATAAGCTTGGCATCCACTGTAATGGGAAGAAGCCCTAACAGCAGTTAGGCTTTTTAATGTTACATACAAAAAGTAAGTTCCATTGGTCTTAGGAAATTCAAGTTTCCTTTCATTTCTTATCACTATCAGACACTGACTACTCTTCTTCATTTAAAATGTTAAAAAAGACATCAGTAGCACAGTCTCTCTGTTGTAGTTTGCATGCAACATCTATTTTTATTGCTCTGTATAGTCAATTAAAATGTTATTCTTATAT
Source organism: Protopterus annectens (assembly GCF_019279795.1). NCBI lineage: Eukaryota > Metazoa > Chordata > Ceratodontiformes > Protopteridae > Protopterus > Protopterus annectens. Next base: position 1,708,516,093 of record NC_056735.1, on the reverse strand, counting down.
TCAAAAATATAAAACACATTTTCTGATTAGTATTGACTGTACATTTACATAATGTTTTCATTTCATTTAAAGGCCAAACCGACATCTGAAAGAGAAAAAAAATGATTAAAACACTGCTGTAATATATATGTATACACGAGACACATACTATATCAGACAACCCATCCTTTTTGCTGAACAGCATTATTATTATTGTACACTCTAGACTGCTTTTTCGGTTGTTGTGCATATTTTAGAAACACCTTGGAATGTATTTATTGTTTATCTTACTGAGCCCACAATAGTAATATTACCTTAACTAACTACAAGACTTCGTGTTAAAATAAAAAGTTTTGCCACACATTCTTGATGCATTTTACAGTTTCTCTCTATATAACACACTTCACATTTGGATGTTGTGTTTCAGCACAATAACCACAAAGAATGTTATAGCTTGTTTATATTTTATTCCTCTTAGCACTTGTCCAATGGATCACATTTATGTCCTCCCAGGGCATATCAGCTCATTCAGTCAATTCCCTAGAATGCAAGAGTCAGATGCTTGAGAAAAGGCTAGATGCTAGTTCTGTTGAGGACCCTGCCATATCCCATATAAACCCTCCAGAAGACAGCCTGTAGACTTAGAATTACTCACTGGTTAAGAAGAAATATGAATGTTCCCAAACCTGTCTACCTCACATTGCTTTCTACCATCACCCACCCACGGATAGGTTTCACTAATGTAGTGGGCACTCCACCCAAGAATGGGTGAAATGGCACTGACCACTCAATGCATCTTCTTGCAGCTGGACTTTCCTGCACCCTAGCTGCTGCTCAAATATGGGTCATCTAGGCTGTAGTCACAGCTTAATCTTTCTCTGGAACATAGAGCTAGAATGATTTAATTTTGTCCTATCATCTCTTCTCAGTGGATTTCCCAATATAATAGTTAATTGTTTTCTGACTGAACAGCAGACAGACTTACTAATAATTATCTATCCCTTCTCTGGATCTTCTTCATACATACAGTTTCTCTATAAAATACAGCCTTCAAAAGTTACACAAAACACATGCTTCCTTATTACGAAAGGGATTATTTCTAACATAAGGCACTGGTATTTATTAAAAATAACATCAACTGCAAATTTTGAGATTTTCAAGTACAAAAAGTGGTGGTGAGAAATAACAGCAATTGTTTCTGGAGAATGTTTACAAATATTTTCTAAACAAGCTCAGAACAAGTGCAAGCTCTTCCCTGACAGTAAAAACACAAAAATAAATTTCCCTTTGTTTAAAGTAAATGGACATGTTTCCCACTGTCAAACTGATGCTAGACACCCAACAAAGAATAAAATAAAATAAAAAAAACACAACTTAAATTGGCAGCTAGTCACAACGTTATCTTTGTTAAGTCCATTTTATAATTTCTCTTTAATGATACCTTATCTTTTAACAGCTGAATATTAAGATAAGACACTGGCCTAAACTGCATGAACCCATCCACCTTAACTTTCTTAAATTCCCTTTTGTTTTCAAATGCATGTACTAAAAACACCCAGAGCTACACACAACCACATACTTTAACTTTGTTGAATACTCCATTTATTGTAATGCCTGCATTAATAAATCCCGAACTGAATACCCTTCGTAACTGACATTCAGCAGCATCACAGATCCAGTGCAGAACAACTTAAAGGTAATCAAATTGCTGAGGGTAAAAGTCAAATAAATATAACACAAATTATTAACTGCATGACTTACCACAACCTGAAACCTCTGCAGTACTGCAGGGTGATATTACCAAGACAAATTATGAAGAGATTTACTTCCAGGTTTTGCTTTGGAAGGCACTATTTGGTTTTCCTTCTGTTTAGCCCGTAATTGTTTAGGCTAAGGATTGTACCAACACCAACCTATGACTTTCAGTGATAGCACAATCATGCCAACAGGGACCAGTGGACCATCCGGGCTCAATGGGTTCCTTTACAAACTGGCAATCAACCCTAAAGAATTTGGTGAACTTGGTTCAGACAGCCATGAAGCTAGCAAACCCAGAGAGAACAGCTAGATGTCCCTGGAAAAAAAATGCTTTAAAGACTGAAAAGCCTACAATGGGAAAAAGTTTATTTAAATCGCTGCCTTAGAAAAAAATTATTCTCAGGGGTCTTCGGCTAATAAAACAAATCTGGCAAAACATGGACCAGAAGCTGATCAAATCTGCCTGTAAAGTAGTATTTACAAATAAAGAGATGCCTTCAGACAAGAAGTAGCTTTGAGAGTCCTACTTTCACTTTCAACCACCTTTCTGTTGTGTAATACTGGAAAGGATATTTCCACCACTGTATTCTTTTGGAGAATGTAGTACATCAACAGGGACACTGCATTTTTTTCCTGTAAGCCATAAGTTTTTAGTCTGGTGAGGTTTTTTACAGAGGCTTTTTGAGTTGGCTCCTCAACCACAGGAAAGAGACTTAACTCCAGGACTGAGTTTGGAAGGCGCTATATATATATTTTTGTTTTCCTTTTGTTTAGCCCTTAAATGTTTAGTGACAGCACAACTATGGCAACAGGGACCAGCAGACCATCCTGGCTCAATGGGTCCCTTTACAAACTGGAAATCAACCATACAGAATTTGGTGAAGTTGGCACAGACAACCATGAAGCTAGTGAATCCAGAGATAGAACAGCCAGGTGGCCCTGGAAAAATGTTTAATAGACTCAAAAAGCCTACAAGGGGAAGACGTTTATTTAAATCACTGCCTTAGGAAAAAAACTTATTACCGGGGTCTTCAGCTCTTAAAAAAACATGTGTAGCAAAACACGGACCAGAAGCTGATAACCGAGAGAACAAATCTGCCTTTGAAGTAGTATTTACAATTAAAGAGATGTCTTTGGACAAGAAGCGGCTGCGAAAGTCCTACTTTCATTTTTAACCATTCTTCTGTTGTATGATACTGCAAAGGATCTTTTCACCACTGACGTCCCGCTCACCAGGCTGAACAAGGAGAGGGTCACGGTGAGCAGCCTGTCGGGTGCTAGGATCCGCCACATAACACAAGCACTCAGGTCACTCCAAGGCAAGTACAAATATGACTCAGTCATTCTCCATGCTGGTGTGAATGACCTGAGACGTACCTCCCTGGACTACATGAAAAGAGACATAAAGGAGCTCTCTGAGCATGTAGCCCAGGCCGGTATGACCCTGACCTTGAGTAGCATCTTACCCTCACCAAGAATGATGCCACAATATGAAGACAAGATGATCAATTTCAACAATTGGCTTAAGTACTGGTGTCATTCAAAGGGGATCCAATGCCTGTCAGCTTGGGATGACATGCTCGACAAGCCACGATGCTTAGCTAGGGACGGCTTGCACCTGTCACCCTGGGCTTTTGGATATTGGCAAAGGCTCTTGCTACCCCCATAGTGCCTTTTTAGGCAAGGCTCAAAAGACAAACCCACCTCCATAGGTATCACAAGGGATAAGAAACTAAGAGTAATGCTACTCAACGCCAGAAGTCTAAACCTCAAGATGCACGCACTCGAAACTCTCCTTAGCATGGAGAACATCGATATCTGTGCAGTAACAGAAACCTGGTTCAGGGCTCCCGAGAGCACCCCAGCACTACCAGGTTATACCTCATACCATGCTTTTCGGCCCCAAAACTTGGACCGAACCACAAAAGGAGGGGGAGTATCGATATTCATCAAAGATACCCACACCTCCAGGTTGGTGGCAAAGCACGAAGCATCAGAGACTATCCATGTGCAACTAACAGTGGGTAAAAAGTACAGTTTTGTACCTACCATAAATGTAGATGTCCGAACAGGATAGCATCTGCAGTCCTAACAAATGGGTTGTCCTGTCGTCAGGCAGCCCTTCGGTCGGCCGGATTCCAAAGTCTGGGTCTGGCCTCGGCTGGTGTCGCACTTCACCCAACGTCATCTCTGCTGGTCTTTGGGTATAAAGGCATCAGCCGACGCCATTTTCCTCAGTGTTTCTTGCCCCAGATGCCAGTTGCCCTCTTGGAAAACTAAATTTTGGGTAAATGCCAATGTTTCCAAAAAAAAGGTAGGCAAACACAAAAAATAAGCATGTATGTACATATATACAAACAAATACACCATAAGAGATCCCCCCCCAGCTAGCTATTAGGAGGGTAAATACCCTAGGAATACCACAGAGGGGAAGGAGGGTGGGTAATCCTGACTGCAGATGTTATCCTGTTCGGACATCTACATTTATGGTAGGTACAAAACTGTACTATGTCCTTCAAGGATGCATCTGCAGTCCTAACAAATGGGTAGAATACCATAGCCAAACTAGGCGAGGAGGAAGAAGAATTATGGTGTAGTTAGGATCCCTTGCAATACAGCAGTGGCAAACCCTGCTCGGGATCTAGAGTATAGAGGTAAGTTATAATGCTTGGCAAATGTATGCACGGAGGTCCAAGTAGCCGCCTCAATAATGTCCTTGGTAGCCACTCCTCGTAAGAAAGCTGTGGTAGTGGCTGTAGCCCTTGTAGAGTGAGGTCTTATGTTCTGTGGAATTGGCTTTCCATGGTAGGAGTAACAGAATCTTATGCAGTTTCCTATCCACTTGGAGATTGTCTGTTTGGAAATTGCTTTTCCTTCCCTTCTTGTTGCATAGGCTACTAGAAGCTGGTCAGTTTTTCTATTGCCCTTGGTTCTGTCCAGGTAGTAGTGCAACTGTCTATGTACATCCAAGGTATGCAGCAGTCTTTCCCCCCTGTTCTGTGGATTGGGAAAGAAGGTAGGTAGGTGGATTGCCTGGTTTAGAGACACTCTGGATACCACCTTAGGCATAAATGTAGGATTAGTTCTCATGGATACTCTATCTTGATGGAAGATTAGGAAGGGTTGTACTGCCATTAAGGCCTGTAGTTCCGAAACCCTTCTTGCTGAAGTAATTGCCAGTAGGAAAGCAGTTTTCCAGGATAGGTGTTGAAGATCTGCTGTTGCTGCTGGTTCGAATGGAGGGAGTGTCAATTTTTCTAGCACAAAGTTCAAGTCCCATGCTGGTAATGGTGGTTTCCTAGGAGGTTTTACATTCTTGATTCCTCTGAGGAACTGCCTGAGTAGAGGATGTGAGAAGACAGGGGATCAAGCTGTATTCTGCAGAAATAGCTGATGCATGTATCTTGATGGAGGAATAGGACAGGCCTGTATGGAGAAGCTCTGCCAAATACTCCAGGATGTTGGCAATATCTATCTTTGACACATCTTTTCCACTTTCAGTGCTCCAAATGACAAACCTTTTCCATTTCCCTGCATAGTTCCTTCTTGTAGAAGGTCTGCGGGCCTCCAGGATAATGTTTTTAACCCTTTGGGATAAATCTGGGTTAGTTGTTGTTATGTAATGTTCCAGGCAGTTAGTTGCAGAGTTTTTAGATTTGGATGCATGATGTTGTAGTCGTTCTGAGTTAACATCAAAGGCATCAGGGGAAGTGTCCACGTTCTCCCCCGAGACATGCTCCTCAGCAATGGATACCAGTGTTGTCTTGGCCAATTTGGAGCTATCAGAATTATCCTTGGATGCTCCTCTTTGATTTTCAGTAGTACCTTGTGCATCAAAGGAAGAGGTGGAAATGCATATGCTGTCAGGCCTTTCCAACTGAAGGATAGAGAGTCCACCTTCCATGCAAGTGGGTGGTATGTCCTTGTGCAGAATTTCTTGAGCTGGTGATTGAGTGGGGATGCGAATAGGTCTATTTGTGGCATTCCCCATTTCTGTGTGATGGCCTTGAAGATGTCCGGGTGTAGCATCCATTCGTGAGCATCCGAGGTAGTTCTGCTTAACATGTCTGCTAGGATGTTTTCTTTTTCCGGTACAAATATTGCCTGTAACTGAATGTTGTAGCTCAGAGCCATATTCCATAGGTCCAGAGTCATTCGGCATAGGGGGTATGAATGAGTGCCTCCCTGTTTGTTGATGTACCACATGACTGTGGTGTTGTCTGTCCTTATCATCAAATGGCCTTCTTTGAGGAATGGTCTGAAATTCTGGATTGCTAGTTTTACTGCCAGCATTTCTTTTTGATTTATGTGCAGGTGCAGTTGATCTGGGGTCCATAATCCTTGTATGCATTTGTCTAGCATGTGGGCCCCCAACCTAGGTCTGAGGCGTCCGTTGTGATGGTTTGGCTTGCTTGAAAGTTGTGGAAGGGCAAGCCTGGGTTTGACTGGCATGCTTGAGCCCACCATAGGAACTCTTGTTTCAGGCATGGGATTAGTGGTACTTCGGTTTCTAAGCTGTGCCTGTGTTGAGACCATAAATTCTTTAGGTACCACTGTAATTTTCTCATATGCAGTCTGGCATGGGGGACCAGGATTATGCATGATGCCATGAAGCCCAAGGCCTGCAGTACTTTCCTTGCTGTTAGTTTGTTCTGCTTTGTTAATGCCAAGAAGTAAAGAGGGAGTTGTTCTTGTTTTTCTGCAGTTAGGAATGCCATCTGTTTTACTGTGTCCAATTCTGCACCCAAGAATGTTCTTGTTTGGGATGGTATTAGTCTTGACTTTTTAAATTGACTGTGTATCCCAGGGCTTGTAGTAAGCAAATGACTCTTTGTAAGTCTTTTGTCAGCTTGCTTTTGTTGTCCGCTTGTATCAGGCAGTCGTCCAGGTATGGATAAATTTGGATTCCCTGTAGCCTGCAATGAGCGATTACTGATGCCAGGCATTTTGTGAATACTCTGGGCGCAGTAGATAAGCCAAAGGGCAATGCTGAGAATTGATAATGCTCTGATCCTGCAAGAAATCTGAGGTATCTTCTGCAATTTGGTCATATGGGGACGTGCAGGTATGCCTCCTTGAGATCTAGAGTTACCAGCCAACACTCCTTGCCCAGCATGGGAAGAAGCTGCTGTAGGGTCAGCATTTTGAATTTTGGAACAATGATGAATGTGTTTAAGGCGGACAGGTCGAGAATAGGTCTCCAACTTTTCTCTTTTCTTGGTACTAGGAAGAGTCTGGAGTAGAATCCTTTGCCCTGTTCTGTTGGTGGTACTCTTTCCACAGCTCTCATCTTTGTTAATTGAGCTATCTGTTTTAGAGCTTCTGTTTTCTGATTTGGAGGTAGGTTTGGCATTCCTCTTTTACTGGTAAGGTGTGGAAATGAAACCTGTAGCCTTGGTCTATAGTCTGCAAAATCCACTTGTCTTTTGTGATATAGTGCCAATTTTTTTGAAAATAAGGCTAACTTTCCGCCTAAGGGTGCTGCTATTTGTTCCCTGGTAGGCGGTGTCAGAGCCAAGTCACTGTGATTGTCCTGTTGCAGTGGCAGTGGTTGTGTCTGTGCCTCGCTGGTTATTGCCTTGCCACTGGCGTCCTCTGTAGGCACCTCCTCTGGATTGATTTCTGCCTCTGGAACGTCTATTCCTGCCTCTCTGAGATTTAGAGGAGTCTGGAAAGGACCAATTTTGGAAGGCCAGTTCCTGCTAAACCTTGGGGCTGAACCTGTAAGAAATCTTTAACTGTTTGTACAGATTTTGCCTTCTCTTCCATTTTCTTCATTACTTGCTGGGCAGGAGAACCAAATAGACTGGCCTTATCCATAGGAGCATCTAACAGCTTTGCTTTAACATGATCCGGCAAGACCTGTTCTTTCAACCATGCATGCCTTCTTATAACTGTGCCAGTCATGGCTGATCTAAATGAAGCCTCCAGTGCATCATAGCCACATTTTAAAGAATGGTTACTAACCTGCTGAATGTTATTCACCATTTCTAAAACATATTTCTTATCTAAGGAATCATCAGAGGACAGTTTCTTAGTTAACTGATCAAGCATAAACTCTTGGTATTGGATCATATGAAACTGACAGTTCAAAGCTCTAGCTGAGAGAGTAGCAGAGGTGTAAACTTTTTTACCCCATCTCTCTAAGGACCTGGATTCCCTTTCAGAAGGGAGAGGGTTTTTGCTGAGGTCGAAGCTACTGCCTTAGGCCCCTGGGAGATAGTCTCAGGATCTGCAAGTGGGGCCTTGTATAGGTGGTGATGAGTGTCCGGTATCCTGTAAAACCTATCGGGTTTGGCAGGGGCTGGAGGTAAGGTATCAGGAGCAGTGCAAACATCATTAAATGCATCATCCACAACAGGCAGAACTGGAGGTATAGCTAAGGGGCTATGTTGCGGTAAGTGTAGAAAGGTCCTAAGCCTTTTTCTTGAATCTGAGAAATCTTGTCCCTGCCATTGGAATTGCTCTCTCATGGCATGTAAGGTTTCCCCAAAGGAAAATTCCTGTGGTGGAGAGGCAGATGGAATAGATTCTTCAGCATCGGAATCTTCATAAGTAGAAAAAGGAGCCTCTGGATGGTCTGTAATGTCTGAATCATCAGAAGAATCATCTGAGGACACTGTCTCTGGGGGCTCTGCTCTAGGTCTCTTTTCTGGAGGCTGAGAGGCCCTGTCTGGGTGAGATTGGGATCCCCTTATTAAAGAGATGAGATCCTCTGCCAGAGTAAGCATTTGAGAACTGGAACTGGGCCTGTGTGAGGGGGGCTTAACAGGCACTGATTTAGCAGTTTTGGCTGCTTTAGCCCTGGCAAAGGCCTTAATAGACATGGCTGCAGGAGGCCTAGCAGCACCACGTGCTGGGGTAGAGACATCCAAAGGGATGGTGTCCGATAATTCTAGAGGGACCACATTAGTAGGCAAAACTTCAGAGGCCGATTCAACTGGGGTAGCAGGAGCCTCGGTAGTAGTCATGGATTCGGCTGAAGATTGACCCGTTTGCTCGGTTTCGGCCGAAACAGAGACACTCACGGTTTGCTTAACCGCGGTTTCGGCCGAAACCGCGGACCGCGAGTGTCGGTCTTTTTCTTTGCATTTTTTTACAATTTGAGAAGTCGGAGGATCCGACGGCATAATGTACGCAAAATCTGAGCCGAAAAACTGTTCAGCAAACTCCGACCGACGCCTAAGCGTTCGTCGGTTGAAGGAAGCACAGGCTAAACAGGCTGCTACTTCGTGGTCTGGGCCTAAACAAGGTAAGCAGTAAGAGTGGAAATCTTTATGAGGTATTTGTTTCCCACAAGTTAAACAGTTATTTACTTTTTCTGACATCGGCTGAGGCAAGAAAGAGTCCCCAACGGGTACTTAGCTTTTAGAAGTCTTCGAAGTAGTATTCGGTAGTAGTAATCTCTGGATCTGACCGACCGGCACTTGCGAACAGCTTCTGCTTCGGGCGCCACGCGGCAAGAAAGACTGAGGAAAATGGCGTCGGCTGATGCCTTTATACCCGAAGACCAGCAGAGATGACGTCGGGTGAAGTGCGACACCAGCCGAGGCCAGACCCAGACTTTGGAATCCGGCCGACCGAAGGGCTGCCTGACGACAGGACAACCCATTTGTTAGGACTGCAGATGCATCCTTGAAGGACATCTGCCTTCCAGTTTATAGCCTGCTACAGACCACCCTCCCAAACCCAGGAACCCCACTCGGCCTTCCTGAGAACACTGGAAAATATGAAGGTCTCTCCAAACACCATTATATTGGGCGACTTCAACTACCCAAACATAGACTGGGAGCATTACTCTAGCTCCAACACCCTAGCCCAAAGGTTCCTAGAATTTATAAACTCAAATGCTATGGAACAACTTGTTACCACTCCCACAAGAGGGGAAAACATACTGGACCTGATCATCACCAACATGGGGACTCTATGCTCCAGACCAGAAGTGTATCCCTCACTGGTAAGATCAGACCATAAACTAATCTCACTGGATATTCACATCCCGACCCCACCCCCTGCCCAGAAAACCACAGCGAAAAACTTCTCTAAAGCAAATTTTACACTCCTCAAAACTGAGGTGGAATCCTTCACAGCCCCGGGCCTGTGGATATCTGCCCAGACTGCAGAATCCTTTATAAACGCATTCTCTGAACACCTTCAGGAATGCATGGATCATGCGATCCCAAATAAAACCAAGACCCAATCCTCCAAAGGCAGGCGTCCTGTCTGGTGGACCCCAGCCATAAACAAACTATACAATAGAAGGAGGAAGCTACTAAATGATAAAGCAAAATCCCAAAAAGGGAAGGCATCACTGATCAGTATTAGCAAAAACTACGGGCACACATAAAATTGTCTAAGGCCAGCTTCGAGAGAAAAATTGCACAGGACACTAAGGATAATCACAAGGCTTTCTTTAGTTATGTTAGGAACCTGGGTGGTAATTCCCAGATATGCTCAGAATTAGACCAAAATGACAAAAATACACGAACCCACAGACATTGCCAACATCCTAGCTGACAGGTTCAGCGCAAACTTCTCCCCCCCTCCCCACCAAAAGGGCAAATATCTATCCCAGCAGAGTGCTGCCCCTCTGACATCTCAGATGCTCAGGTAAGAGCCGCCCTCTCCAAAGCAAAAAACACAGCATCAATGGGACCAGATGGTGTCCTGGGTGCGTCCTACATGAACTCAAAGAAGAGCTAAACCCAAACATAAAACTACTGTTCAATCTCAGCCTTACTACAGGATATGTGCCCAAAGAGTGGCGTACAGCAACAGTGGTCCCTCTCCATAAAGGTGGTGCCTCAACGGATCCTGGAAACTATCGCCCCATAAGCCTGACTAGCTTGGTCTGCAAAGCTATGGAAAGGATCATCATGGACCTCATAAATAAAGATATTGGGGACCTATAAACACTGGATCCTACCCAGTCCGGCTTTGTTAAGGGCAGATCCTGCCTCTTAAACCTGGTTGATTTCTTTGAAACAGTCACCAAGGCCATTGACGAGGGGAAGGTGGTCCACACAGCCTACCTGGACCTCGCAAAAGCCTTCGATACAATACCCCACTCGGGCATTATAGATAAGCTCACCAGCTTAAATATAAACCCCTTTGTCACTAGATGGATTGCAAACTGGCTCAAGGACAGAACCCACATGGTTAGAATTGCTGGAGCCATGTCGGACTCCAAACCAGTTACAAGTGGTGTCCCACAAGGCTCAGTCCTGGCACCTCTTGTTCGGTATATATTTCTCGGAGGTACAGGCCAACACGGAAGGACTGTGGCTGACCAAGTTCACAGATGACTGCAAACTGGGCGCCATAATCGACTCTCCAGCCGACACAAGCATCCTCCAAAAGGGCCTCATAGAAACAGACAACTGGTGCCAGAGCCATGGCCTCAAGCTAAATGCCAAAAAGTGTACAGTCATCCCCTTTGGCAAAAACAAAGTGCCCACAAATTACCACATAGGTGGAAATCCATTAAGTACAGAAGTAGTAATTAGGGACCTGGGGACCCAAGTTGATAGCAATCTCTCATTTGACAACCACGTGGCCAAAGTGGTTAGAAAAACATTTTATATAGCCCACTTAATCATGAAGGGATTCATATCTAGATCAGGGGAGGTCATCGTGCCTCTTTACTCATCCCTCATCAGGCCCATAATTGAGTACAATGCCCCTTTTGGGATGTACCTTACCAGACACCTGCAGCAACTGGAAAGACCCCAAAAGTACCTCACCAAGAGGATCAAAGGGCTCAAACAGATGCCATATGCTGCCCGGTTAAAGAAACTCCAGCTCTACTCAGTGGCATACCGCCTGTTCAGAGGCGATCTGTGCCTGACATATAAAGCCATGTCCAACCCGGAATTAATGGACATGCTGCACCTCAGAAAATCCAAATCCCATCGAGCTACGCTCGAGACTTGAACCTCAGCACTGAAATAAATAGGACATGCTGGAGGGACAGATTCATAACCCAGAGGCTCCCTTCACTCTGGAATAAAATCCCAGTCCAGGTTAGGCAGAGTCCCTCATTGACTCTCTTCAAGAGGAATCTTGATGAGTGGATGGGAGATCATAGGTTTACCCCGGGTATCACTTCTGTGTCACTGTTAGATAGAGGCACAGTATACTAACCTCGAAAAAGGGCATAGCAAAATAAATTTAAAATGGGTGGCGAAAGCCAAACACATTCTGGCTAGGCTTATAAATGCCCTAGGGCAGATAGCCTAGTATGAACCTATGAACCTATGAACCACTATATTCTTTTGGAGAAAGTGGTACTTCAACAGCGACACTACTATTTTTGTTCTTGTAAGCCATGGGCTTTTATACTGGTGAGGTTTTTCACAGAGGTTTTTTGAATTGGTTGCCCAACCATGGGAAGGGGATTTACTTCAGGATTTGGTTTGGAGTGCGCCTTTTGTTTGGTTTTCCTTATGTCAGTGTCTTTAACAAAAATCAGCTACTTTGTATAGCTGCAGCACTTGCATAGGGCTTTCTGACGTGGTTCAGCAGTCAAAAAAAGGAAGTTCTGTGTAGCTTAGCTTGTTTTAGTCACAGTGCTGGGCTGTTATTCTTAAATGTCAGTTACTTAATTTTGTCTCTTTTTTTCAGATGCGATTATACAGATTATGCATTTTTTCTGTGGAACATTTTGTGTGGAGCAGTTCATTGTTTTATCTCTGCTGTGGTGCTGGTGCAGAAACATTAACCCTTCTTTTCTAATATGAACACCGAGCATTTTTTAATGATAAAACAGTACTGCCCATTCTATGCTGCATTTTAACAAAAAAGTTATGCTTTTCTAAACAATAAAGTGAGAACCTATCTATAGGAAATTATGGATGCTTCAAGTATTTCATTAATCAGGGGGTGAGTTGTATGCAGAAACAAGAATGCCACTGAAATTTTCTACTCAATGCCATAGTTTCAGAATTTATTTCTGAGTTTGAAAATGTTCATACAAAGCAATACTGATTGTACTTTGTACTGTTTAAACAATAAATTAAAAAGTTTCACATCCTACTCAAATGTCCTAGAGCTGTACTGCTTCACCATGGTTTAAACAGCTAACCTTCTAAGCTGTGTCAGAAAGATGATTTTACATCCAAGTGCATTTTTAAGTATATAATTCTTTTTGAAAAGCACTTAATTGAAACTTTAATGTGCATCAACAATACAGAGACTAAGGACTAGCAGTGATAGTGCAGTGATGAGTAGATGGATTCCACAGTCACTGAATAAAATATATGATTAAAGTCAAATTAGTAATGCTCTGCCAAATAACATATGCGGACAACAATACAGATTTCCATAAAAGATCGGTCGAGCCCCGGGTTAACAACGACCGCCACCAGTACTGTTAGCCAACAGGGTGCTGGCAGAAATTGGGCTACTGTTGGCAGAAGGAGAAGAAGAGGGGGAAGGCATGCCCAAAAGCAGAAAGAGAGGAGGAAGGTTAGGAGTGTAGTAGTGAGGGTAGGAACTTTGAATGTTAGCAGTATGGCTGGTATAGGTAGAGACCTAGCTGATATGATGTAGAGAAGGAAGGTTGATATATTGTGTGTGCAAGAGAACAGATGGAAGGGGAGTAAGGCCAGGTGTACAGGAGGTGGTTTCAAATTGTTCTATCATGGTGTGAATGGGAGGAGAAATGGGGTAGGGGTTATTCTGAAGGAGCAGTATGCCAAGAGTGTTTTAGAGGTGAAAAGAGTGTTGGATAGAGTAATGTTTATGAAGCTGGAAATTGATGGTGTAATGATGAATGTTGTTAGTGCATAAGTTGGGTGTGCAATGGATGAGAAAGAAAAATTTTGGAGTGAGTTGGATGAAGTGGTGGTGAGTGTACCCAAGGGTGAGAGACTGGTGACTGGAGCGGATTTCAAGGGGCATGTTGGTGAAGGGAACAGAGGGGATGAGGAAGTGATGGGCAGGTATGGTGTTAAGGTGAGGAATACAGAAGGTCAGATGGTAGTGTATTTTGCAAAAAGGATGGACATGGCTATGGTGAATACATATTTTAAGAAGAGGGAGTAGCATAGGGTGACATACAAGACTGGAGGAAGATGCACACAGGTGGATTATATCCTATGCAGGAGGGCCAGTCTGAAGGAGATTGGAGACTGTAAAGTGGTGACAGAGGAAAGTGTAGTTAGGCAGTATAGAATGGTGGTTTGTAGGATGACGATGGTGATCAAGAAGAGGAGGACTAGTGTGAGAGCAGTGCCAAGGATCAAATGGTGGAAGATGAAAAAGGGCGATTGTAAGGTGGAGTTCAGAGAAGAGTTAAAACAGGCACTGGTGGACAGTGAAGAGTTACCAAATAGCTGGGTAACTACAGCAGAGATGGTAAGGGAGACAGCTAGAAAGGTGCTTGGTGTGACATCTGGACAGAGGAAGGAGGACAAGGAGACCTGGTTGTGGAATGAGGAAGTACAGGAGAGTATACAGAGGAAGAGGCTGGCGAAGAAGAAGTGGGATTGTCAGAGAGATGAAGAAACTAGACAGGAGTATAAGGAGATGAAAAGCATGGCAGAGAGAGGTGGCGAAGGATAAGGATAAGGCATATGGAGAGTTGTATGAAAGGTTGGACACTAAAGAGGGAGAAAAGGACCTGTACCGATTGGCTAGACAGAGAGACTGAGCTGGGAAAGATGTGTGGCAGGTAAGGGTGATAAAGGATAGTGAGGGAAATGTACTCACAAGTGAGGAGAGTGTGTTCAGCAGATGAAAAGAATACTTTGAGGGGCTGATGAATGAAGAGAATGAGAGAGAGAGAGAAGGTTGGATGATGTGGGGATAGCGAATCAGGAAATGAAACAGATTAGCAAGGAGGAAGTATGGACAGCTATGAAGAGCATGAAGAATGGAAAGGCTGTTGGGCCAGATAACATACCAGTGGAAGCATGGAGGTGCTTAGGAGAAATGGCAGTGGATTTTTTAACCAGATTGTTTAATGAAATCTTAGAAAGTCAGAGGATGCCTGAGAAGTGGAGAAAAAGTGTTTTTGGTATCTATTTTTAAGAATAAGGGTGATGCGCAGAGCTGTAGTAACTACAGAGGGATAAAACTGATCAGTCACAGCTTGAAGTTATGGGAAAGAGTGGTGAAAGCTAGGTTAAGAAGGGAGGTGATGATTAGTGATCAGCAGTATGGTTTCATGCCAGGAAGGAGTACTATAGATGCAATGTTTGCTCTGAGAGTGTTGATGGAGAAATATAGAGAAGGTCAGAAGGAGTTGCATTGTGTCTTTGTGGACTTGGAGAAAGCATATGATAGGGTGCCTAGAGAGGAGTTGAGGTATTGTATGAGGAAGTCAGGAGTGGCAGAGAACTATGTAAGAGTGGTACAGGATATGTACGAGGGTAGTGTGACAGTGGTGAAGTCTGCAGTGGGAGTGACAGATGCATTTAACGTGGAGGTGGGATTACATCAAGGATCAGCTCTGAGCCCTTTCTTATTTGCAATGGTGATGGACAGGTTGACAGACGAGATCAGACAGGAGGCCCCATGGACTATGAAGCTTGCAGATGACATTGTGATCTGTAGTGAGAGTAGGGACCAGGTTGAGAAGACCCTGGAGAGGTGGAGATATGCTCTAGAGAGGAGAGGAATGAAGGTCAGCAGGACTAAGACAGAATATGTGTGTGTGAATGAGAGGGAGGATAGAGGAATGGTGAGGATGCAGGAAGTAGATTTGGCGAAGGTTGATGAGTTTAAGTACTTGGGATCAACAGTTCAGAGTAATGGTGAGTGTGGAAGAGAGGTGAAGAAGTGAGTACAGGCAGGGTGGAATGGGTGGAGAAGAGTGTCAGGAGTGATTTGTGACAGACAGGTACCAGTAAGAGTGAAAGGGAAGGTCTACAAGAGGGTAGTGAGACCAGCTATGTTGTATGGGTTGGAGACGGTGGCATTGACAAAAAGGCAGGAATCAGAGCTGGAAGTGGCAGAGTTAAAGATGTTAAGATTTGCACTGGGTGTGACAAGGATGGACAGGATTAGGAATCTGTATATTAGATGGTCAGCTCAGGCTGGACGGTTTGGAGACAAAGTCAGAGAAGCAAGATTGCATTGGTTTGAACATGTGCTGAGGAGGGAAGCTCGGTATATTGGGAAAAGGATGTTAAGGATGGAGCTGCCAGGTAAGAGGAAAAGAGGAAGGCCTAAGATAAAGTTTATGGATGTGGTGAGAGAGGACATGCAGGTGGTTGGTGTGACAGAGCAATATGCTGAGGACAGGAAGAAATGGAAGCAGATGATCTGCTGTGGTGACCCCTAATGGGAACAGCCGAAAGAGAAGAAGAAGTAATGCTACAAAGAGAGGTATTGAATTTCATGCCCATAATCAGAACAAAAGCAAAGGAGTAGGATGAAAAACAGGTTGGAAGAGCAGCAAAAGTTGGAGGTAAAGGCAGTAGACATGGCAAATAAGGATCAACAGAGGTGGACAGAGGATGCTGAATTGGAAAATCTGCAAGCCAGAAATGAGATCAGTGTGCCTTGGGTTAAACTGATGGAAGCAGTGAAAGTGGGATTTGGAAAGTAACATCTTGCAACCTGTGAGGCAATACAAATATTGGCACTGGCAGAAGAATTTAGATGACATGCAGATAAAAATAAATGAAAAGTACAAAATAAGCAATTTATTGATGACCCCAAAATGTTTTACCAAGAATTGTGAAACAAGGCAAAAGGAATGGAAACACCACTAAAAAAGAAAAAGTAGATACATTTTGGAGAAATATCTATGAAGGTCCTGTGGAACATAACAAAGATGCTAAATGGATAGAAGAAGTAAAAGAAAAAATAAGAAGATCAAATGTACAGGATATGAAATAGGATGAAGTAACGGCCAGAGACATTGAAACAAAGTTAAGAAAAGCTCCTAATTGGAAAACCTCAGGCCCAGATGCAGTACTTAAGTTCTGGCCAAAAGAATTAACATATTTACATGAAGATTTAGCCATGAGTAAGAACTATTTGTATGCGAACCTCGAACAGACACCAACCTGGTTAACAACAGGAAAAACAATGCTCCTACTTAAGAGTGAACCTGTAAGCTATCCTAAAATCTATAGACCAATAACTTGCCTTCTGACGATGTAAAAACTATACACTGGAATTGATGCCGACAGAGTTTATAGTCACTTAGAAGAAAACTCAATAGCAATAGAACAAAAGGGTAACAAAAGAAAGTCAAATGGAACAAAGGATCATTTGTTGTTAAATAAAGTCATAATGGAAAACTGTAAAAAGGGGAAGAACCCAAGTATGGCATGGATAGCCTATAAAAAAGAATTTGACAGTATCTCATTTTCATGGATGAAAGAGTGCTTAAAAATGTATGAGATACACCCTACACTGATAGATTACATTACAGCAACCATGAAACAGCAAACAGCAAACCATTTTGGACTTAAGCCACGCTTAAGGACCAATTATTATTCCAGAGATAAAAATTCAAGGAGGAATATTCCAAGGATACTCTTTTTCACCGCTGCTCTTTTGTCTTGCCTTTAACTCATTGAACTGTCTACTTAACAGATTAGGTCATGGCTATAATTTGGTTTCCAGAAAACAACAAAGTATAAAGACTTCTCATCTTCTTTTTGTAGATATTTAAAACTGTATAGTTCATCAGATGAGGAACAGAAAGCACAACTGCAAGTAGTCAAACCTTTTTCAGCTTTATTTTATTTATTTATTTTACATTTATTTACCATGAAAGTCCAACTTGATACATGTCCTTTTTCAGCGGCGGCCTGGGGAGAAAAGCTCCACATATATTTTAAGTATGAGATAGTGTTATACATTTAACATAGAGTAGGACATTCTTTTGTAAAACAAGAGCATTTACAGGATACACAGTATGTCAGAGAAGGCTATACATAAGAACAGAGATAGTAAACATTGGCAAATACAAGTTACAGTGAAATGTAACACATTTGTGCATTTAACATACAGTCAAAAGTTAAAAATCTTTAGTAGCAAGGAGTTTTACAAGATTGTCATATTTCTGAGTATATAATTAGTATACAAAACATGTATATAAAGTTAAAGAAGAGAGCATCTACTAGTCTGTGGGTCGGTGATGTTTAGATGACTACTATAGTCATGTAAGTAAGAGGAATGATGGCTTATTTTCAGTACATATACCTTGGTAACAGAGTTATTAAAAAACAATGTTAGTATATGGTGATAAGAAAGAAGTTCTAGCCAAGTGTAGTGCATGAGCAAAGCCATGTTTTAGATAACTGAGAATTCATTTTGAACTGGGAAAAGTTAGAAGTAGTTATTATGTCTGAAGAAAATGCATTCCAGATTTTTGCTATAAAGTTTGAAAAGAGGCAGTCTCCTGCATTTGGTCATTTGGTCTTGGTAAATGTGCAAAAACAACCTTTAAAGTAGAAAATCTGCAGCACCAAGAAAACATCAGTCTGGGACAGGAATGTGATATAAAAGAACATGTGCAAGAGGGAATGTATAAATATTTGGGAACTGATGAACAATCAGCAGTAAAACATGAACATATGCGAATAAAACTTAGTAAGGAATATTTTAGAAGACTAAAATTAATACTGAAAACAGCACTGACATCTAGGAAAAAAGTCCAAGCTATAAACCAGTTTGATTTTCCTGTCCTAACTTACAGTTTTGGAGTGACTGACTGGCCCCAAAAGGTGTTGGACAGGAAAACAAGAAGGATGCTTCATGCTCATTAAATGATTTATAAAAAGCATTGCATACCAAGACTATAAATTCCTCGTTCTGAAGGAGATATGGACTTCCTTGAAATTGATAACATGCATAGATCTGCAATCGTGGTACTGCATACATATCAGCTGACCTCACAAGACCCAAATGTACTGAATGTTTTGAAACATGAGGAGAATAAGTCTAAGATGACTTCCCTGCTTAGTTTAGCAGAAGCATATCGACATCAAGCAGGAATGAAAATCAAACCAGAAGTAGATAAAAATCAGACAGCAACTGAATGTGCCAAAAAACAAAAGAAAGAATATAAGGTTTAGGATCAGGTGGGAGGGCAAGAAATGTGGAAGATGCATAATTGCATAAATACAGTTGCAAGTACAGAAAACTATTGGAACAATGTCATGTTGATCAGGATCGAATGCAGGAATGGTTAAGGAGAGGTGAATTTAAACCAAAAGATGAAAGGTTAGTATCTGTGGCCCAAGACAATGGACTACGTACACATTGGTTTACAAAGTCCATTGAATATGCGGGAGAGAAAGACAAACATAGGTTCTGTAAAACAATTGGAAACAATCGCACATTTTGTTGCTGATTGTGATATACTAATGGCAGAAGGACTGTATCTATGTTATTTGCATATATCTCCCCCCAGGAAATAATATTAATACACTTGAAAACATACTTAATCACCTCTCTACACATCTACCTCAGGAAACCATTGTCCTAGGAGACTTTAATATAGACTGGATAACCTGCTCTTTGCCCAATCCCACCAATCACATAAATCTTCATGGTTTCTCTCAAATAATTACCACTCCTACCAGAATCCATAAACCAAGTAATAAAACAACCACCTTAGACTGGATCCTTCTCAATAGCCATCATAATACTTACAAACCAGGAACCCTTCCAGACGATATTAGTGACCACATGATTACCTATATTATTAAGCAAAAAATTCATTGTCCTAATTATAATAATGTTACAACCTTCCGCTCCAAAAAATTCTTCAATCCTCAGTCCTTCCAAAATGAACTCAAAGCATGTGATTGGTCTCCCATCTTACACCTTAAACTAGATGAAGCAGTAACCTACTTCAATACAAAATTCCTTCATATCCTCAACTTCCATGCCCCACTTCGTTCCTCCCGCATAAGGACCAAAATTGCCCCCTGGCTTACAAAACAAACTAGGCAAAAGATCCTCCTCAGAAATAAAATTTGGAACAAATGGAGAGCCTCTAAAAGTCCATCAGATCATCTTTACTCCAAACAGTTAAGAAATGCCACCAAGAAAGACATTCTCAGGGACAAAAAAGACTATTACTTTCAACTCCTACAAACCCATAAAGAACAACCTCAGAAATTCTGGTCAGGCATTAACAAACTTCTTCAGCCAGGTCACTCTAAAACTCCTTCACCTTCCGGATTCAACCAAAATAACTCTGACCAGATTCCAGATGCTTTCAATAAATATTTTACTGAAGCCATTCTAACCCTTGCCAATTCTATACCACCAAGCACCTCTTCACCTCTAAACACCCCTAATACTACAACTCCTACCTTTCACATACAACCTGTCCCTACATCCCAAATTTCCAAACTCCTCCAAAAACTTAAACCCTGCACCCCTTCTGCTGACTGCCTTCCAGCAGAATACCTGCAAATAGCAGCTAAAGCCATTGCCTACCCCATCTCCATCCTTATAAACAGAACAATTTCAGAAAGTAAAATCCCTTCCATATGGAAAGTATCCCACATCATCCCCCTACACAAAGGTCTACTCATCTACTGAGCTCTCAAATTTTAGGCCTATAGCCTTACTCTCACCAATTGCCAAAATAATGGAAAAATGCATACACAGACAACTACTTGACCACCTTATCCATAATAACATACTTGCCAACTGCCAACATGGCTTTAGACCATTCCATAGCACAACTACCACTCTACTATCCTTTACTGACTATAAACAAAAATCGTAACAACAATACTTTCTCTTCTGCTCTATTTATTGACCTTTCAAAGGCCTTCGACATGGTGAACCACAACTTACTCATTGAAATCCTAAAAGCCCAATCACTTGACTCACAATCTCTACTATGGTTTAAATCCTATCTTGAAAACAGACAGCAGGCAGTCCTTTGGAATAATACCCTTTCTTCTTCCCTCCCTGTGAACATCAGAGTACCTCAAGGCTCCATTTTAGGTCCTCTTCTCTTTTCATTATTTATTAACAATCTACATACCAAAATTCCTCAAGCCACTTGCATTCAATATGCTGATGACTCAACATTAATTTGCTCTACCAAGTCCATAAACTCATATATAAATATAGTCCCTGACACCACAACCCGTTTACTGGGTGTTACAATTGACAACACCCTTAGCTTTGATGACCATATTAACTCAACAATAAAAACTGTCAACAAAAAACTAGGCTCCCTCTACAGACTCAAACCCTTCCTTACCCCCCCCCCCCCAGCGAGAATTACTATTGCTCAGACCCACCTATCCTCTACCCTGTTCTATGCTTCTGCAATTTATACTAATCTGTCTAGAAATAACATTACTAAACTTTCCACCTGTTATAATAATATAGCTAGATTTGCTACCAGTTCCCCCTATAGAACACACCACTGTCACAACCTCAAACAACTGGGATGGCTACAACTGGATAACAAATTACTCTATCAGCAACTTGTTATCACCCAAAAAATACTCTATCACCCTAATAATACCCCAATCCTTACTAATCTAATCACCCCCTACAAAAATCTCCCTACACTTCGCTCAGCTAACAAATTTCTAGTTTCTTCTGTCAAATCTAACAACAAAGCAGGGGACTCACTCTTCTCCAACACAGTGGGAAAAAGCTGGAATCAACTCCCTAGTGAACTTTCCTCTCTTGCTTCCACTCAACTATATAAAAAGCATCTTAAAGAATATCTAAAGAATCGGTGGCTTTGTCCCTGCTCCAAGTCTGATTGATTAGACCCAATATACAAGAATTACACCAGAACCAGGTTCCTATTGTTCTTTCCTTTCTTGCATCTACTTCCACCTGATAAGAATTAACTTTAACCAGCATCTGATAACTCATTGCCTTATATAACCCTCTCTGACCTCTAAACCTCTTTTCTACTGTCTCAACTCTTCTCTTCTTCACTGCTTTATAAAAAAAAAAAAAAAAAAAAAAAAAAAAAAACACACGATGTTATATTTTTTGGAATTCTTTTTTTATAAGTATCTCATCCTCAAATTAAACAATGTGTTTTTAAATAGATGTAATTTTTTACTGTATAATGTAAACTTGTCTCTGCTACTGGTTGGAGCTTTTCTCCCTGGGCCTCTACTGAAAATGGACATATATCCAGTTAGACTAGCCCAGTCAATAAATGTAAATAAATAAATAAATAATAATGTGGCAAGACTGTTGCATTGGGGATTGTGCAAGCATTATAATACTGAGGCAGCTGAAAAACAATGAAAACATGAGCTACAAAGCATTATAAAAAATGATGACGCTTATATCACATGGGATCACCCATTACCAACAGTTCAAAAATAGATGCATGAAAAACAGATATAGTAGTCCAGGAAAAGAAGACAGAAGTAGAATTGATCACTGAAACTGCTGTACACAGTGCTTACAGTGTCTTGCATAGAGAGAGACACAAAGTCATAAAATACCAGGATTTGCAAGCAGAAATGAGGGCAATGTGAAAGAAGGATACTCAGACAGTTCCAATAGTAGTAAGAGCAACAGTTCTTATAAAAAAATAATTTACAATAACATTTAGATATGTTACTGGAATATGCTGCGGTGGTAGTGTTGTTACCTCACAGCAAGAGGTTCTCCCGTTCGATTCTCGGCTCGGCTTGGGAGTGCCTTCTGTCTGGAGTCTGCATGTCCTCCCCGTGGTTGGGTAGCATTCGAAAGACATGAGTGAATAAATGGGCGTGCCTTCGTTGAAGGTTGGGCGTCGAGCTGACACCTCAGCGTTTCGTAAAAATCTACTGCCAATCATTAGCGGACCGGAGTTCCGCTGTGGCGACCCCTTACCAGGAAAAAGCTGAAAGACACAACAACTTAGATATGTTACTGATACATGTAACTCCATACAAATTGTAGACGGAGTCATTACTGGGCACACTGCAGGTGCTGCAAAGTGTACTTCTGGCTAACATCAAAGACTGAAACTCTGTAATTTAATGAACTTTAATCATACTTTGACATATGAATGGGTTCCATTCCTGTCATAGTATTAGAAACCCAAAAGACTTGGAGAAATTAAAAATCAGAATTTAAAGTATGAAAAGAGAGACTGTGGAAGGTGTTCATTCCTATGTGGATGCTATTTAGTCATTACAAAAAGAAAGATGAGGACTTGAAGGAAAATATGCATCTGCAGTTACAGAGATGGAGAAACTCTGGCAAAGGCAAGCAGATTTTGAATACAGAGCATATCTGAGAAGAAGCCATATCACTAGGTGCCTGAAAAGGAAAACAAGATGTGATTTTGCAATTTTGTGTATAAAAAAAAGAAAACAAAGGAAAAAACAAAACTTGGACTGTTTTATATCCTCTGCAAGTAAAATTTGAGAAAAAACATAGGATTTTTGTACCTGATGGACAGGGTGAGATTGTCTGATGAAACAATTCAGTCACATACTGTTGAAAATTATAAGGTAGAGGATAGTACAGTTGTGTAAGAAAATGTACCATAATAGTACACGTTTGAATTATCGCTGCTACACTAGTCTAAGTGTACAAAAGATGCTACTACCAGCCATCTTCCAAGCCTTAATGGCACCTTCCATGTACCCAGAATGTTAACCAGCTAGAGCAGAGCTAAAGAAAGAGTGATTTGGTCATCAAGCCCTTCGGAGCTTTCATGCCAACAGAGAGAAGGAAGGTACAGCCCTGACAAGGTCAATACTAGGAAAATAAAAATAAAGGTCTTCATCCTGTCAACAAAAACATGCAAAAATAGGAGGATGGAGGGAAGAAGCTGCTACTGCAGCAGTGATTATTTTAACATCTACTTTTATGGTAAAAAGAAGTTATGTCGTACCATAACGTTCCATCTGTGTTGTTGATCTTTGTTATTTCATTACAGATAGGACCTCGGTTCCATCCTCGGAACCGATATGGCCGTTTCCTAGCTTGCGCAAGCCAAAAACTCTCAGCTAAGAACCTACCCACAATGCCCCTCTCCTAGTTACTCCAGATCGAGTTTGGTCACTGTGGCCGTGGGTTGGGGAAGACAGAATGGTCGATACCAAAGATTTGTTTGTGGCTTCATCCATCATAGCATTTCTTCCTTGCAATGGTTTGTAAGGCGTATCATGTGGTTGAGTGGGTGGGTTAACAACGACCATTGTGCGGAAAGGTGCCACTGCAGGATTCTCATGTGCAGTCTCGCCAGTGGTACTAACATAATGGCAGCTACCATGGAGCCCAGGAGTTGCAGTACAAGACGTGCTGGTACATATGTGTGAGGAAGAAGGTCTTGGATTTGGTGTCTTATTTTCAAAAGCCTGTGAGGGGGGAGAGAAGCTTGACAGGATGTTGTGTCGAAGACCGCTCCAATAAATTCCAGTGTTTTCATTGGGGACATCTGAGATTTGTCTTTGTTGATTGTAATCCACAAGTGAAGACTGAGACCTTGAGTGTAAGAGAGGCTGTGGACTAGGAGATTCCGGCTCGGAGCGGTAAGTAGCCAGTTGTCTAGATAGGGAAACACCTGGAACCCTTGTAGTCGAAGATGAGCTACCACAACTGCTATATATTTGGTGAACACTCTGGGGGCTGTTGAGAGACCGAATCCATCTTTATGTGGTAGTAAGCATCCAGGAGGTCTATAGAGCACATCCAATTGTCCCTTCCTAGGAAGGGAAGAATGGACTGTACTGTGACCATCCAGAATTTTTGAGGTTTGATAAATTTGTTCAGTAGGCTGAGATCCCAGATTGGTCTTTAGTCCCCTGTCTTTTCTGGCACTAAAAAGAACCTCGAGTAAAACCCGGATCCTGTCTGGTCTGGCTGGGACTGGTTGGATGACTCTTTTTCTTAGCAGCTTTTCTTTTATAAGGCTGCTAATTTCCTCTGATTGGGTGGTACATCGGGGATTCATTTGACGGGTCTGGGAGTTAAATCGAATGGTATTTGGTAGCCTCTGGATATTATTCTCTGCACCCAAGCATCGGTAGTAAGATGCCAGGCTGGTAGATACAGAGAAAAATGACCCCCAACTGCTTCCAGAGAAAAGCAATTGGGCCGCTGCTCAGGAGCGCTGGTAGGGTCTGCAGGTGAAAGAATCTCTGGCACGCTGGTTACGCGGACCCCCTCTACCCTGAAAGGGGTGTCTTCCATAAAAGTTGCCCCCTCTGCCCCAGGGGGGTTGTTCACCACGAGTGTCACGAAAGGATCCTTGGGATTTCTTGAACCACATCTTTACTCCCTTCTGGTTCCTGAAGTAGGACCTCTGGGGGTTGGAAAAGCATATGCCCACAGCAGACAAGGTCTTTCCGTCTTTCTCACTATGTGCAAGTGTGTCTCATACCTTGGATCCAAAAAGTGCAGATTCATCGACAGGTACATTGACGAAGGAAGATTTAAAGGGGTCTGCGAAGTCACACAACCGCATCCAAGCATTACATCTCATGACAACACCAGATACAGCAGCTCGACCTTCCCCCTCAGTGGTGTGATATATCAAACGCATCGAGGAGTTCTAATGGATTCAATGGTAGCTAGCTGTGAGGCAACAGTGTTACGCACCTCATCAGGCAGTACCCCCACCAAAGAGGAAGACATTTCAGAAATTAGGTCTCTTTGGAGTTCAGTAAAGTGTGCCAGATAGTTCAGTGACCGAATGGTGAAGGTCAAGCATAGGTCTGCTTCCCGAGTCTGTCCATGGTCCAGGACTCTCTGTTTGGAGGATGGACAGTGGAACTATCTTCTGCCAGTTCCCTCTTGGTGGCCGCCACCACGACCATAGAATCAACTATCAACTGCTTGGACAAGTGGGGCTGATCTTCAGGTGTAGATAAAATTTTGTCTGGCCTCCGGGGGACAGGTTCTACATTAACCGGGGCCTTCCAGGCATGCTGCGCAATTAGTTTAACAAGGTCATCTGCTGGTGCGGTCACCCAGGAAGTAGATGGCTGGGCACGGAAGGCCTGTAGGAACACCGAGTCCTCAGAAGAAGGGTTAGAGGACTTCCATTCCCCCTCTGTTTGAGGATTTCGAGAATGTCTCCGAAAGAAACATCGTCTGGGGGATAACATGGGGACCCTTCCCCCTCATCACAATCAGTGTCTTCTGTGATAGATTCCTCCAGGGAATCAAGGTGCTTCGTCTTGCACCATTTCTTCTGGGGTGGCTCTCCAGTGGGATCTTCTGAGGAGGACTTCAGACAAGGGGTTCCCTGGTTCTTGTGACTCCTGTGCCCTGGGACTCGACATAGCAGGTTGGGAGAGGTGCATGCTAGGAGAGGTTTCTGATACTGATGTCACTGTTGCTGACTGTGAGTCTTCGGAATGAAGGACCCTTTCCATCACCTCTACAGCAGGCCCACTCGAGGAGGGATGGGAGCCGGAACCAGGAGGGGCAACCTCAGAACTGGGGTCACACCCCACCATGCAGAGCCCACCTCCAGTTGAGGAGTTCTGAGAGAACTGGAAGCCGTCAGAACCATGGACATAGGCAGTGCCAGTGAGAAAATAGGCACTGGACTAGGTACCAAGGTATGGACGGTCCAAGCACCACTCCGAGAAAGCATCAGCTCCATTGGCGCTGATGCAGCAAGGGTGGTTGGTGCAGACTGGGAAAACACTGTTGTCGGAGCTGAGACAGTGTGTACCGAAGCGGACATCGGTACCAAGATCAGGGTGGATGCTGGAGGAAGATAAACAGGTCTAGCTGGAATGGGCAATCCCCTAGCTGCCAGAAGCTGGTCCACAACCCTCACTAGGTCTAGTTCAGAAAAACTCCTACTGGATCTAAAGGAGGCTGCTGAAGGGGAATCAGGTCTTTTATTTTATTTATTTATTTATTTTATTGACATTTGTTAACCGGGTTAGTCCAACTGGGCTAATAGCTCATTTTCAGTGGAGACCTGAGGAGAAAAGCTCCAGGTTACAAAAAAAGGGGCTAAACCTCTGCCCCCCAAAAAAGGTCGTAAATTGGAGAGTATCTTGTCCTTGGCAGGTATTAGAGTTTTGTAGCTGATGCAGCTGAAGAAACTGTCGGTACCATGGCTAGGGATGGTGTCGAGGCATGTACAGTCATCGGAGCCCATGGAGCCAAAGAAACTGTCAGCACCATGGTCAGGGATGGTGCCGAGGCATGTACAGTCATCGGAGCTGATGTGGGAACCAAGGACGGCACCGAAGTCAGTGGTGCCATGGTTAGAACCAAAATAGGAGTGAATATCATGGTCAGCACTGAGGGAGAGAACACAGAGCCTGGTGCTGCAGAGGTCTGCACCAAGGGTGCCGGTGAAGCATGGAACCGACTCGGTTCCATAACTGACGGAGATGCAGGAACCGAGTGACTCTGTTTTTCTTTATGTTTTCTGGTCTTAGGAGGGGGTGAGACCTCCGACCCAGATAGAGCCTCCGAGAAAGGTGTCTTGAGTAAACCTTTTAAAATAAGTTTATTCTTACATTCTGCTAGTGTCCGATTACTAATACTAGCACAAATGTCACAATCAGCTTTAATATGATCCACACCCAAACAGTAGACACAACGGACATGTATATCTGAGTTAGGCATCTTATGTCCTCACTTGCCACACTGTTTAAATCCCAATTTAGCTTTGTCTGACATGGTAAGGTAACATTGCTATACTACAGAAAAAAATAAGGGAGAAAATACCAGTGATGTAATTTTAAAGAATACCACTAGTAAAAAGGAAAAGCCTGTCAAAGACAGGAGAGAGAGACAGTACCAAAAAAGGTAAAAAAATTAAATTACCAAGGAAAAGGGTAGGAAATAGGCTTAGGTTATAGGTGACAGTGAGAAAAGGCTAACGTGACTAAAAATTTAGTAATTCTGAAGAAAAACTGTCATAAAATTAACAATTTTCTGAGAGATGGCAAACACGTCTGACTAGGAATGCAGCAAACGAGATCTGGAGTAACTAGGAGAGGGGCATTGTGGGCAGGTTCTTAGCTGAGAGTTTTTGGCTTGCACGAGCTGGGAAAAGTACAGTTTTGTACCTACCATAAATGTAGATGTTCGAAGATCCACATTGCTGCAGTCCTTACATTTGGGTAGTCCGCTGTCCTCGGTCAGCCCGAATATCAAAGTATAAGGCTGACGTCGGTCAAGGCGCATTTGACTGACATCAGGACGTCAGGGTACAAATGCGCATGACCGACGTCATATCCTCAGTCTTTTCTTGCCCCAGATGTCAGAAGACCCTAAAAATAAAGGTCAAAACCAAAAGACAGCAAACAACCAACCAACCATCCTTGCACTAACTATATGTACAATATATACAATATACACAATATGTACAACCCAACCCACACAACCACCTCTAACTACAGAGGGGAAGGAGGGAGGGTAAATTGGACTGCAGCAATGTGGATCTTCGAACATCTACATTTATGGTAGGTACAAAACTGTACTATAATAATAGCATAAACGAAGGCACACAACCAAAGGAGCCGTAACCCTGTTATCAAAGTCTGTACAAATAAAAAATCCACGGAATACAGGGTTAGGTTGCGGAAACACTATGACGCTTTTGTACTGAAGAAATAAATAACAAAACAGTTCTTCCACATCCAGTAGTGTTGTCAATGGTATAACAAAAGAACAAGGCAAACGTAGATAAAACGAACGTGTTTAATACATGTACGTTAGCGCTTTCACCCAAATGGCTTCTTCAGACGTTTTAATACAAATGAAAAAAAGGGGTTGTATTTATATAAACTATCTATAATCCTATTGGATGTCATCACTACGTAGACTTAATTAAAACGACCATGCAAGCTCTAATATAACAAATATAATGAACTGCACAAAATACATTGTAAAATCCTGTTCATTATATGCAATCTAATTAAAAACATTATTAAAAACATATAGCAGCACCTGCATTGCATAAAACAAAATAAAAAAATAGAAAAGAAGACGCTGAACTAAATAACACATATATGTGTGTGTAAGTATGATACTGAATGTGACGATATATGATAGGTACCTACAATATGAAATATTGAAATACCAAATACTGCAGTAATTTGTAAAAAATATATGTAAAAATAAATTATTTCCTCGGTCTAGGACACTTCCTATTTTTTAAAATGGGTTTTATATTAACTTTGTCATTAAGACCAGGGTGGCGATCTGCCTTACATCTAATTATCCACCGCAGTTCACATTCTAACGTGTGGTTAATTAGATCACCACCCCTAATACTCTCAGTTACTTTCTGTATCACTAGGAATAAAAAATTATGCTCAGGACCAGATTGTTTAACATGTCTGGCCAAGGCATTAATATCAGAACCAATTCTGATGTGATACAAATGCTCTCTGATCCTTTCCCTGAGCATTCTATTAGTTTTGCCTATATAGTATGCGGTGCAAGCTTGGCACCTAGCCAAATATATAACATTCCTAGTCAGACAACTGGTACCTGTGTTAAAATTGTACACAAAATTATTATGTGGATTAACAAAAATCATAGAAGGGTCAATCGCATCACATTGCTTACATTTACCACAAGGTTTTGTATTACATTCTACATTCCTAGGTTCAGCCTGTGTAACAAAGATATTCCTGTAACATAACATATTCCTAAGGTTTGGTTTATTCTTATAGACAACCCTCGGTCCATCACCTACCACTGTACTCAACTCAGGATCTAGCTTCAATATATGCCAATGTTTATCAAAAAATCTTCTAAAATGAGCAGCATCTCTAGTGTAAAACATAGGCGCTCTCAATGTTGGAAACGTGTCCTCCACTATAACATTATTCCCCACAGAAACTTCAGAAAAATAAGGTTTAGCAGAGGAGGTTCTAAGTCCATCAACTTCACTGATTTTCATATCTAATGCTTCGACAGAATAACCCCTCCCCAAAAACATGTCCCTCAGATTATTCAACTCTTCTCGGTAACCTATATCACTGGGGTTCAGCCTTGAGGCCCTCATCAATTGACCTTTCAATACATTGTCAAAGACGTATCTAGGATGCATGCTCTGACGGTGAAGGAAGGTGTTTTTATAACAAGATTTCCTATGTACACAAGTGTTCAAAAGGCCATTCTCAAGCCTATATACACAGACATCCAAGAAATTGATTAAGTCAGGTGAATAGCATAACGTAAACTTCAAAAAGGTGGTGGAACTATTGATCTTTCCAACAAAAGTAACAAGGTCTTGTATAGTACCATGCCAAATGAAAAAATTAGATCCACAAATCTCTTATAACAACCCACATGATCATTAAATTCACTAGTGCGGAATAAAAATTCCTTCTCCCAATGAGCCATCACTATGTTGGTAGCTATTAGCACAGGGTGCCCATAGCTACGCCATCATTCTGAATGTAAAAGGCATCACCAAACACAAAAACATTCTTCTGTAGAATGGTCTCCATAAAGAGACAGAGCATGTCTATCTTCTCCTCTGACATCGTGGAATGGTCTTGCAAAAAGTACTTCATATGTAACCCCTACCTCATTAGGGATCACTGTGAAAAGACTCACCACATCAAGGGTGACTAATAAATAGTCACTAGAGTCAGTCATCTCTTTCAAGTATGTATATAATTCCAGTAGGAATTGCTTACTGTCTCTCAAAATATGGGGGACATCATTAATCAATGGTCGTGTGAAGTATTCTATATATACTGACATTGGTTCCGTCAGCCAGCCTTGACCAGCCACTATTGGTCTCATGGGTGGTTTAGTAAGTGACTTATGGACCTTAGGGAGACCTTGAATCACAGGTATCCTTGGGTTATTAACCTTTAAATAATCAGATAGGTCCTTAGATATCAAGTTAGATGCAACCAAATCATCAAGCATAAAGTACACTTCAAAAACCATATCAGTTATCTTCGCCATATCTATCCTTTGGTAAAATGCCACATCACCTAGCAATTCCTTCATTGTGCCTATGTACATATTGGTGTCCATAATTACTATTGACCCGCCCTTATCGGCTGGTCTAATAGCTATGCTAGTATCCGCTACCAAAGTGTCTAGGGCTCGTCTCTGTCTAAAGCTTAGATTAAACCGTGTCTTAGGTTTATTATCATTCTCAAAATATGCATAAACCTCATTCTCAACCAATCTAGAAAATACATCCAATAAAGGGTGTATCTGTGGTATATACAAGCTGTTACTACGAAACTTCATCACACCATGTACATCATTCATTTGTCCAAAATCAAGTTTCAACTGTATATTCCTAATATATGCCTTCATGTCAATGATAGAATCAGCCAAATCTGCATTTCTAGTGGGGACAAAACTAAGGCCTTTATTCAAAACCTCTAGCTCATGTATCGTGAGGGACCTGTTGGATATATTAATAACTAGCGTGTTACTGTTCTTTCCCACATTTTCTTGATCGTTGGGCCATAAGTCTCGTTGCCAGAGCCCTTCCTCTTCTGGCGGCCCCTGCTCATAGACCTGTTCCTCCCTGTCCGTTGTTGTTGAGCTATAGGGAAAGGGGTATAAGTATTCTGTCCAGTAGGATTAGACTGGTGGGTCTCACCTATATGTGTCTTTCTCCTCACCACCATCTCTACACTAGAATCACTTCTTATATCAGGATTGTCACTATTATGAGCTCTGTTGCTCACATTAATGTTACTACCCACTTGCATATGTGCTTGTTTTTGTACAATCTTAGATGTAGAACATTCCCCATTATCACAACCATTCTCAACATTAAGGCGTTCCCCTTCATTGCAAACATCATTGTTCAAAACACATATTCCATCAGATATATCATCTACAATGTTAATAGCCCTTTTATCATGTCCAAGTTCATCAACAGTCACATTAGAAGTCCTGTCACGTCTGGTAACGGAACTGTGAAGTTCCATTCTATCCCTGTTGTCCTGGAATCTCGGCCAGGTGAAGACATTGTTGTTTTTAAAGTCAGTTGCGTCTCTCATTATTTTAATCTTCTTCTGCTCTGACATCAGACTTGATAGGTTGCTCGATAACGTTTCCTTGTTTGAGAAACGTATATTAGAGCAGAAGAAGATTAAAATAATGAGAGACGCAACTGACTTTAAAAACAACAATGTCTTCACCTGGCCGAGATTCCAGGACAACAGGGATAGAATGGAACTTCACAGTTCCGTTACCAGACGTGACAGGACTTCTAATGTGACTGTTGATGAACTTGGACATGATAAAAGGGCTATTAACATTGTAGATGATATATCTGATGGAATATGTGTTTTGAACAATGATGTTTGCAATGAAGGGGAACGCCTTAATGTTGAGAATGGTTGTGATAATGGGGAATGTTCTACATCTAAGATTGTACAAAAACAAGCACATATGCAAGTGGGTAGTAACATTAATGTGAGCAACAGAGCTCATAATAGTGACAATCCTGATATAAGAAGTGATTCTAGTGTAGAGATGGTGGTGAGGAGAAAGACACATATAGGTGAGACCCACCAGTCTAATCCTACTGGACAGAATACTTATACCCCTTTCCCTATAGCTCAACAACAACGGACAGGGAGGAACAGGTCTATGAGCAGGGGCCGCCAGAAGAGGAAGGGCTCTGGCAACGACTTATGGCCCAACGATCAAGAAAATGTGGGAAAGAACAGTAACACGCTAGTTATTAATATATCCAACAGGTCCCTCACGATACATGAGCTAGAGGTTTTGAATAAAGGCCTTAGTTTTGTCCCCACTAGAAATGCAGATTTGGCTGATTCTATCATTGACATGAAGGCATATATTAGGAATATACAGTTGAAACTTGATTTTGGACAAATGAATGATGTACATGGTGTGATGAAGTTTCGTAGTAACAGCTTGTATATACCACAGATACACCCTTTATTGGATGTATTTTCTAGATTGGTTGAGAATGAGGTTTATGCATATTTTGAGAATGATAATAAACCTAAGACACGGTTTAATCTAAGCTTTAGACAGAGACGAGCCCTAGACACTTTGGTAGCGGATACTAGCATAGCTATTAGACCAGGCGATAAGGGCGGTCAATAGTAATTATGGACACCAATATGTACATAGGCACAATGAAGGAATTGCTGGGTGATGTGGCATTTTACCAAAGGATAGATATGGCAAGATAACTGATATGGTTTTGAAGTGTACTTTATGCTTGATGATTTGGTTGCATCTAACTTGATATCTAAGGACCTATCTGATTATTTAAAGGTTAATAACCCAAGGATACCTGTGATTCAAGGTCTCCCTAAGGTCCATAAGTCACTTACTAAACCACCCATGAGACCAATAGTGGCTGGTCAAGGCTGGCTGACGGAACCAATGTCAGTATATATAGAATACTTCACACGACCATTGATTAATGATGTCCCCCATATTTTGAGAGACAGTAAGCAATTCCTACTGGAATTATATACATACTTGAAAGAGATGACTGACTCTAGTGACTATTTATTAGTCACCCTTGATGTGGTGAGTCTTTTCACAGTGATCCCTAATGAGGTAGGGGTTAAGTATATGAAGTACTTTTTGCAAGACCATTCCACGATGTCAGAGGAGAAGATAGACATGCTCTGTCTCTTTATGGAGACCATTCTACAGAAGAATGTTTTTGTGTTTGGTGATGCCTTTTACATTCAGAATGATGATGGCGTAGCTATGGGCACCCGTGTGCCAATAGCTACGCCAACATAGTGATGGCTCATTGGGAGAAGGAATTTTTATTCCGCACTAGTGAATTTAATGATCATGTGGGTTGTTATAAGAGATTTGTGGACGACCTTTTTCATTTGGCATGGTACTATACAAGACCTTGTTACTTTTGTTGGAAAGATCAATAGTTCCACCACCTTTTTGAAGTTTACGTTATGCTATTCACCTGACTTAATCAATTTCTTGGATGTCTGTGTATATAGGCTTGAGAATGGCCTTTGAACACTTGTGTACATAGGAAATCTTGTTATAAAACACCTTCCTTCACCGTCAGAGCATGCATCCTAGATAATGCCTTTGACAATGTATTGAAAGGTCAATTGATGAGGGCCTCAAGGCTGAACCCCAGTGATATAGGTTACCGAGAAGAGTTGAATAATCTGAGGGACATGTTTTTGGGGAGGGGTTATTCTGTCGAAGCATTAGATATGAAAATCAGTGAAGTTGATGGACTTAGAACCTCCTCTGCTAAACCTTATTTTTCTGAAGTTTCTGTGGGGAATAATGTTATAGTGGAGGACACGTTTCCAACATTGAGAGCGCCTATGTTTTACACTAGAGATGCTGCTCATTTTAGAAGATTTTTTGATAAACATTGGCATATATTGAAGCTAGATCCTGAGTTGAGTACAGTGGTAGGTGATGGACCGAGGGTTGTCTATAAGAATAAACCAAACCTTAGGAATATGTTATGTTACAGGAATATCTTTGTTACACAGGCTGAACCTAGGAATGTAGAATGTAATACAAAACCTTGTGGTAAATGTAAGCAATGTGATGCGATTGACCCTTCTATGATTTTTGTTAATCCACATAATAATTTTGTGTACAATTTTAACACAGGTACCAGTTGTCTGACTAGGAATGTTATATATTTGGCTAGGTGCCAAGCTTGCACCGCATACTATATAGGCAAAACTAATAGAATGCTCAGGGAAAGGATCAGAGAGCATTTGTATCACATCAGAATTGGTTCTGATATTAATGCCTTGGCCAGACATGTTAAACAATCTGGTCCTGAGCATAATTTTTTAATAATTTTTTATTCCTAGTGATACAGAAAGTAACTGAGAGTATTAGGGGTGGTGATCTAATTAACCACACGTTAGAATGTGAACTGCGGTGGATAATTAGATGTAAGGCAGATCGCCACCCTGGTCTTAATGACAAAGTTAATATAAAACCCATTTTAAAAAATAGGAAGTGTCCTAGACCGAGGAAATAATTTATTTTTATATATATTTTTTACAAATTACTGCAGTATTTGGTATTTCAATATTTCATATTGTAGGTACCTATCATATATCGTCACATTCAGTATCATACTTACACACACATATATGTGTTATTTAGTTCAGCGTCTTCTTTTCTATTTTTTTATTTTGTTTTATGCAATGCAGGTGCTGCTATATGTTTTTAATAATGTTTTTAATTAGATTGCATATAATGAACAGGATTTTACAATGTATTTTGTGCAGTTCATTATTTTTGTATCTATTTGTTATATTTGAGCTTGCATGGTCGTTTTAATTAAGTCTACGTAGTGATGACATCCAATAGGATTATAGATAGTTTATATAAATACAATCTCTTTTTTCATTTGTATTAAAACGTCTGAAGAAGCCATTTGGGTGAAAGCTAACGCATGTATTAAACACGCTGCTTTATCTACGTTTGCCTTGTTCTTTTGTTATACCATTGACAACACTACTGGATGTGGAAGAACTGTTTTGTTATTTATTTCTTCAGTACAAAAGCGTCATAGTGTTTCCGCAACCTAACCCTGTATTCCGTGGATTTTTTATTTGTACAAAACTGTACTATGTTCTTCATCTCACATTGCTGCAGTCCTTACACTTGGGTAGAATCCCAAAGCAGAGGTAAGGGAGGATGGCTAACTACAAGGAAGCAGGAGCTGCCAAAATGCCCTGCAAAACAGCAGTGGCAAAACCAGCCCTGGATTTAGAGTAAAGTGGCAGGTGATAATGCCTAGAGAAAGTATGCACTGAACTCCAAGTAGCTGCCTCCAAAATATCCTTGGTTGCCACTCCCCTCAAAAAAGCTGTTGAAGTGGCAGTAGCCCTAGTGGAATGAGGCCTAATCCCAGCTGGAATCTCCTTGCCATGATGGGAATAACAGAAAGCAATGCAAAACCCAATCCACTTAGAAATAGTTTGTTTTGACACAGGCTTGCCCTGAGAACTCAAAGCAAAAGAAACAAACAACTGCTGAGACTGCCTGAACCCTTTAGTTCTGTCCAAATAATAACGCAACTGCCTGTGTACATCTAAAGTGTGCAAAATCTTTTCCCCTTTATTTTGGGGATTTGCATAAAAAGTAGGCAAATGAATAGTTTGGTTTAAAGCCACACTAGAAACCACCTTAGGCATAAAGGAAGGATTAGTACGTAATGATACCCTATCCTTATGGAAAATCAAGAAAGGCTCAACCGCCATAAGGGCCTGCAATTCAGAAACCCTTCTTGCAGAGGTAATGGCCAACAAAAGCAGTCTTCCATGACAAATATTTCAACTCAGAAGTAGCTGCAGGCTCAAAAGGTTGTAGAGTGAGTTTCTCCAACACAAAATTGAGATCCCAAGCAGGAGTAGGAGCTCTTCGTGGGGTCTTATATTCTTTGCCCCTCTAAGAAATTGCTTGAACAAAGGATGAGAAAACAATGGTGGGTCGCAATCATAGTGAGCGAAATTGCTGCAGCATGAACTTTAATAGAAGAGAAAGACAAACCTTTGTCTAGTAACTCAGTAAGATATTGAAGAGCCACACACAAATTAGGCTCAGAAACATCAAAATCTTTGCTGCACTCCAAAATAAAAATCTCTTCCATTTGTCTGCGTACACTTTCCTTGTACTAGGCCTTCTAGCTTCCAAAATAACATTCAAAACTTGCTGAGGAAGTGGAGGCCCACTATGGTTCAAAACAGAATATGCCAGGCTGTTAGGTGCAGAGAGTGAAGCTTGACATTTAGCAAATGGCTGTCCTCCTGCGACAACAGGTGTGGAATCGAAGGCAAAGGCCATGGAGGCTTCCATACCAGACTTCTCAGTAATGGGTACCAGTGCTGTCGAGGCCAATCCGAGCTATTAAAATCATCCTTGGCTTGTCCTGTCTGACCTTTAGAAGTACCTTTGGGAGGAGAGGCAGAGGTGGAAAGGCATACACATGAAGATTGCTCCAATTGAAAGAAAGAGCATCCACTCTCCAAGCTGTGGGATGAAACCTTTTGTGCAAAACTTTGGCAGCTGATGGTTTAGTGGAGAAGCGAACAGATCTATGTCTGGAGTTCCCCATGACACTGTCAATTTCTGAAATACATGAGGATCCAATTTCCACTCGTGGGGATCCATAATTCGTCTGCTCAACACATCTGCTAAGGAGTTCTGTGCTCCTGGCAGAAACCTTGCCTGAAGATTGAGCTGTAAACTGAGAGCAGTCTCCCACAAAATCATTGCTTGCCTGCATAGAGGATAAGAATCGTTCCCCTTGCTTGTTGATGTACCACATGACAGTTGTGTTGTCTGTTAGAATCAACACCTGCCCTGGAAGAAGTAATTCCTTGAAAGCTATTAATGCAAACTGGACTGCTAACATCTCCTTCATGTTGATATGTAGATGTTGTAGTCTGGCAGGCCACTTGTCTTGTATCCACTTTCCATTTAGATGAGCTCCCCAAGCTTTGTCTGAGGCATCTGTCGTTAAAATCTGACTCGCCTCTGGCCGGGTCACAGAGAGTCCCTTGTTTAGGTGACATTCCTGAGCCCACCACAAAAATTCCTTTTGAATGCAAGGTATTATTTGAATGACAGTGTCCAGATCCTGGCAGTGCTGTGTCCATACATTTTGAGATACCATTGTAGCTTCCTCATATGCAGTTTGGCATTGGGAAGCACCAGAATACAAGATGCCATGAACCCTAAGGCTTGAAGGACTGTCCTTGCAGTCAGCCCGGACTGATGAGATAGTTGATGGAAGTAAAGGGATAGACTCTTTTGTTTGTCCGGGGTTAAAAAGGCCATCTGGGATGCTGTATTCAGTCTCACACCCAGAAAGCACATTTCCTGAGAGGGTACTAGACTGGACTTTATTTCGTTCACAGAATACCCCAGGCATCTTAGCACTGCTATCACATATTCCAAATGATGAAGAAGCTCTTCCTTCCTTGAGCCAGAATCAGGCAGTCGTCCAAATAAGGATAGATCTGTATTCCTTTTAGCCTGAAGAAAGCTATCACTGGAGCCAGAACTTTCGTGAACACTCTGGGCGCAGTAGATAAGCCAAAGGGCAATGCAGAGAACTGATAGTGAGAAGTCCCAGCTCGAAAACGCAGATACTTCCTGCAACTTAGTCTGATAGGAACATGAAGGTAAGCCTCCTTGAGATCCAAAGTTACCATCCAATGATCTTTGCCCAGCAGAGGTAAAAGCTGCTGCAACGTCAACATTTTGAACTTGGGAATGTCCAGATAAGTGTTGAGGATAGATAAATCCAAAATTGGTCTCCACGTGTTCCCCTTCTTTGGTACTAGGAACAGGCGAGAATAAAATCCTAGGCCCACTTCTGGCATAGGGACCGGCTGTATGGCCCCTATTTGGAGCAACAGAGAAACCTGCTTGTGAGCCTCTATTCTTTGTTGAGGAGGAACGTCTGGCATGCCTTTGAAAGGAGGCAAGGTATGGAAATAAAACCTGTAGCCGTGGTGTATGATATCCAATACCCATCTGTCTTGGGTAATTAAACTCCAATTTTCTTTGAAAAGTGCCAACCTTCCTCCCAAAGGTGCTGCCAGACAAGAAGGCTCTGGCAGCTGAAAAGGTAGGTCATTGGGTCTGCTTACGAAAGGACTGACCCCTGCCCTCACCCGAAGACTGTGCAGGAGAACTCCCTGTTCTAGGCCTGAAAGAGCCCTGAGCTCTGCCCCTACCACGTCTAGATCTACCCCTAGACTGGGAATCATAAGAGGATCGTCCACCCCTTAGTAGGCCAATTTCTACTAAACTTTGGAGGCTGGACCTGCAAAAAATCTTTAACAGTCTGCATAGACTTAGCCTTGTTTTCCATTTTCTTTAAAACTGCCTCAACAGGAGGACCAAACAACACGTCAGATTGTAAAGGAGCATCTAAAATCCTTGTTTTAACATGTTCAGACAAATTTTGATCCCTTAGCCAGGCGTGCCTGCGAAGAACTGACCCAGTGGCAGCCACCCTAGACGAGGCCTGTACAGCATCAAAACCACATTGCAAAGAATGCTTACCCACCTGTTCAGAAACATGTACTAAATCTTGCAACTCTTTACAATCAATACCTTCTGCCAGAGCATCAACCTTAGACTTCAATTGTGAAAGGAGATAGTTTTGGTATTTCAACATGTGAAACTGGCAATTCAAAGCCCTCATAGCAAGAGTGGAAGAAGTATAAACTTTCTTTCCCCATCTATCCAAGGCCCTAGCCTCTTTGTCTGCAGGAACCGGATTCTTAACAACAGAAGCCTTAACACCTTTAGGCCCCTGGCTAACAGTTTCTGGGTCTGCCCTAGGACAAGATACTTATGAGCTTCAGGCACCCTGTAATACCTTTCCGGCATAACAGGAGCAGGAGGCAAAGAATCAGGATTAAGAGAAGCGTCTGTAAAGAGATCTTCCAGTAGATCCAAGACAGGAGGTATAGCGCAAGGCCTATGCTGGGGTAAAACAAAAATTCCCTAAGCCTTTTCCTGGAATCAGAGAAGTCCTGACCTTCCCACTTAAAATGCTCCCTCATGGAATGAAGAGTTTCTGAAAAGAAAAATCCTCAGGAGGAGAAGCAGAAGGAGTAGAATCATCCACATCAGAATCAGAATAAGGAGAGTACTCCTGCAAGTCTTCAGCCGAAGACTCTGAAACATCTGAAGCCTGCTCAAAACCCCCAGCTCAGGCTCCACCCTAGGTCTCTTATCAGGAGGGGCATAGAACCCCTAATCAAAGTAATCAAATCTTCGCCATTTTAAGCATATGCTTCTTGGGCACAGTTCCTGAAGAGCTAGGGGTAACACCAACTGAAGCTAAACCTGGCCTGCCCCTGGGAGAAGCCTTTGAAACAGAAGGAGAGGGCCTAGCCACCCTAGGAAGGGAGGGAGTATAGTAACCTGAGAAGCCCCTCAGCCTGACCTGCCTCCTGAGAGGCCACATCTTGCAATAATAAAGTCTCACCCTGGGAACACAAAGAAACCTCCGGTGGAGCCACCGGCTCCACCGACACCTCTAAAGAACCGGCGTCCGGTACAGACGGTTCTTCTAGCCTAGGCTTAACTGCTTTGTCCTTGCGCTTCTTCGAAGAAGCAGGCGTCGGAGCATCCGACGGCATTTTATAATTGCACCGCTTCCCAAAGACTAACCTTGCACAATCCAACCTTCTCTTTATAGTGCGTTTATTAAATCTAGCACAAGAGCGACAGCCAACAATGTCGTGCTCAGGCCCTAAGCAAGGAATACACAAAGTATGATAATCTCTATGCGGTATCTGTTTCCCACAAGAAATGCAATTATTGACTTTTTCTGACATCCGGTAAATCACTGAGGCAAGAAAAAACTAAAATATTCCCCAACGGGGTACTTAGCCAACTTTGAATTCGGTCTGAAACTTCGAAATCGAAAAATCTCAGAACGCCAACCGGCACTTGCAATGCTGCTTCTGCATCGGACCATGCGGCAAAAAAGACTGAAGATATGACGTCGGTCATGCGCATTTGTACCCTGACGTCCTGATGTCAGTCAAATGCGCCTTGACCGACGTCAGCCTTATACTTTGATATTCGGGCCGACCGAGGACAGCGGACTACCCAAATGTAAGGACTGCAGCAATGTGAGATGAAGAACATCAGCCGTATCAGTTCCGAGGATGGAACAAAGTTCCTATCTGTAATGAATAAACAAAGATTTACAACATCAGATGTTTACTTACAAAACTGCACTATGTTCATCATTTGATCACTAACACAGTAGCTTTTGCTCTATGGGTAGACTACCATAGCTTAATCTGGCTGGAAGGAGGAAGGATAAACGTCCAGGAGCCACTGAAGAATGGTTCTAACAAAGCCGGTCCTAGATATGGAAAAGGAATCTAGTTTGCAGTGCTTTGTAAAGATATGTTCAGAGGACCAAGTTGCCTCTTTTAGAATCCACACCTTTCCAAAAAGCCACAGAAGAAGCCAAGATCCTGGTAGAGTGAGCCTTGACCCTGTCTGGACCTGCCTTGTACTCATGGGTATAAAAAAAGGTAATAGCATGAGACAATAGTTTGAATACAGCCTGCTTTCACATATGTTGTCCTTTCTTCTTACTTTCACAAAAAAAAGAATAACTGATGAAAGTTTTTGAAAGTATTAGTTCTATCAAGATAATTTATGACTTGTCTTTGGACATCCAGATTACACAGGATCCTTTCTCCCTCACTTTTAGGTTCTGGAAAGACAGGGAGCTGGATATTTTGGCTCAAAGAAAACTTGGATACCACTTTAAGTGTAAATGAGGTATTATTTCTTAGTAAAATCCTATATTTGTGGAAAATGAAATAAGACTTACCCACCATAAGAGTCTGCAACGCAGATACTCTTCTTGCAAAAGTCACAGCAATCAGCAAAACTATTTTCCATGTTAAGAATCGCAAATCACCCTCATGAGCTAGTTCAAATGAGAGTTAATTTTTCCAAGACTAATTAAGATCCTAAGGAGGTTTGTTTTCTAGGAGGTCTGGTATGCAACTCTCCTTTCAAAAACATTTTCACATGGGATTGCACTGAAACACGGAATGGCCAATAAGTACACCATGATGGAGGAGGAAGAAAGGCCAGAGAATAATTGCTCACACAAATACTGCAAAACCCCAAAAAAAAAAAAAAAAAAAAACACTAACCTAAAAAATGGACCTGGTTCTTGTCTTGGCACCAAATAGATTTTTTTTTCCATTTGCTAATATATTATTTCCTAGTAGCATGTTTTCTTGCTTCCATTAATACCTTTTGCATGTCCTCAAAAAATAGGTGCCTAACAGGTATTAAGACTATCATCCAGGTAGTTGGTACAGTTGTTTTGAGTCAGAATGTATCAACCCCTCCCTCCTCCCATCCTGTGTGAGTATATCCAGTCTATGATGAAGCTTGTGTTAATTGCTCTTGGCCATTTCTGAAAGAAGGGAATGCCACTGTTGCCTGGGCCAGAAGTGAGTCACCAAAGGAAAGGGTGGAAAAGCATACAGAGAAACTCCTCTCCAAGGAAAATAAAAAAAACATATGTTTCCAGACTTTCTTAAATGGAGTCCTGGAGAATAATTTTGTCAATGATTGTTGTGACTGGAGGCAAAAAGGTCTATCTGATATGTTCTCCACAGCTGGATCAGTTCTGGAAGACCCATTCTCCAATTTAGTTTCCATTGGTGAGGGTCTGTTCAGGACCTGCTCAGCTTCTCTGACACATTTTGCCTTGATGGGATGTAAGATGCCTGTAGATTAAAACTCAGCAGGAAAGCTATATCCCACACTACCATGGCTAGTCTGCACAGAGTGTAAGATCTGGTTCACCTCTGTTTATTTAGGTACCACATTACTGTGGTGCTGTCTGTAATAAATTGTAATGGTTCTGGGGACCATAGATGATTGAAAGAGTTGAGAACATTTGTGACTGCCAACAGCTTTTTCACATTTGTGTGTTCTGGTCTGTCTTTTTGTTTCAAAGAATCTGCAGTTTAATTACCATATGCACTGCCTCCTAAGCACAGTCAGAGGAATCTGTTGTTATGGATTGTGCTGGAGCTGGATGGAAAAATGGAGGACCTGAATTCAGATGAAACTGGTCTCTCCATCAAAGAAGTTTCGGTCTCACAAACCTTAAAATAGGAATCTGGAATGTTAGGGGATGTGGATGCTGGGACCATACTGATTTTAGGTACCAGTGAATTTTCTCATGTGGAGTCTTGCAGGAGGAATCATGAGAACTACAGATGTCATGAATACTAGTATCCTGAGGGAGATTCCCTTGTTGAGATCTTTGACTGGAAAAACTCGGGATTAGATATAGATATACCTTGTTTTGTGGAAGAAAAACTCTTTGAACTGAGGTACCTAAGAGACACCCCAGGAAAACAATCCTGTGAGAAGGAGTCAAACAAGACTTTTGGATGCCCTCCTGAAACTTCAGACTGTGCAGAAGATTTCTCACCTAAGTGAGAGATTACTGTCACCTGGAATAAGTCTCTACAAAAATAACAAAAATAAGCAAGTTATGTGAATGAGAAAAATATTAATACCTTGCAGTCTGCAGTTGGCTATCACTGAAGCTAGACACTTTGTAAATACCCTAGGAGAAGTGGATGACCCAAAAGGAAATGCAGAGAACTGAAAGTGTGAAT
This sequence comes from Protopterus annectens, assembly GCF_019279795.1. Taxonomy (NCBI): domain Eukaryota; kingdom Metazoa; phylum Chordata; order Ceratodontiformes; family Protopteridae; genus Protopterus; species Protopterus annectens. The sequence goes on along the minus strand of NC_056735.1, from coordinate 1,708,473,320 downwards.
CAGACATGGAGAACCTTAAGAAGAGTTTGAAATCTGGTACTACAGGAATCCGATGATAAGCATCTTTTAAATCTAGGGTCACCCAAAATAACTTAAATGGGGAATGATAGGTAAAAAGGTCATAAAGAGATAACATTCTGAACTTTGGAGCGGTCACAAACTGGTTTAAAAAGTAAAGATCTAAGACTGGTCTCCCTGAAGTTTTTTTCTTTAGCACCATAAACATTTTTGAATAACATGTTTCTATCTAAGAAGGAGGGGCAGCTTCTATCCTAAGTCAACAAATGCTGAATGGCAGGAGGGAAAGGAGAAGTTTGATCTGGCGGATAAAGAGGAGTCCCCTGAAAAGGAAGGAGAGATTCCTCCTGCCATCTGTATCTATGATGAATCACTCTCAGAACACATCTGTCTGAGATTATGGCCAGAGAAAGAAATGTAGGTTCAGATTTTTGGGAAGAATTAAAGGCCTGCTAAGGTGGGAAGGGGGAGAGAATTGTGAAGATAGTCATTCAGATTTGTTAAGATCATACTTTATTCTGGGCGGGCTCCTACTTTCTTCTTGCAGCCTCCTTGCCATGGCTTTTAAAACATCTGCTTATCAGCAGCTTGCTGTGTCTACTTTTTTAAGTGGCAGAGGTAGAATTAAAACCCTTGACAAATTTGGAGAAGTAAGGCTGAAAAATCTGTGAAATTCACTGTATCAGCTTCCCTCTTTCATCACACTTTTTAAGAATCTCTGCCAATAATCCAAAGACTACTACTATGTCTAAGGGAAAATTCCAAATTTCAGCTATAACATCCACGAGATGATTTTGAGTATGCAACCAGCAAACCTCCTCATAACAGTTCCAGAAGCAGCAGCTCTAGAAGTAGCATCAGTTGAAGCCTAAGCACATTTCAAAATATGTGTAGCTGCGTTAGACACAGAAGCAGTAAGACTATAAGACGAGTTTATTTCAGATGAGGGAAAAATGCCATAAGGGTACTAATATTCTCAAAAGAGGCAATCATAATTTTTAACATGCGAGTCTGAGAACTGAGAATTCTAAAAAGAAGTCCTCTAGATGAATACACTTTTTCCCAGATCTTTCAAATGCTTTCACAGGTTTGCCAGAAGGAGAGGGACTGCCATTAATTAGAGTTTAATAGCAGATGGGTTTATCAGGGAAATAATTGCTGGGTTTCATATGGGATTTAAAAATAAAAATTATAAGGAACTTTACACAATCTACTTTCTTTAGTAGGTTCAGGAAATTCCAGCTACAATAAATCATAGTTCATAGGTAGTTACTAGGCTATCAGCCCTGGGGCCTATACAAGCCCAGCCAAAAAGATACCCTGGCTTTTGCCACCCAAGAAAATTATTTTCCTGTGCCACTGTCGAGCAGAGCCACAGAGGTGATCCCCAGGGTGAATTTCCTATTTCCCATCCAATCATCAAGATTTTTCTTGAAGAGTGCTAATGAGGAGCATTGTTTGATATAGATAGGTAGTTTAATCCAGAGTATGGGAAGTCTCTGGGACAGGAATCTATCTCTCCAGCATGTTCTGTTTATTGTGGTGGCAAGGTTTAGGTCCCTAGAGCATGTAGCTCGGAGGGATTGGAATTTCTTTAAGTGGAGCATGTCCAACAGCTCTGGGTTTGACATAGCTTTGTATGTTAGGCAGAGATCACCTCTGAGTAGGCGATATGCGACGGAGTAAAGCTGGAGTTTTTTTAAATGGTCTGTGTAGGGCATCTGTTTGAGGCCGGTAATCCTCTTTGTGAGGTATTTCTGCGGCCTTTCCAGTTGTTGTAGATGTCTTGTGAGGTACATACCAAAAGGGGCATTGTACTCTATAATGGGTCTAATGAGTGATGAGTAGAGGGGAACAATAGCCTCTTTTTTTCTGGATGAGAAACCTTTTGTGATGAGGTGTGCCACGTAGAAGGATTGACTACTGTGGCGATGTAATTATCAAAAGCGAGACTACTGTCCACCTGTGTCCCAAGGTCTCTTATCACACTTTCGGTGTTAAGTATACTACCGTCTATGTTGTAGTTCATGGGTACAGAGTTTTTACCAAAGGGGATGACAATGCACTTTTTGGCATTGAGCTTGAGGCCATGGCTTTGACACCAGGCATCTGTCTCAGTGAGTGGGGGATGGTGCGAAAGCCTTGGCAAGATCTAGATAGGCTGTGTGAATGTGAGCCACCTTACCCTTGTCTAAGGCTTTGGTGACCGCTTCAAAGAAGTCTATCAGGTTTAGGAGACGTGATCTGCCTTTTACAAACCTGAACTGGGTGTGGTCCAGAGTTTGGAGATTACCAATGTCTTTGTTTATAAGTTCCATGATGATACATTCCATGGCCTTGCAGATCAGGCTCATCAGGCTAATGGGGCGGTAGTTCCCAGGGTCCATGGTGGCTCCCCCCTTGTGGAGTGGGATAACTGTTGCTGTGCGCCGTTCAGCAGGTGCAAAGCCTGAGGTAAGGCTATGATTGAACATGGTACTTAGGTGGGGTGCCAGTTCGTTCTATAATTCATGTAGAACGCAGCCTGGGATGTTGTCTGGTCCCATGGATGCTGTGTTCTTGGCTTTGGAGAGTGTGGATTTTACCTGTGCAGCCGTGATTACAGGAACTTTGCATTCTTCCGCTATAGAGATGGGCTCTTTAGGGAGTGAGAGGGGGGTAAAGTTAGCACTGAACCTTTCTGCCAGGATGTTGGCAATATCAGTTGGGTCTGTATATTTAGTGCCATTGTGCTGTAACTCAGAGCAGATCTGAGTGTTACCATTGAGATTCTTGACATAGCCATAGAATGTTTTGTGGTTGTCTTTAGAATCAGTGGCGATTTTGTTTTCGTATCTAGCTTTGGAGGATTTTATCAGGGATCGCAGCTTCTTACTGAGGCTGACCAGGGAGCTCCTCCACTCATGGGATTTTACTCTCTTTTGCAACAGTTTCTTCCTTCTGTTGTACAGTTTGTTTATGGCAGGGGACCACCAGATTGGCTTGGAGGATAGCGTCTTGGTTCTGTTTGGGATAGCACGATCCATGCACTCATGTAAGTGCTTATAAAGTGCTATTGTGTAGGATTCAGTATTCGTAACTGTATTGTCCATCTGCATGGGTGTCATGAAGTTCACCACTTCTGTCTTAAGAAGGATGAAGTTGGCTTTGGAGAAATGTTTTACAATGGTTTCCTTAATGGGGGATGGGGGCAGGATGTGGATATCTAGGGTAATTAGCTTATGGTCGGATCGGACCAATGAGGCATTGACTTCAGGTGTGGAACACCGGTCACTCATGTTGGTAATGACTAGATCTAGGATATTGTTGCCCCTGGTGGGGGTGTGGATAAGTTGATCCAGGGCATTGGAGTTTATGAATTCCAGAAAGCGTTGGGTGAAGGAGTTGGTACATGAGTAGCTTTCCCAGTTAATGGTGGGGTAGTTGAAATCGCCCATTATTAGGGTGTTTGGTTGAACCCTAATATTTTCCAGTACATCAAGAAAAGAGGAATGGGAATCCTGGGGCATGGTGGGTGATCTGTAGCAAGCTACAATTTAGATAGCAGTTTTGCCCAGAGTTAGTTGCACTTGGATAACCTCGGCTGCATTATGCTGAGCAACTAGCCTGGAGGTGTGGATATCCTTAATGAATATGAACACCTCCGCCTTTGGTGTTCCGGTCCAGGTTACATGGCCGAAAAGTAATGGTATGAGTTATAGCCTGTTAGTGCAGGGGTGCTCTCTGGAGCCTTGAACCAGGCCTCAGTCACTGCACAGATATCGATATTCTCCATTTTAAGGAGTGCCTCGAGTGAGTGCATTTTGAGATTTAGACTTCTAGCATTGAGTAGCATCACCCTCAGTTTTTGTTTGCCTGTTCCTGTTACGGTGGTGAATTTGTCATTTGAACCTTGCCTAAAAAAGGCACTATAGGGGCGGAAAGAACCTTAGCCAGTATCCAGAATCCCAGGGGTGACAGGTGCAGGCCATCTCTGGCAAAGCATTGTGGTCTGTCGACCATGTCATCCCAGGCAGACAGATACTGGATCCCTTTAGAATGGCACCAGAAGCTTAGCCAATTGTTGAAGTCAATCATTTTGTCCTTGTACTGCGGCATCATTCTGGGTGATGGCAGAATGCTACTCAGGGCTAGTGTCATACCTGCCTGGGCTACAAGATCGGAGAGCTCTTCCATGTCTCTTTTCATGTAGTCCAGGGAGGTACGTCTCAGGTCATTCACACCAACATGGACAATGACCGAGTCATAGTTGTACTTGTTGTGGAGTGACCTGAGTGCGTGGGTTATGTGGCGGATCCTGGCACCCGACAGGCAGCTGACAGTAACCTTCTCCTTGTTTAGCCAGTGTGCCTGACTAGAGAGTCACCTATGACTAGTGTGTTGGGTACGTTGTTTTGCCTTATTCGCTCTGGTTGAGTGGCACACTGAGTCTGCAGGCTATGTGTCATTTGGGTTGTGTTGGGGGGTGGAGGTTGCTTGCATTTCTGCTTTGGAGGTCTCTGTTGCTTGAGCAGATTATTATTGAGAGCCTCCGCAACTGTTTTTGTGCTTCTATGTGTGGATTTTGGCGGTGTAGATTTAGTGAGACTATGTGATGAGTGTGGTGTGGTGCAAGTGTTTACCTTCTCCTCTTGACTGTCAAGTTCAGTCTAGATTGGAGAGAGCTTTACCTCCAGTTTGGCTAGATAAGTGCATCTCTCACAGGTTGTAGTGTTGGGTGGTAGGAGGAGAGGGTTGTCTGTGTACATGAGGCAATTTCTACATTGCCCCAAGATGCCCAGATTCATCAGATAGACAGGAGAGAACACTGGGAGCTGACCCTTGGACATGCCTGAATAAAAAAATATTTTCCTCTAGATAAGTGAGGAAAGTGAGTACAAGAGCTGTTTTTCTCTAAGCAAGTGAGGAAAGTAAGTACCTCTAGGTAATGAGGAAGGTTGAGTGCTGTAGTAATTAGTAGGTTATTTAGTGCTTACAAGTTCTGAACAAGTGCTGATCACGAATAAGCAAATTCAAGTGCTAAAACTAAGAATCTGTATCTGGACTAAACTAGTTACAGGAAAGGGGGGAAACAAGTGAAAATGTGGGCTTTTAAATCAGAAAGTTGAGAGAGATATGGAAAAACTACCCAAACGGCCAATAACTACAATTTCTGGGCCAGAACCACGCCTTATGTGGTAGATAGGTTACCTAGTGCTTACCACTCCCACTGATAAGCTAGAAGGCTTCCCTCCAACACAGAAAGCTTGGGGGGGGCTCAGAAGCTTATATACAGTCCTGGATACAGCAAATCTTAATCTGGACTACACTAGTTACAGAAAAGGTATATATATATATATATATATATATATATATATATATATATATATATATATATACAGAAAAGTAGCTAAAACAAGCTAGCACACTTGAGTATGTAGCAATGTTAGACCAAACAGTTTATAAAATGTAATTAAATTAAAAATGACTAAAAACAAGTGCAGAAGGCGGTAAAGAGATGGGAGTGTCCCAGATAAAATCTACAGTGGGGGCGGGAAACTGCAAAAGCCTCCAAATTTAAACACAAGAATAGGGAGGGTGGGTATGGGAAAACCAAGACCTTCAGCAGAGATCTGAAAAACTATACAGTAAAGCAAAAATAACAGTGCACAACTCTGAAGTCAGCCAGCAATGATATAAAATTAGTCAAATAACAATTACCAGTACAGAACTCTGAAGTGCCAGAAAAATATACTCAGCTCTGTATATCTCCAGATAGTATTTCTTTAAAGACAGTGGAAGATTATTGTGTTTGTTTCCACTGAAACAACTTATTTATTCTGGATGTGGTTTCAGAAAAAAAAATCCTTCCACTGGACTGCTAGAAGCAACACTGTCTTTAGAATCAGAAACCTGAGGAGTGAAAACAGATGTTGTCCATTCACAATCATTTTGCTATTCAATGTCATGAACCTCCTCAGACAATGAAGAAACCCTTTTTCTCTTACCGGTGACACCAGAATGTTAGGGTCAACAGCCTGTACTATGTCAATAAATGACTCCTGTCTATAAGTAAGAGACAGGCAAAGATGAATGTCTGACTTTTTGCTTCTTTTTGACAGTATCTTCTAAACAAACAGACCTACTTTTCAAAGGCAAAATCTCCATAGGGACAGGCATCCCAGTATGGCTAGGCAGAGGGGTATTCCTTACCTCTTCCAACAGTAACAAATGTGGTTCTCCCTTGGCTGCCAAGGGCACTCCAACAGCTACAAAAAAGAAGTTATGTTCTTACCATAACGTTCTATGTGAATTATTCATCTCTCCTTCATTCTTACAGATGGGTTCGGAGCTGATCCTTGGCTCCGAGTTGGCCTACTAGAACGCTTGAGGTCTTCAGATAGCTCGAGGCCAAGTCCCTATCCCATGATGCACCTAGAGTTACCTCAGATTTTGTTTGCTGCATATAATAATACCATATGTCATTCTATCACTCCATAAAAGAAAGCTATAGAAGGGTTGAGCAACCAGGAAGAATCCAATATCTTGGTCTTCGAAAAACCCTGGAGGGGGTAGGAGGGTGGGAAGTAAAAATGAAAGCGAGATGAACATCTCACATGGAACGTTATGGCAAGAACATAACTTCTTTATGTGAAGTTGTTCTATCTATAATATAATCTATAATTGTTTGATTATTGGATGGAGTGTGATGTCATTTTATTATTTAAACTTGTATTTTTCTCTGAAGTTCACTCATATGGAGTGGAAAAAAGCACTAACATAAACTTGTGTTGTTATTATCTCTGCCTTTGTGTTTTTTCTCAGTTTTCTTTTGGTGTTTTAAAACGTTAAGTTGTTCTATCTCGCCGTTCATTCTTACAGATGGGTAGTGTCCCAAGCACTATCTATCTCGGGTGGCTCACGGGAGTATGTTTTTCAGGACAGTAGACCCAAATGAGGCCTTATCAACTTTGTAATGAGTGATAAAGGTATGAGGTCTTGACCAAGTGGCTGCTGCATAAATGTTATCTATAGGAAGTCTGACAGAAAAGGCAGGGGATGTAGACACTGCTCTGGTAGACTGAGCCTTAATTTTATGTTGTAAGGGCATATTAGCAGCTGAATAAGCAAATGTGATACAATCATATAACCACTTAGAGTTGTTTTGGCCACTGGCATACCTTTTCTGGAGTCTGAAAAAGAAACGAAAAGCTGTTCAGATTTCCTAAAATATTTTGTTCTATCCAAGTAAAATCTGGTTCCTCCTTGTTTGTTCAAGTACCAGACCACTAACATGTTGTCTGTCTGAATTGCAACTGTACCCAGAGGAAGAGAGTCCTGAAAGTACTGCAATGCTGAAAGTACTGCTCTCATCTCTAGGACATTGATATGCAGATGTGTCTCTTGATTGGTCCATGTGCCTTGGGCTGTTCTTCCTTGAAAATGCCCCCCCACCTTATCAGGGAAGCATCCGTGGTCACTGTAGCTGCTGGTGGGGGTGGAACAAAAGGACGACCTATCGTGACATGAAGAGAGGTCAATCACCACTGAAGATCCTTTTTGCATGTGTTCGTGATCATTATAAGATGAGACATTGGGAGCTCTTGGTAAGACCATTGAGTGAACAACAGCCATTGCAGAATCCTCATGTGCATGCAACCGAGTGGTACGGCTAATACTGCAGCTGCCATTATGCCTAACAATTTTAGTACTTCTGATGCTGGTGCCTTGTTTTTGGATATGATATTGCAGACCTGCTGATGGAGTAGTAAGACTCTTTCTGCTGGAAGTCTCAGAGTGATGGTGGTGCTGTCCAATTCTGCTCCGATAAAAATGGTATGTTGCGATGGCGACAAGGCAGATTTTCCTGAGTTTATTGTAATGCCCATCTGACTGCAGAGTGAAAGAGTGGTGTCCCTGGCTTGAATGAGTTGATGCCTGGTGGTGGCGGTGAGGAGCCAATCGTCTAAGTACGGGAACACCTGGAATCCTAAATGTCTCAGGTGAGCCGTGGCCACTGCAATGCATTTGATGAACACTCTGTGGGCTTGAAACTGGTAATGATTGGCTCCCAGCCAGAAGCACAGACAGATCTGTTTAGTCTGCTGAGGTCCAATATAGGTCTCCAGTCCCCCGTCTTTTTTGGAACTAAAAAGAATCTTGAGTAAGTTCTGGATCCTATCTGGTCTGCTGGGATTGGTTGGATGATTCTTTTTGTTAGCAATGATCGGACCTCTATTGTTGCCTGTTCACTGTAACTGGGTGGAACGTCCGGGACTTTTCTTGAGAGTGGAGGGGGTGTGGCGAAAGGAATGAAATATACTCTGGAAATGATACTTTGTATCCAGTTGTTGTTTGTTATTTTTAGCCAGGCGTTTGGATTCAAAGATAAGCAATCCCCAAGAGCCTCCATAGTAGGACAGTCAGGCCTCCTTTCAGGAGTGCTGGTAGGGCTTCCCAATGAAGTGATCTCTGTCGCCCTGGTTTTGTGGACCCCCTCTGCCACGAGGTTGGCATCTTCCATTATTGCCCCCTCCTCTGTCCCTGGAGGGGGGTTCACCACGTGTGTCCTAAAAGGCTCCTTGAGCTTTGCGTAACCACATCTTTCCTCCCTTTTGACCCTTGGGGTAGGGTCTGGTAGGGGTGGAAAAATGGACTCCGATGTCAGACAGAGTCTTTCCTTCCTGCTCACACCTGGTTAAAGATTCCTTAACTTTGGGCCCGAAAAGAGAAGAGCTATCAAAAGGGGTATTTACGAAGGATGACTTAAAGGGCTCCACAAAGGAACACAAGCACATCCAGAATGTCTCCTAAGAGTGATTCATGTAGCCGCTGCTCTGCTCGTTCCATCAGCTGCATATGAAATTAGGCGGATGGACGAGTTCACTATGGAGTTGAAGGTAGCAATCTGGGAGGCAACTTTATCTGAAGCTCCTGCAGCTACTGTACCCTGAAGAGTATCTCCCAGCTCTTTAAGGAGGTCTCTTTGCAGTCTAGTAAAATGGGCAAGATAGTTGAGCGAACGCAGTGCAAAAGTCGCTGAACTGTAAGTGCGCTTCCCATATCTATCTATGATCCTAGAATTTCTGTTAGGAGGATGGACAGAAGAGGAAGCTTCTGAAATTTCCTTTTTGGTGGCTGCCACCACCACCATGGCATCAACTGGCACACACGTAGTAAGAAAAGATTTATCCTGGGGGGCAGAAATAAATGTATTAGACCTCCTGGGGACAGGCTCCATGGTGTCGGGAGACTCCCATGCCCTTCGTGAGACCAGCTGCATAAACTCAGCGAAGGGCGGAGACACTCAAGAGGTGGAGGGCTGAGACCTGAAAGCCTTCAGGAGAACCGACTCGTCTTCAGTAGGGTTGGTGGACTGCCAGTCACCCCTCTGTCTAAGGATTTCTAATATCTCAAGAAATGAGATATCCACAGAGGGGGACCATGGTGACCCTTCTGATTCATCCAAGTCAGTATCAGATGTCAGGGACTCCTGTGGGGAGTCTAAATGCTTCCTCTTACAGATTCTCTTCCTGGGAACCTCATCAGTGGGGGCTTCTGGTGAGGTCTCGGAAGAGCAGGGGCCACCCAACAGGGCTTCCTGAGGCTCTGGTCTCTACACTTGGCAAGGATCTGTGAAGCAGAAGCAGACACAGGCGCTTTAGGGAAGGAGGTAGCCGGACCTGAAGTTGAAGATGTCTTAGGAGACATAACTTTCCTCATGACTTCGAAGGCACCTCTGCTCTGATGAGAAGGGACCGACGGAAACTGTTGATACCCCTGGCACCAGGACAGTGGGTTCCTTACCAGAGGTAGGAGCCGTGCTCATCCGAGCCGAAGCCCTGAGAGGCAGAGTCGGAAGCGACAAGTTAGTCTGACTCTCCTCCCTGGACCCGACCAGAGGGTGTTGGCTCCTAGATTCCTCAATCGGTGCCAAGGACGTCAGAGTAAACAGAGCCGAAGATAGTGGAGCAGGCTTTGGCTCTGAAGGCTCAATGATCAACAAGTCTGACTCCTCCGGCTCTGGAGGACTGGTATGGCTCAGAGGAGGAAGAGTAGTAGCTGGTAAAAGGATCTTTGGTTCCGAAGCCGTTAGGGTCGGAGCTGATAAAAATTTAGCATAGGCCGGTGCGCCTGTAAAAGCTTCTGCACCACATGATCCACATCCAAATCGGAAAGGCCGACTGAAGACTGATATGAGTGGATAGAGGGGGGTACAGACTGCAGGAGTGGAGACTTAGGTACTTCGGATACCAGTTCAAAAACTGGGGATCGGCTCCAAAAGGACAAGACAGTCAGCTCCGAGGTCTGTGGAACCAACGTCGAAGACTTTTTAGATTTCTTAACCTCAGAAGTAGAGGTCTTGGAAGACTTTGAGGACTTACTGGATCCATCTTGGTCGCTCAAAGCTTCTTGGAATGAAGGTTTAGGGAAACCTCTATCAATCAATTTTCTCTTTCTCTCCTGGAGAAGCCTAGAAGAAAAGGAATGATAGATGGAGCAGCTTTCCTGGAGATGTAATGCCCTAAACAACAAAGTTCACATGACTGTCAGTGACAGACATTTTCTGCCCACATTTGGGACATTTCTTAAACCCTGATTTAGGGTGTTTGTCTTGGTCAACCAAACTAAAACACATAGTATCAAAAAGGGTGCTGTAAAACTAGACACACCCAAACAATAATTATCAAACAAGCCCTTTTAAAATTATGGGCTAAATAGTAGTCAGCACACACACATACCAAACTATTTATTAAAACTGTAAATAGATAAATATATCAAAGTTGTGACAGAAAGTCACTATCTAAAGGCACACAACTATACTATAAAGTACTATTACACACACTTATATTTAAGCTCTAACACTAATTATTTCAAAGCTGTGACAAAAAAATGTCACTATCTAAGCACACACTAATAAAGATATAACTAGGCCTAAGAAAAACGAGGCCAAAAGAGCTAAATACTACTTTAAGAAAGAGGCACACGAAGGGAAGGGAAACTACACAAAAAATCTATAAGAGCGTATCTAAGTATCTATAAACTATAATTCAAAAAGATTTATCAATATTATGAAATATTTTTACGAAAATAAGGTTTTTACTGGCCCGAGCTAGCGAGAACCTCCGATCTATTGCAGCGGCAAACTAGATCTCGGGTAACTCTAGGTGCATCATGGGATAGGGACTTGGCCTCAAGCTATCTGAAGACCTTGAGCTTTGTAGTAGGCTGACTTGAAGCCGAGGATCAGCTCCAAACCCATCTGTAAGAATGAACAGCGAGATAGAACAACTTCACATAGACATTTAACCCCTGGTCCATGGTGGCTGTAGGGACTACACCAGAGTGTATACAAAGAAAAAGATGAATGTTTTTTCCATTGGTAGCCTTAGAGTGGTGGTTGAGGTGTCTAGCTCTGCCCCGATAAAAACGATATGCTGCGATGGTGACAAGGCAGACTTTTCTGAGTTGACTGTAATGCCTAGATGATTGCAGAGTGACAGAGTGTACTCCCTTGCCTGAATCAGTTGATGCCTGGTGGTGGCGGTAAGGAGCCAATCGTCTAGGTACGGAAACACCTGGAATCATAGACGCCTCAGGTGAGCCGTGACCACTGCCATGCATTTGATGAACACTCTGGGGGCTGTAGTGAGACCAAAGGGCAGGGCTCGAAACTGATAATGATTGGCTCCCAGCCAGAAATGCAGGTGATCTCTGGATGGCCTGGCCATCTGTATGTGGTAGTACGCATCCTTGAGATCTATTGAGCACATCCAATTGTCTGTCCCTAAAAAGGAAGTATAGACTGAAGCATGACCATCTGGAACTTCTCTTTCTTTACATATTGGTTGAGTCTGCTGAGGTCCAAAATGGGTCTCCAGTCCCTTGTTTTCTTTGGAACCAAAAAGATTCTTGAGTAAGTTCCGAATCCTGTTTGGTCTGCTGGGACTGGCTGGATGACTCTTTTTTCTAGCAACTTTCGAACCTCTATAGTTGCCTGTTCCCTGCAACTGGGTGGAACGTCTGGGATTCTCCTTATGGTCAGTGGGGGTGTGGCGAATGGTATGAAGTACCCTCTGGAAATGATACTTTGTACCCAGCTGTCTTTTGTTATTTTTAGCCAGGCGTCTGGGTACAAAGATAAGCGACCCCTGACTGCCCCCAGAGCAGGACAGTCAGGTCTCCTTTCAGGAGCACTGGCAGGGTTGCCTAGAGAAGTGATCTGTCACCCTGGTGTTGTGGACCCCCTCTGCCACGAGGGCGGCATCTTCCATTATTACCCCCCCCTCCTCTGCCCCTGGAGGGGGGTTCACCACGTATGTCCTGAAAGGCTCCTTGGGCTTTCCGGAACCACATTTTCCCTCCCCTTTGACCTTTGGGATAAGGTCAGGTAGGGGTGGAAAAATGGACTCCAACGGTAGACAGAGTCTTTCCCTCCTGTTCACACCTGGTCAAGGTTTCCTTCACTTTAGGCCCAAAAAGGGGTGAGCCATCAAAGGGAGTGTTCACGAAGGATGACTTGAAGGGCTCCACGAAAGAACACAAGCGCATCCAGGAATGTCTTCTAAGAGTGGTTCCTGTACCTGCTGCCCTACTCGTTCCATCAGCTGCATAGGATATGAGATGCATGGATGAGTTGACAATAGAATTTAGGGTAGAAAGCTGGGCAGCAACTTTATCAGAGGCTCCTGCAGCTACTGTACCCTGAAGAGTATCTCCCAACTCCTTAACTCATTAACCCCGAGTACCGTTGCATGGTGCCTCTGCAGTTACAGCCGAGCGCTCACTGAGGCGCTAAGAATTGTACAGTGTTACACCCGAGTGTCTTCCACAAGAGCAGGTATCTTTATACTTGCATTTTAGCTCCACTGTTAAAAAATAAGCTGAAAAAGTACCTGAAATTTGTCAGTTACGTTCTCAACTTATTTTTCAGAGTGGAGCTGTCGTATGGTTATATTTGAAATTTTTGAGAAAATTGGCTTGTTTTCTTTACAAAGAGAGCATGTTGTGAGTGAGGAGTGACAGCAAGCGATCCCATAGCAGCAGTTATTTTTACTGTTAGCATGTTTAAGGCTATAAAACATTGTTTAAAATCATTTATCTAAAAACACCTCAAATTGCAAGCAATTTCAAAAACATACGTTAATGAAACATCAGCATGAAACGCTTGAAGAAATATTTCTTACTTAGTAATTGCTAGTTCCCCTTGCGCTGTATCAAATTGTATTTCTTCCTTCTTTGCTGTGTAACCCGTAGGATGGAAGTATGAAATAACATGGTCCAAAATACAAAGCTACAGCATGTGTTCATGGAACACTCAAATAGAAACCAGTGCTACAAAAGCATGACAAATATATCTGTATTCATTGTGCTAAGTATAATCATACTATAAAGCCCAATTGCTAATCGGTACGCAAAGTACGTGGTTATTTATCCAGTTGTCTCATTGTCCTTGCTTATATGCTTCTACTGATGAACGATTATTGCCATACTCCATAATTGATTTTAAATTCTGTAATGCGATCAATAGTGCAATATCTGAAAGCCATCGCATTAAAGGGGGAGTGTCTAACATGTGGTGTGCTGTTTTTTTATTACACCATCCTACAGTTTAACCTATAAAATGAACCCAAGTATCTTACTTTCCATGATTTTATAACTATTTTGGTAATATTTCAATACTTTAAATATTCAGGGCGTCCCGGGTTCACCTAACTGCAATAAAACCTCACACAAGTTGTTGTCATCCTTACTTTCTTATGCCCCACCCTGGACTGCTGTAACTAAGAACTTTATCTTCCCAGTGCCGTTTTGATTCTCCTAGGAAACCAAACAGTACACTACTGTTCAGATATATGTGGAACATTTTCATTTCCTTGCTTTACGCTGTTCCTTGCTTTCTAAAGCATGCCTGATGTTGCCTCATTTTTACTTTTCCCTTATTGCGTTCTGATATGACAATCAGTAATGTCAGATGTTCAAGTTTTGTACTTAAAATTTTAAGTTCACACGAAAACATGTTCTATTGGCCTTATTAGAGAATCTTCCTTTTTAATCACTACTTTATTTGTTCATGATTTTTTTAGGGAATAAGTTAAGAGCTATATTCACTGGGAATATAAACTTTAGTTAGTTACCGTTACCGCAACCGCGAATATTACGCGATTATGTTAATTAACGTTTCTAACAGAAAGAAGCTCCAAGCTGTAGTTGTGCTTATTTTAGTTAACTTCTTTTTTTTCCTTTCAAAGTTTGAAACAAAGGAAAGCACCATATGCACACAGCAGTGTTATGCATTTAAAGAAAGAAACAAAGTAAGCTAAGATTATTGATGGGCTAATTCAAAAGCAGGAATTCCTCAGGGAACTGTAAAGTATGTGATCTTGTACTTTCAAATTCAGACCATTTACTGCAAATATACTTTTTTCTTTGCAGGTGCGACACGAAGCTTTGCAGATATTGTGCTGTGCTCCTTTGTCTGATGTTTTAAATTCTGAAAACTGGTCAACCTTATGCCAGAATCTTATAGTAGCTCTTCAGGGCCCTGATGCTACTTTTAGTGTAGGATGTAAACTTTTCCTATGTTTGCAGTATGGAGACAGAATTGAATTTGTTGGGAGTACCAACTATTTCCACTTGTATGTTTTTATTTAGAAAGTACTTACTTGAAAATGATTCAGCTGAAAGAAAGTAAACATGAGAAAGAGAGAGAGTGTGTGTGTCTGCATCAAATGTACAAAATGGTTCCAGAGGTGTACTAATGCTGTAAGGTTTACAGAAAAGTTAGCTGCATACAGTTTTCTTGCTTTATTATGCCAGTTGTAATATATGGACAAATGACCTGTGTCTGTAATGGCTAAATGAAGAGAGTTCTAACTGAAGTTAAAAAGTAACAGCTTATTTTCATGCGTGCCATCTTTTTTCTAGATTTCCTTATATTATCAAAAAATAGTACTCATAGAGAACTTTATATTGTGTGGGTTGTAGCTTATATATATATATATATATATATATATATATTTTTTTTTTTTTTTAAAGATTAGCACCTTTATAGAGTTAAATCCTATTAAAATAGTGCACAGGAGGATTCCATTAAAAATTACAACTTTATCTAACTTATCATATTGTGAGTATTGGGTTCTTTGTGTTGCATGCATATGCGAGGATTAGTTTGGTTAGCCAGCAGAAGACATTTATTTATAGAAGTCTTATGGTATAAGGGTCTATTAAGCATTGATGTAAACCTGCAAGTCTTTAGTGGAAGATGCAGTTCAAGGTTCACCTCTGCCAAATGAGCTGCAGCAGATCCATCTTCAGATCAGTGCCTGCTTGTCAGTGGCCAAATTCTGGATGTTGCAGTTTGTCAGGCATCATAAAGATGAGACAGTTTCATGACTGTAGAATATGTGCTATATGGTTGCCATATTTTCAGTTATCCAAAGTGGGACACGGGATGGAGACAAACCTGTGACATCACAGATGGTATGACCAAGACTATACTGCAGCAACTTTTAAGGAGCTGAATGATAAGTAAAGTATCTGAGAGTGCTAGG
The DNA here is from genome assembly GCF_019279795.1 of Protopterus annectens. Classification (NCBI taxonomy): domain Eukaryota; kingdom Metazoa; phylum Chordata; order Ceratodontiformes; family Protopteridae; genus Protopterus; species Protopterus annectens. Next base: position 1,708,457,769 of record NC_056735.1, on the reverse strand, counting down.
TTTGCAAAAAGCCATGGGAGTTCTATATGTGCTGTGGTGCACTGTAAGACTTTTTTCATCCTTTTGGTCTAGGTATGGAGTGCACTTTTCATCACTGGACTAATGATGAGAATATCAGACCACTCACATTTGCATGCACGTGTGTAAGGTTAATTCTGATGTTGTCATTTTCATTCGTTTCTCAAAGTATGGGTTGGATCTGACCCTCGGATCCGACTCAGCTAATCCTCTTTAGATACTTGGATCTGACTCTCTAGCTCGTCCTTTTACCCATAATGCTCCTTACTTGCCAGATTACCCCAGATCTCATTTGCTGCTCTAATGATTTGATTGAGGTTTTGTTCTCTCAAGCTGTTGGGTGCCTTGTTAGGTGTTGCGAGTAAAAATATAATTTATTAACTTTTTTTCATCTGTTCCTTACATTTACTATTCTTATTTATTTTGCATTCCTTCTTTTAGTCTTTTTTACCTTTGGGATACTGTTTAGGTAACTTGTATCATTGTTGGTATTAGGCATTTTTCTATACATTTTAGGTATTCTTTCTACCATTGTTGGTAATTAATTTATTTTAGTTATTTACTTTTGTTTAATCGGGTAGTCCAACTGGGTGGAAGCCCATATGATGACTCAGTTGTAAAACATGTGCTTTAAGCTCCAAAGTTTCTGCTCAGCTCCACTCACTGAACCTATGAACTTTTTATGTTCGACAATATATATTCAGTTTTTTTTTTCTCCAGGTTGTTTGGTTTCCTCCCACCTTCCAAAAACATGTTGCTTGATTGGCTACATGTACATGTAGTTGTCTAATATATTATATTTACCTTAATTTTGTTGCTTAGAATGTTGCTGAAAGAGTCTATGTGCCAGCTCAATTGTTTGGTTAGCAAAGTAGTTTATAAATGTAGAGCTTTGCATAAGACAGTTATGTGTCATTGTTGAGAATTTTTGTTGTGCTGATGACTATAATAGGTAGTTGGTGAAACATCACGCTTGCATTTGTTTGCTTGTACTCAGTGTTATCATTCATTCCACAACACAGACACACAAAAAATTCCATTTTTTTATGGAGATGAAGGAATAATGAACTGCAAGTACAGCATGGTGGCTCAAGAGACACATTTAAAAAAGGATCACAAATTGTTACAGAACATAATAATGTATAATGATCCTTTTTGACATAACTGTTTATAAGAAATTTATCAGCATGCACTGTTTTGTATACGTTGTCTGTCTTTATGGTGGAATTCACACAGCAGTGCTGGTGTGTGTTCTGGAGGACTATGTGATCCATGTGGTGTGGTGTGAGTGTTCTCCTCTTGACCAGCTATTCCTGTCTTCACTGGAGAGTATCTGCATAGCTTATCTGGTTTTATTGATATTTTCAGTCCAACTTCCAATTCATCCAACCTATTACTTCTGATGATATGTTCAGCATATAAATATAAATTATTTGGGGTACAGATTCAAGGCATATATTGTGACATGGTTTCTAAGAGACTACCCACAGCTCTTTTTAGTTGACACAGTCCAATGCTTTATTGTTCAAAATACAGCTGGAACAGGTATATCTTTTCTTGCACTGTTGCTTTTCTTCATTATCCAGCGGATGTTGTCAGTTGGATGCGATATTGACATCAAAGCCTTCTTGCTTTATGAGAAATATTTGCTGTGCGTGAGAGCTGGAGGCATCTCAGCTGTACATATTTTCGCAGAATGTTGAGATTTTTTTGCCTCGTATATTTGGCCTGGCAAATTTTGTGTATGTTTTTATTTATTTATTTTTTTATTGTTTTCTTTTTTTTTTTTTTACCTCTAGACAGGTAACCAACATGGTGTTTCTCATAGCTGCATTGTACTGCTTATGAAACATGGGGTCACTTGTGTGAATGCTTCATGTTGGTGATTGCAGACACTAGGAGCTGCTGCTGAAGGATTGTTCAGGGAAATGCTTCATGTTGGTTATTGTATCTATGATTATACTCAGTAGTTGTCTGAGGGAGATAAAGGTTATTACTTGCTGACTACTACCGTCATGAGGGTACCATATATTTTGGGCATTTTTCTTAGCTTTGTCAGTCATGTGTGGAATTTAGGTGGGAGGAAGGGCTCAGTAATATCTAAGTGTTATACTATTTTACTAAATTACTCAGGTCTTCTCCTTACTGATGATAATGAGTCTGTGTTACATAACAGCTGCACAAGGTAATATAATGAATGCCTACTCAACAGGTTATGTGCAGCAATTATCACCTGTGTCTTAGCATGCATACCTTTGCAGTAATGAAATGCAGTTCATTATCACATTACCAGTAAGTGCATTTACAATATATCACTGAGTCATTATCACTTTTCAGGCCAAACTCTCAGCAGCTGTCACTGTTATTCACATAAGTAGAAGTCATAATGCACAAGCCAGCTTTGTTTTTTTTCTCCAATTGGAGTCAATTGCAAGCCACCTCATATCAGTTTCTTTCTTTCATTTTTAAAAATTTCAAGAAATGTAACACATATGAGGCAAAATCTGGACCTAGATTTTAAATATTATTTCTAAATTAGTTACTAGAATAACAGGATTTGTGCTAGAATGTATTTTATGAAGGATATGAATAGATATGTTATTATTTAGTGACTTACATCCTCTGTGATTTGCCAGACGTTTACAGAATGGGTTCATGCTTGGCTTGATGCACAGGGTCAGTGGATCTACAATCTGTCATGACAGCATCACTGCAGAAGATGTTCACCTGTTCAGAAGGGATGGCATTCACCTAAATGAGGAAGGGCATTGCATTGTTCTTGACTGACCTCCACAATGGCGTGGAAGAGCTATGCAGGATTGGTGACATGCAGCTTGTGAGAAGAATGGAAAACACCCATGACCAAGTAGGACCAGTATGGTAAGACTCTTTCAGGAGAGTGCGACCACGTACAATCTGTCAGTGACCATCCTACAATACTTCTTTTTTTAGTCTGCTTTTATCAGGCATGTGTAGACTTTAGATGACAGGAAGGGCTTACTAATACAGAAATTGATCCCTTAGGTCCATTGCTGAATGGACACATGTAAAGAGAAAAGGCATAGGTATGGCAGATTGTGACACTGAAGGAGGTCGTGAGACTGCAGTGTCATTGACTGTCTGAGTGGGTAGCCAGCACAGCTATCAGACAGATGAGATGGCCTTGCCTGCCACTGAAGTCCCATGTCTGTCCTGGATTCATTAGTGGAGTGGCTGTCCTTACCTTGCTTTTTCTCTTTACATGTACCCATTCAGCAGTATGTTGGCTACACCAAGAATGTGTATATTTACAATCATGTGTCTACATGGCAAAACAACTGGTTCTGAATGCTGTACACATGTACATATTATCAGTTTTGTTAGGACTTAGGTTATGGAAATTATGATTTTTTTCATACTTTGGTAAATAACTCTGCAAGGGAGCATCTGAATGTGCCAAGTAATACCTCATTTTGAAGACAGTTTTGCTGGTTCCAACATGGTAAAAGAATTGTTCCTGTATGTTGTACTCATATGAAGATATCAATGTTTGTTTCGGACTTAGGTTATGGAAATTATGATTTTTTTTTCATATTCTGGTAAATAACTTTGCAAGGGAACATCTGAATGTGCCAAGTAATACCTTATTTTGAAGACAGTATTGCTGGTTCCAACATGGTAAAAGAATTGTGCCAATATGTTGGACACCTGTACAGATATCAAAGTTTATTTTGGACTTAGGTTATGAAAATTATTATTTTTTTCATATTTTGGTAAATAACTTTGCAAAGGAGCATGTCAGTGTGCTAAGTAATACCTTGTTTTGAAGACAGTTCTTTTACCATGTTGTAAGGTGTAACACTGTGTCTGTGCACTGTACAGATGTACAAATATCACAGTTTGTTTAGTCTTGTAGGATTATGAAAATTATACATTTCCAATACTTCTCATTATTATGCCCATATCTTTGCAAGGGAGCATGGTGATCACACAAGTGATGCATCATTTTGAAGCTGACATTGAGACGCACAACTTCTACACTGATATGTAGGCTCTGTCTGTTACAGGTGATGAGATATTATGCTTTGTTTATTTATCAGTTATGAGAAGTAATATATTAGTCATATTTCTGTGAATATCTCAAGAAAGGAGCATCACACAGTAATGGTTAAGATATCATTTTAAAGCGGACATTCATGCTAACAAATTAAATTCAAATTATATGGGTCTGTATGGTACATTGACCAAGATATTGTGCTTTGCTTTTCCAAAAAGATAAAAAACAACATCGACATTCCTTGCCAGATATTTAATAATGACGTTGATATGCACTATCAACATTTACACTGTTGGAAATGTCAGTGTCTGCTGAACAACTTTCGCGTTTACATTTTTAGTCTAGCTCTTATAGTTAAAGAGTTATGAACATTTGTTTTCTGTATGGTATTACAAATGGATTTTCTGAAAATGAGCTCAGGCTGCACTGTTGTTCCTATGGTGGAATTAAGCAGGTAGCTTTTTATGAGCTGCTCCGGAGTGAATGAGTTAAGGAGATTTCTTTGCAACCTAGTAAAATGGGTTAAGTAGTTCAGTGAATGGAGAGCAAAAGTCGCTGAATTGAATATGCGTTTCCCATATCTATCCATAATCCTAGACTCTCTCTTAGGAGGATGGATAGATGAGGAAGTCTCAGACACTTCCTTTTTGGTGGCCGCTGCCACCACCATGGCATCAACAGGAACTCCTTTGGCTAAGAATGTTTTGTCTAGTGGGGCTGATATAAATTTGTTAGGCCTCCTAGGGACAGGCTCTGTAGAATCCAGTGATTCCCATGCCCTTCGAGAAACCAGCTGCATGAGCTCATTGAAGGGCAGAGACATCCAAGAGGTGGAGGGTTGAGACTCGAAAGCCTTCAGGAGAACTGACTTATCCTCAGTAGGGTTTTTGGACTGCCAATCACCCCTCTGCCTAAGGATTTCAAGTATCTCAGCAAAGGAGATATCCTAAGAGGGGGACCATGGAGACCCTTCTGACTCATCCAAGTCATTGTCAGATGTTATAGACTCCTGTGGGGAGTCCAAGTGTCTCCTCTTGCACAATCTCTTCCTAGGAGCCACCTCAGTGGGGGCTTCTGGAGAGGTCTCAGAAGAGCAGGGGCCACCCTGTGGGGCTACCTGGGGCTCTGGGTCTCTACGCTTAACCTGGATCATGGAAGCAGAAGCAGACACAGATGCTTTAGGGGATGAGGAAGCAATGCCTGAAGTCGAGAATGTCTTGGGAGACAACACTCTCCTCATGGCATCGAAGGCACCACTGCTCCAGTGGGAAGGAGTCAATGGATCCGAGGGAACCATCAAACCCTCCCGCACTGAGGCAGTGGTCTCCAAGCCGGAGGTAGGAGCCGAGCTTATCCGAGCTGAAGCCCCGAGAGGGAGAGTCGGCACCGACAAGTCGGTTCAACTATCCTCTCCTGATCTGACTGGATAGTGTCGGCTCCTAGAATCCCCGGTCGATGCAGAGGATGTCAGAGTGGATGGAGCTGAGGACACTGGAACAGGGTTCGACCCCAAAGGCTCCACGATCAACAGGTCTGATTATTCAGGCTCCGAAGGACTGGTATGGCTCGGAGGAGGAGTAAACAAAGCAGGAGTAGCGGTCTTCGGCTCCAAAGCCGCTTGGGTCGGAGCTGACAACAATTTAGCAAGGCCTGGTGCCCGTAGAAGCTTCTGTACCAATCGATCCATATCCAAATCTGAAAGGCTGACAGATGACCTAGATGAATGAACAGATGGTGCCGACTGGAGCAATGGTGACTGAGACACTTTCGGATACCAGCTCCAAGGCTGTGGGCCAGCTCTGAAAAGAAAAGACAGTCGGCTCCGAAACCTGTGGAGCCAATGTCGCAGACTCATCAGCTTTTTTTAGATTTTTTTGAATGTTTGGAGTCCTTAGATTTGACAGATGATTTGGAGGACTTAGAAGATATGCTTGCAACATCCTGGTCACTCAATGCCTCTTGAAAAGGGTGTTTTATCAACCCCTGTCCATTAATTTCCTTTTTCTCTCTAGCAGAACCCTGGATGAAAAGGAATGGCAGATAGCACAAGATTCTTGTAAGTGGACAGCCCCCAAACAATATACACAGGTAACATGCCCATCAATGACTGACATTTTTTGATTACAGTCAGGACATTTTTTAAAACCGGACTTGGGATGTTTGTCCTTATCATCTGCCATGATACTATTCTAAACACATGCAAGATCAAAATATTAGTATGAAAAATAATAGGTTCTAAACACACACACACACACACACATACACACACACACAGACGAGCCTGAGATAAAAGTATCCAAAAACTCTTATAATAACAGAAATCACAGAAAGGCAATTAAATTCAAACTAGAACTATAACTACTATAGAATATGCTATGAGAAAGTAAACTATGCCAAAACAACGAGGCCAAATATTTAAAGTGTAAATATATAAACACACAGGAAGGGGAAGTGAAAGGAAGCTGTAAGAGCGAACTATCAAACTACCTATGTCAAAAAACTACTAATGCTATGTAATAAAGCTACGAAATAGAAAATTTTAAAGTTTACTGGCCCGAGCTTTCACTGGAACCTCCGATCAGATGCCGCAGCAAACTAGATCTGAGGTAGTTCACAGTGCATCATGGGATGGGGACTTGGCCTCGAGCTACTGGAAGACCTCGAGCTTTGCATGTGGCCGTACCAGAGTCGCGGGATCGGCTCCGAACCCATCAGTTAAGAATGAATGGCGAGATTGAACAACTTCACATTCCATGTTTTTACTCTGCTGTTTCCACATAAAATCATTATTTTATGTGAAAACAGGAAACAAACAGCTTCCATCTACCAGTGAACTTCTAGGAGATTATCTTCACGATTGAAAGGCCCAGTAAAAGAAATAGAACATCATGTGAAGACTTGAGTTTAGAAGCCTGATAATTAATTTTTGCAGACTATAACAATGGGATTATATAGTAAATGCTCATACCAGTTTGGTGGATGATTGCAGAATGTAAAATAGATACATTAGGGCTTTCTTTTTTTGCATTGTCTTTTATTAAAGTTGTCATCTAGCATGTTACCAGCCATTGGACTACATTCTTCCTCAGAATGTCTGAGTGTTTTTTTTTTTTTTTTTGGTTCTTTCATTGAATATTTTTTGCATATATTTTTTAAAAAGGTGATAAGTAAAGTCATGTTTCAATGGTCCAGAATACTCATATTATTGTGGAATAAATTTGCAAGCTAATTTTGTGGGGGCATGTTTTATGATAAGTGGAATGACTAAGGTGAGAGGCCCTTAAAGTAGAATGTACACTGGAGTTATATAGTCAGTTTTGTTATAATATGCTTGAAATTTGTAAACAAAACAAAAAAAAAACTATTTTGATCATGTAGTTCAAGGCTTAGTGGATGTTCAATTATGTTTGCAATTCTGCATGTAGAAAGGGATGCAGCCATTTAGGTCATTGCAGAACGCATCACTTTTGAAAAAGTTTGATCAGATTTAAGTTAATATATAACTGAAGGAATAAGGTGGATGCCAATGGCCAAATCCTTTATGCCAACTGCTTTATAATTTCATGGACGTTGTTTTCTGCTTTGTCCTTTTGAGTTTATAAGGATGGATTGAGGGATGTGAACAATGTAAAAAATTGGTTGAGGGATGTATAAAATGGAGCTGAGTGTACATATTATCTACAAGTGTTAAACTGGATGACTAAAAATGGAAATGTCAAGCGTATGTTTTTTGTCTCTCTGTAAGTTTGCAAAAAGTGTGGAAAATGGGATTTAGCACGACTCTGAACAGTCTTACAAGCCTCGTCTACAAAGACATGGAATGTATTATAACTAACTTCATAAATGGCAATATCAGCTATCTTATTAGACTTGGCCTCCAATAGTCTGGCTTTGGGAAGGGTAGATCCTGTCTACTGAACCTTGTAACTTCTTTGAAAGGGTTACAGAGGCTGCAAACAGTTGGTTTGTGGTACATAAATCTTGATCTGGTCAAGGCCTTCAACCCCATTCCCCGTGCTGGCATCATACAGAAGATATATTCATGCTTTAAACATTTGATTTATATGTGGTAATGTAGAAGAAAAACTGGAAGAAAAACAGAACGCACAATGTGAGTTGCACGTACCTCATCAGAAAGTAAAAATGAGGCCTCAGTTTTTGGACCTCTCTATTTTGGAATTCACTTCAAAGAGCTTCCAGCAGTGAGTTAAGACCTTTGGCTAACAAAGATGGCAACTGTTGTTAAGTTGCACTCTGACAACAAAATCCTCTAAAATGATTTCTCCCAAGTAAACTCTTAGTATAATAAAACGGAAAGAACTAAGTGCTAAAAAAGTCCATCATCATCATTGTCAGTTTTCGGAAGCCAACCTCTGCCTTTTGACCATCGTGTGACAACAATTGTCAGGAACTCCATTAACTCAGCACAGCTAATTGCCAAAGGAATCTTATCAAGGTCTAAAAAGGTAATCTCTCCCTTATGCTCAACAATGATCAAACCAATTATTGAGCCCAAGCCCCCTACACCATGTATTTTACGAAATATATCAATCAATCTGAAACACTCCAAAGATTTCTAACCAAAAAGATAACAGGCCTAAAGTCCATGAGATATCAAGAGAGGCTGAAAGCTCTATCCCTTTATTCAATGTCCTAAAATCTTTAGAGAGGATATCTCTATCTCATTTATTAAGCCATTAGAGTCTTTGTTGTTCTAGACCTCCAGTACCTCTAAGTCCAGTGGCTCCATCAGTACTAGAACCAAAGATTAAATCTTCACTACCAGATAAATAAAACATGATGGAGGGACAAGTTTATAACCCAGTGCCTCCCAAGTCTCTACAATAAACTTCCACTGCATGTTAAGCAGTGCAGCTCACTATATTCATTTAAGCATAACCTATGTGATTATATGGCTATCCAAAACCTTACTGTCGGATTAACTGATAAGGCCCTGTCATGAGATTCATTGCTGTTAGAGTAAGTATGAATCTAAACTACAGTTTAGAATGTGCACATTATTTATTCGCCACTATCTGACACCTTCTACTAGAAGACGTTTAATATATCAACAAGTGTGTTAGCCAGTCAAAGTTTAGACATTGCAATGTGTGATACACACAACAAATCCTTCATAATTATATAAAAATACTAAACATTTAAATTTTCCAAACAAAAGACAATTTACTCAAACACTGCTATGATACAGTAGACTGGACATTTGGCTACTTAAACATTCAGACTTGCTGAAAGATGCTTTACTGGTCCAGTATTCATGAATAAAAAGTACACATCGCTAAGACAAAATTTAATCACTACAAATATCTGAAGTGTTTGCTGGAACGATAACAACATCCCAAATGGCTTCATTCCACAGACATCAGAGCAATCCTATGGATAAAATGGCATTTTGAGAAGGTTAATAGTGGATGGGTATTTGAGTACTCTGTCTTCTGAAGTGTAAACAGTGAATATCTATATTATTACTAAATGCATATAAAAAGATAACATGCATGAGCTTATCTTTCCCCACATTTTAAACTCAGTTTAGGGTACAGCTGTTTAATATAGTTATCTACTATGAACTCTGCCAAGCAAAAACAAAATGGTAAGCAAATAAGTCACACCACTCAGATAAATTCATAAAGCATGCTTGTATCTCTTAACAGATTTCGACTAGTAATTGCTAAAATAATATAAACATAAATAAATATGGAAGGAAATGAGGATGTATGCCCTGGACATTCAGATCATAAGAGATGTTGAGCTGTCAGCTGACCAGCATGTAATAGTGTGCTCACTCAGACAGCCAGGATGGCAGCTAGACAGACCTAGAAAGACCACATGTGTAAAAAGGGTGTCATAGGAATACCTGCCAAATGTATTTATGCTGGATGGCTTAATCTCCCACACCTGGAAGAGCTTTTTCTATATAAAGGGAAAGTTTGGAATGTGGGATCAAAATGGACCTGAACAATACATCAGTTGATGAAATGGCAGCAAGGAGGTGCAGATGTAAACTGCTCAGTGCTTGTCATGGCAGTGACTCTAGAGTCTGCTGGTGAATATCAGTGGTGAAGGAAACAATCAAATTTTACCGTGCAAATACCAGTGGATAGAAGGGACTCCAGATTTCACTGGGTTGTAATGACAAGCAAGCAAGGTAGCAACTTCAGCAGTCACCAAAACAAAGGCTTGGATGTGAATGGAATTTTGAAATGCCACGAAGAATGACAGAATGATATTCTGATTGCCACAAAGAGTTGGATCACTTCTTGAGGGTGGGGGTAGGGGTGTTCTCAGTAAAAGTATAAAAATGCTGACCTTGACTTAAGACACTGTATGGAGATGAAAGGAACATTTTAAAGCACTCCATAACTATAAGTGTACATGCTCCCCTTGCATGAATCAATGCTAGAAATACTTAGTGGGATTCAGTCCATTTCCATAAGTGATACCACTATACCAGTTAAACAGTGCCATTCAGGCAAAACTGCAGAACTTCAGGAATGGATAGGATCTAGACAAAAATGCTGAGGGGATTAGATAACATTGGGCTACTATGTTGATGTACATTTCCAGTGTTGTGTGGAAGGCAAGAACAGTAATTCTGGAATGTAAAAATAGGATGGTGGCCTCCATTTAGAAAATGTAAGATAGGAAAGTATGTTCTTCTTATGACAAGATTGTGTTCCTTATCTTTGCTGGTTAAGCCTATGGCAGAGAGCTGGAAAGAAGACTGCATCTAACAGACAAGGCTCTGAATTTGGTCAAATAATGTGGATTCCATTCTGGCTGATGAAGAGTACATCAACTTGTTTCTTCTTATTTGGTTGGGGAGAAATTATGGAAGACTGACAGTATAGACTTCATATGATCTGTATATCTGAAGAAGGCATACAATCACATGCCTTGGAATATTTTGTGTGAAGGGTTAGAACACTCGGGAATCATGAGGTCACTACTGCATGTCATTTAGACCCTATACTTACTGAATATCTGTAGCATTAAGGCAGATCAATTCAGGACAAGTACAGGGATCATCCAAGAGTGTGGCTTCTCTTCTCTACTGTTCATGATTCATATAGTATGAATATCAAGATTTTGGTGGGTATTTGGTTTGAGGCTACAAGAGATGTAAATTTTATGACTGCAGACAGTGTTTTGAATGGGCCTCAAATTACTGTGATTTCTAGCATGCAATGGAGCAGTTTACTGAAAGCATAATTATCTCCTAAAAAAAGAGTTGGCTGCTTCTTGCAGGTGAGAGGAATGCAATTACCTCCAGTGAAACAGCTTAAGTCATCAATGGGTCTTGTTCAAAAGTGAGGGTAGAGGAGATCAGAAAAGGGATCAGTATGTAGTATGTTGACAACAGTACTACAGGTATTGTGCTGGTCTGCAGTGCTAAAGCAAAAATTGAGCCACAAGTCAGAACTCTCAGTTTACAAGTCAGTCTAGCTCCTATCATCATCTAAGGTCATCAGCTTCGGATATATTAGTGACTTAAAGAATAAGGTCTCATATACATAAGGCAAAGATAAGGCTCCTTTGCAGGGTTGCTGGGATTATTTTCCATGACAAGTGAGACACTCACAATCCAAGATAATCTCAGAGTAAAGCTGTGTCTTCTTTGGGTTAAAAGGAATCAGTTGAGGTGGGCTGGGTACCTATTGAGAATTATTAATTCTGTCCGTTCAGATCACTAAAATAATACCAATAAACAAAATGAATAGTGCCCATTGGCATAAGCTCCACACAGATTCCATTGGAATAAAGACATTTTACCGTAATTATCTGTGTGGAGCTTATGCTGTTGGTTTGTCAACGGGCACTATTAATTTTGTTTATTACCCATTGAGAATGCCTCCCGAATATTTTCCATGGGGGATGTGCCATGCAATGGTCACTAGAAGGAGGTCCTGGGGCAGACCCAGGATGTGCTAGAGAGATTGTATCTCTCATCTTGCCTGGCAGTGCTTGGGGAATCTCACAGGATTAATGTGGAAATTACTGCTGAGGGTAGGAAAATCTGGTTCCCCACAAGAGTTTGTCACCACATCAATATTCACAAAGACAGTTTACTCAATACATGCAGAAATGAGAATGAAAGAACAGTTGTGTGAAGCACTCAACAAACTATGGCTATAAGAATCAGTTTACATTTTCACCATCATATGGGTCACAGCCTTGCAATAAGGTTGGCCACTCAGCAATTTTTTTTTTCTAAGAAGTAGATGCTGCCACCTGATTAATGGCCGTGTTGCCCCTTACTACCATACAGATAGTGTTATGTAGTCAAAGCCAAAGGTAACCAGTCCTCATACTCAGAACCCTGGGAAAAAAGACCAACAAAGTTCTGTGCATGACAGCTATGACATATGGGCACCCCTGCTTCATTAACATTTTTTGTTACAATCTCTGTCAGTAATTCCAGTGAAAGTAGAAATGAAAAACTTGCCTTTCTCAGGAAACATTTGCAACACAATGCACTTTACCTCAGATACTTCACAGGGATATCAAGGATGCAATGAAGTACATTAACAGCTATAACTACATATATGACCAAGCCAAAATGGTCTGCTGAGTTATACTGGCAAATCTCCCTCTGTCAAACAGCACACATACCACAACAATGAATCGGAAGCTATAAACAATGAACAAGTGTATGGATGGGTGAAGCAGTTGTAGTGAATGGATTAATACTATCTACTGGTATAATGAGCACCTCACATAGCTGTTCTGTATAATTTCACCCATTTATGTCTTCACATTAAGCCTTCATCAAGCATCCACTGGATGACTGTTGTGGAAAAACTGCCTTTAGCCTTGAGCACACATTCCAGCTTTTAAGGTGTAGTAGATATATGGACCATAGAATAAGTTTCTCCTTTGCAGAGATCAGCTGCTAACACCCTGTAAAGTAATCTGCAGAGGCAGAGGAGTACTTTCTGATGGGTTACTGAAAAGCCTTGCCCACAAAGTCATAAAAATATAATCCAAGTTGCAATCCAACTGGAAATATATATATATGTGTGTGTGTGTGTGTGTGTGTGTGTGTGTGTCTGCGAGTATATATGTATATCTATCTATATATATATATATATATATATATATATATATATATATATATATAAACACGCACACAAGCGCATATGTGTAGATATATACAGTATGTGTGCACACACACATGTACATACTTAGATATTTGTACAACTGCTGCAGCTGCACAGTTTATTCTGAGAAGTGTGGAAAAGTTCATAGTTTGTTAACTCTTTACTTCTAGAAAGTGAAGGGAAATGCTGCATTCTGGTATCTATTAGGTGTAAGTTAAGCTCAGCTGCGGTATGAGGATGAGGAAAGAAAATGGACATTTTGACTCGGAACAGTCCGACATAACCCTTAGGTAGATGTAAAGAGTAAGCAGATGGTAGTACTCTGGCATTATTAAAAAATACATAGACTTCTGAAAACACAAGATCCTGGATCTCCAATATTCACATGGCAGAATGCCTGCCAAAAGCAGCAGAATCCAATAAGGAAAAAGTTCAAAAGGAAGAGAAGAAATGGGATCAGAAGAAGGCTCTATCATTCTTTCTCGGACAATGTTTCAATTTTACAAAGGCAGGACTGTTTTCTAAGCAGGTTTAAGGTAAAGAACCCACTTAAACATAGATGAGACAGCAAAGGTGTTTCCCAAGCAAACATGCAGACAAGGCAAAGCAGTGCATCTTAGGAAAAGAGTAAGAAAATCTCAAGGAAAGCATGAGAAATATATAACTTACCACAATGAAGAACTGAGCCTGCAAGACAGAAATTACTGTCCTTGCAGCAGGAGAAAAAAGGACAAGTAAAATTCTTACTTTCATGTAGGGCCTTAACTAAGTGAGAAAAAATCCCCTACAAGGTATCAAAATGGCACTCTACTACCCAACAGTTAAGACAATGTATGGATTGGTGTAATACCTCATTATCTTGCTAAATAATAATGTCCTTCATGACACAGAGGATTATCAAGACAGTTGCACATTCCAGTAAAAGATCAAACCAAAGTGCTTTGTTTAAAGATCGACAGTCATAATAAAGTGATTCTTTATGAGAACTGTCTGAACCAGAGAAACTGGAGGAAAGGTGTATAGAATCTTTCTTTCACATCTTGACTGATAACTCTGAAAGCTAATACTGAATGTGAATATGAATATGAAGAGATCCATCTCTGACTGACCCCAGAAAAACTGAAACACCTCTGGACTGAGCTTCCACTCATTAACCTGGTGTACCAAGTGGCATAATTGATCTACCAGCATACTACTTTACCCAAGAAGATGAACAGCTGCTAAGTGAAGGCTCAGAGGCAAAGATAATCCCATAACAACATGGCCATCTTGCAAAGCTGAAAACAAACTTGCATCACCTTTTCTATGTACCATTTCATAATGCTGGTATTAGCTTCTGTTTGAAGAAAATCTGTGACGATACCATTCTGAAAATGTCACCTTCTACTTCAAACTAATGTTCATTTACTTAGTCTGAGCAGAATTCCAGATGCACCTCCCAACCTATGTCCAGTGCATCAATTTTCAGATCCAGAGAAGGAGCAAGAAAGAGGAATGGCCTACCCAGATTCTGCTTCATGGAAATTATCCTAATGTGCAGCTCATTGACCTGAGGTGGGATTATCTGATCCTTTCCTGGTAGAAATAATCCTTTCACTCATCTGAAAGACTTAGAATGTAATGCAGTAGCATATTCATGTGAATACTGGCACTCTGCACCATTGTGATGCTAGCTGACATGATACCCAAAAGATGGTCAGGAAAAGTCTAGCTGAAAGGCTGGAATGGTGAGCAACAGAACAAAACAAGGATACAGATTTTTGCATTATTTTATTCCTGAAAAAGAAGTTCTCGTGAACTGCATATAGAAGGCAACCCCCTCTTCAGAAACACCTCTTGCAGGAAGAAGGCCCAATTTTTGTTCTCTCTCTCTCTCTCTCTCTCTCTGCTACTTGCTTAACCTTTAAATGCCATTATTAACTGGCCCTTATTCACCCCATAGGTGCAGCCAGTTGCATAACTTATCAAACATGTAGCAATGAGGGTTTTTTCTTGATTGGCCCTATCTCCAGCCCTATTGGATGACACAGACACCTGTGCCACCATGGGGTTATCCTGCTCTCTACCCATAGCATGTGCATGCTCCTGCAAGCATGCCATAGGACAGCTACCATCACCAGCCTGAGAAAACCAAGTCTATGTCTTCACCCCTACCACCATTGTGACCAAGCAAGCTTCTGTTTACATGACAGCAAATCATCTGACATGGGCCACCATCTCTCTTGTGCCTGGGATGGGTGAAGTGGCATAAGCCTCTCACATTCACTGTCGCTAAGACCAGATTTGACTTTTCTTTTTTACTGCAAACTCCAGTATATCCAGAAATGGAATCACTACTCTTACCTGGTCAGTCAAGAGATGGAAGGAGCTTGGATGGAAGAAATTCCCAAGGAAGAAATGATGTTAATCCACCTTGACTATACTTTTTGGAAAAATGTAACTGGAAAGTACCCTGACTGTTGTTACTAATTCAAAAGATAATGCCATAAACTGAAAGTACTACAACCCAACTTGAAACTGCCTGTGAAGTTTGAAGACCTCAGATTGTCAAAATGCATCTGTGATGGTCAGGGTATACGAGGCTTGCATTACACCATTACCACCAAATATGCAATAGGCAATGATTACAGGGTGTACATCTTACACTGCTGTCACTGACTATGTTAGGGACATGTTATGGGACTTGAATCCTACACTATTTTTACTCAAATAAATTTGCAAGGGAGATAAGAGCTTACAGCAAATGTACTCTACTGCCTTGGATTAAGACTACTGCCTGCCATACCCAAATAAGCATTAAAGTGCACATCTATAGACAGGGGTTATAATTACTGTCTCATCAGGTTTTCACCCATGTCAGACTTCTGATGTAGTCTTACACATACACAAACATACACAGTGTTTCCCAGGAGGAGATACCGTTACTTTTCCAGAACCAATACCCTCCTTTTCTGCATTCACAATTGATGCTTCTCCAGACAGATCATCTCTGACACAAAGATCTCAGTTACTGAATGTTCTTTCAATGTATCAACCAATTTACTATATTATGTTAGCTTATAGCTCAACTCTCCTCAAAAATGGTGGTTGCTTAAGTTACTCCAAAGCTGTGAGGCTTTATAAATTGATGGATAAGACAGCAGCTTCAGATTTTAATAACTTATTAAATGAAAACCCAATACTTAAGAGAAAATCGGGTAAAAGCGCAAAAGACCAAGTAAATATAAATATCAGTAATGATGGCACAAGGAATAGTTACAGAAAATATTCTAAGCAGATAGTTGGCAAAACAATATTCCTAAATGTATCTAAATGGTATCAACTCTACCACTTTATGGAGAATACTACAGCCTAACTACCACTAAGTCACTAAAAATAGTCAGTGGTTAAGATGACATACAGGCAGATTATAAAAATTTTACATTACTGTTTCTGGGAAGGTAAGCTATATTTTGTGTTGCCTACAGTCCCTGTAAAACACTGCTGCTTCAACTCTGAATAAAGCTCATGAAGTCCATAATCATAAATAAAGAAGAAAATAAACAAAACTGAGCTAGTTTCATGGCTGAGTACTACATGGGAGAGAAGGCAAAGACTACACTGCTACTTTCTCCATCATCCCGTTTTGTCTCCATTCTGCCTCTAATCCAATTGCTGCATCTTTGGAAAAAATATTTTAGTCACTTTTCTAGTTTCACATTTCCATTTTGTTCCTGCTATTCAAACAGCATTCCTATTCCTGCTCTTTCCTGTTTGCTGGAGAGAGTAGAGAAAACTGCATTTGTTGCCTGCGAGATGAGTAGAAACAATGTCACCTTTTTCTTGGACTATTGGAAATAAGATTTACTCTGTAGACCTTTCAATATTTTCCTGTCTCCAACATGCCTCTGACCCAGAAGTATGTGTAAAGTCTATTTTATTAGTTTACACGTAAGTATCAGCAGTACTTCTAGGTTCTTCATTTCTTATTCTGACCAGTGACAAATGTCCAGCACAGGACAGGAAATGCACTGAAAAGCTAATTTCTTAACATGCACCAAACAGCTGACAACAGGACAGGGATGGAAAAGGGTGGGGAGACAAATGAGGCATTTGCCCTGAGCCCTCTGTCTTTGAAAGTCCCCTCCAATCTGCTACTTGTTGAATGTTGCCTGAATTTTAAATTCAATTCTGTTTCAGTTTCAGTTACAGAAGTGCTGCAATAATGTATATGGAAAAAGGAAGGCAAAAAATATGAGCTTCTGGATCAGGATGCAAAGGGAATGGAATGTAGGGAAGTATTGCTATCATTAGTGAATATTGCCTGTATGTCATCTTAACTACTGACTACTATCACCATCGACATGGTCTCCCACAGCAAATGTCTAACCACGCTCTCTTCACTAAACTTTTCTCAATCTGCACATGACTGGTTCCAAGACTATTTGACTGGACACCAGCAAGCAGTACAATGGCAAGGTGATCTATCATCCCTTCTACCCACCACCATAGGTGTCCCCCAGGGCTCCATACTAGGTTCCCTCCTTTTCTCACTTTTCACAAATTACCTCCACACCTCAGTCCTACATGCATCCCTAATTCAGTATGCCAATGACTCCACTGTAATTTGTGCTGCCCCTACTATTTGAGAATTACAAGTACTCACCCAACATTCATTTCTTGCAATCAAAACCTGGCTAACAAACTCCCACCTTATCCTGAACCCCAACGAAACAAAACTTATGCTAGTTCATCCAACCAAACTAAAATAGTTCCCTCCTCATTCACTATTGAATCTGTCAATAAAATCAGGCTCACTCCCACTGCTCATACTAAGCTGTTAGGAGTTGAAATAGACAATAATATGAGATTTGATCTCCATATATCCCAAACAATAAAAAAGTCCCCAAAAAAACTAGGCAATCTGTACAGGAATAAACACTATCTCACAGACAGCACAAAAGCCACAGTAGCTCAAAGACACTTGATCTCAACCCTACTGTACGCATAATCGATTCTCAACAACCTTAGGAAATCAGACCTTGCAAAACTTGAAACATGTTACAATGAAATCGCTAGATTTACAACCAATTCAAACTCCAGGTCTCATCACTGTACAGCATTCAGGCAACTCAACTGGCTTGAGTTTCCTCAACTTCTACTTTACACCCAACTAACCATGGCCCACAAATTACTCCATCAGAAAGAAAAGACACCTGCCCTAAAAAAATCTATTACAACCATACTCCAGTACCAGAACTTTGCTATCCAATAATAAACCTCTGATAAAGGTCTTTACTGCCAATAATCAAGCTGGGGAATCCCCCTTCTCAAACTGCATAGCTAAAATCTGGAATACTTTACCTCCCAGTGTAATATCCACCACAACCTCGTCTCACTTTAAACCTTTACTAAAAAATTGCCTACTCAAAAACTGGATATGTCCATGTATAGCTCCTGATTAACTTACCTGCTGCCAATGTTGATGCTATACTGGGTTCAATTTTAATCATGTGCATATAAACAAAAAGGTTATGTTGTATTATGTGTAATCAACCATATGTCTCGAACTGTATATTTAACTGTATTATTCTCTGTCCTATTATATTTTAACTGTACCTTTGTTGTATTAGCTGTCTTATATATTGCGGAGCTTTTTTCCCCAGGCCTCTGCTGAAAAAGGGCTTGTGTCCAGACGGACATTCCCAGTTAACAAATCTAAAATAAATAAAAAATAAAAATTTATCTTATTCAGAACTGTGCAGATACTCCTCAGGGAAATGGTCTACAGTTACTCGTTGTCGCATGTTTGCTTACTTCAAATTCAAGTAAAAAGAGGTCCAGTTTGATGCTGTGGTTTAAGCTGTGTTTTTCCTGCTTTTCTTTCCTTCTTTCTTTTGAGTTTGCAGCAAAGACTGAAACTCATGAAGACAAACAAAATCAGTATTACATATTGGCTGGTATTTGACAGTTACAGTAGTTCAATATCTCTGCAGAAGGCATGCTATGCCTTTATAATATTCTGACTTACCATTATTAATGCAGATTATATAATTTATTTTGCAGAAGAAACAGAGCATACCAGTGTTGCACAGGCATACTTATATTTTCATAGTTTACTAAAATAAGTGAAGTGGATCTGGTGTTCTAAATCTCTGCAGTGAATCACGGAGAAAGGAAATAAGTCATGACTGTTATCTGGGTTTAAAATACATACAGTCTCATATCAGATGTATAATCAAGGAGCAGAATGCTAGCAATTCTTAAACAGTAAAATCAAGTGGCTGGATGCAGTGAAAAACATCAACAGAAGCAGCAGCAGGGAATGATAGCTTAAGGAAAGTTTTTATTAATCTTTACAAGCAACCAAATATCGGTAGTAGATGTCTTTGCAAGGACGAAAGTACTTTGCTGTGGTTGCCAGTGTTAGTGTGAAACAGAGATGAAATACAGTACTGGATTTTATTTATGCTTTTTTTTTAATTAAAGTCAGACTCAGATAACTCAGATGTACATAGACAACAAAGCAGCTATAATCATTGGATACGGGGGTGCATTTGTGGATCAAAATCATTGTTGTTATTTGCCTAGTATTCTGGGCTGGCTTTGCAGTATTAATGTGATTTGTGTGAAGCAACTTAAAATGTTTTAATGTGGCTATTGTAAATACTATTTGTGCGAAATAAGACTAAATGTATTATTGTGACCGTTTTTATCACAATCAGATGCCAGAGGTATACATAGTCAGCTAAGTGACTATAACTGCTGATTGGGGAGAGGGCTTTCTTTTGATGAAAATAGCTTACCTTCTTGCCTTTTGCTCATTTTAAACCATCATTAGTGTAGATTTGCAGGATGCATGTTTGGATTAGTAGGATGTGTATATGTACATTTATATACAGTAAGTTGGAATACTTTACTATAGCTCCTCTGTGTTTATATGACCAAACCTGAAATACATTACTTTGGGCATTAGTATTATTTTTTTTACCAAAACCACACATCTGTGATGCACATACAAGTATTCGGTATGGGGGTGTCTCTGGATAAAATAGCTGGCCGCTTGCTAATTATTTTGGGATAACTTTGCAGAACTAATGTGATTTGTGTCAAGCAAGTTGGAAGATTTTACTTGGGTACTGTTTATTTGAAACAAAGGTTAAATGCATTATCATGACAAATATTTTTATTGAAATCATATATTTGAGACATACACAATTAAAGTAGTTATAAGTGTTAGGTGAGGTGGGTGCTGTCAGCAGATGAAAATAACATCTTGCCATCAGCTCAGTTTAAACAGTCATCAATCTGGCTTTGTAGACCTAGTGTGTGCAATTGTGGGTAGTAAGTTGGAATACTATATCTGGTTTTCTGTCATCTATTTTTTTTTAATTGTTGGTAACGAGTGATCCCATATGAACACTTCATTATTTTGTATAATGCTTTGTGGTTCATGTTTCCACTGCTTCTCAGCTACTTCTTATATTATAGTGTTTTCACAATCCCCAGTACAACAGGTTTGCCACATTATTGTATCTTTCAGTGTACATCCCCTCTGCCATGTGTGTATCTCACCCAGTAACAAGGTATGCAACTGTTTTCAATTATTTTTCATAGAACCGACATTTGTCTGTTTCTCCAATATGTTCAAAGGACTTTGGAAGCAAATGTGTACATAGTCCACTTTTCTCAGCTCACTATCAACCTTTCATCCTTTGGTTTCAACTCACCTCTCCTTAACCATTCCTGCATCAAATCCTGATCAACATGACATTGTCCCAGGAGATCTCTACACTTTCCATGATATTTACGGCTTTTCCACATTCTTTTTATTTTCATCTGATCCTTTTCTGTATATTCTTCCATTTGTTTTTTGGCACATTCAGTTGCTGTCTGATTTTTGTCTACTTCTGGTTTGATTTCCATTACCACTTCTCACCTGAGCTAAACTAAACAGAGAAGACTTCCTCTCCTTATGTTTTAAAGCTTTCACTATGTTCTGATGAGGTCAGCATTATCTGATGAGGTCAGCAGATATGTATGTAGTCCCATGACTGCAGATCTATTCATGAAATCAATTCTGAAAAGACACACATCTCCTTCAGAGAAAGGGATATATAATCTTGGTACATACTGATTTTTATATATCATCTGATAAGCATGAAGCATTTTTCTTGTTTTTCTGTCCAACTGATCCAGTAGCTTTTGGGGCCAGTCAATCACAACAAAGCTAAGTTAAAATAGGGAGAGTAAATTGGTTTACAACTTGAACTTTATTCCTAGATGTCAGGGCTGTTTTTCAATATTATTTTAATCTTCTGAATTATTACTTACTGAGTTTTACCAACATTTGTTCATGTTTTATTGCAGATCCTTCATCAGTTCCCACATATTTATACACTCCTTCCTGCTCAAGTTCCTTTATATCACATTCCTGTCATAGATTGACATTTTCTTGGTACTACAATGGTATTTTCTTAGTACTGCAACTTTCCTGCTTTAATCGCTGCTTTCACACACTTATCAAGACCAAATGTCATTCTTATACCATCTGATCATATCAGAAAGTTTTAACCACTTACAGTTGTGCTTTCAAATCCCCAATTAATGAACTATATAATTTTAAATCATCCACAAAAAGTAGATGAGAAATCTTTAAGCAAGTTTGTTTTCTGGGAGCCAAATTATTACCAAGACCTAATCTGCTAATTAAGCAGCTTATGGATTAAAGGTAACATAAAACAATGGTGGTGACAAAGAATCACCCTGGAATATCTCCCTTTGAATATTTATCCATGGGATAATAATTTACCCTATGTCATGGTTTATTTGCATTCTGGTCCAAGAACAGCAAAAAGGTAATCCATTGTGGATAGGTCTGTAGAATACCAAAACCAGAAATCTAAAAATACTTCTCAAGACCAACCATGACAGCAAGCAAAGTAAAAAACACAGTTTACCAAGCATGATTTCAAGCAGATGTACATCCAGGGTTAAACGGTTATGTACCTTTAAAACCAATTCTCAAAGCTCGTTATTTATTCAAATAGCTTCAGCGGTAATTAAACATGTAACTGATTTTATTTGATGCACTGACTATATAAGAACGCTTGTTTTTTAACTGCTTTATATTGGTCTGAAGAAGTGCTCAGGTGGGCATGAAAGTGCTCACCTTTTAAATAAAACTGTGTTTTTTACTTCTGCTTGCTGTCATGGTTGGCCTTAAGAAGTATTTTTGGATTATTCGCAAAGTGGTTTACCATTCTTTCATTGTCACTGTAATGTAATTAATCAGTGTAGGATATATATTATACATCTGTAAACACTCCTTTATCCATGAATATGGGATACCGTTAAATGCTTTTTTGTAATTAAGCCATACTACACTTAGATTCTTCCCCTTTTTACAATTCTCCATTATGACTTTATTTAGCAATAAATGATCCTTGTTCCATATGACTTTCTTTTGTTACCCTTTTATTCTATTGCCATGATTGAGTTTTTTCCAAATGACTGAAAAATCTGTCAGCATCAATTCCAGTATACACAGTTTGCACATTGTTATTGGTCCATAGTTTTTAGGATGGCTTAGAGGTTCATTCTTAAGGAGGAGTATCATTTTTCCAGTTGTTAATCAGGTTGGTGTGTATTTGGGATGCACACATAAGTAGTTCTTCTTCAAGGCTAAATCTTCATGTAAAGATGTTAATACTTTTAGCCAGAAGTTAAGCACTGCATTTGGGCATGGGGTTTTCCATTTAAGAGCTTTTCTTAATTTTGTTTTAATTTCTCTGGCTATTACTTGATCCCATTTCATATTATGTACATCTGCATTTCTTACAGCTTATTTTACTTCTTCCATCCATTCAGCATCTTTGTTATATTTTACAGAGTCTTCAGAGATACTTTCCCAAAATTTGTCTATTTCTTCTTTTTTTGGTGGTGTTTCTAATCCTTTTGCTTTTTCCCCAGTTCTTTATAAAAGTATTTTTTGGTTCATCAATGAATTGCGCTCATTTTGTACTTTTCCTTTATACTTATCTGCATATCTTCTAAGTTTTTCCTGCCTTTGCTAATATCTTTAGTTTAATATTTGCAATAGTGTACAACAGATCCTGGTCTCTTCTGATACTACATGTTCATTTATCACATCTATCTTTCTAATTATGTTTGTTAATCTGTTCCTTGTTCTGTACTTTTCTGACAGTGACACTTCTTATCTTAATTGCTTTATAGTTTTCTCTACTTGATGCTTCTATGATGGCATTTTATTTCTTCCCTTCCATTCCCTAACTGAGCTTTGCTAAAACTTCTGTTATATCACATGAATTTATGTTAATAGTCTTGATTACTATGTTCATCTGTTTTATCAGACTTCTAACATTTTTGGTCTTATTTACTTTCTGTAATCTATTTATGTTATTGATCTCAATATGTCTATCCATTTGCATTCAATTAAGCAGCTCTACTCTTGGATCATTTTCTTCTAAATTGAGAGCACATTCCTTACTCTGTGTTTCCTGTGGGTATTCTACATAAAGTGACAGAATGCCCTCCCATTACATATTCTCTTCTGCTGCATCTTGCTCAAACCGTTGCTTTTTCATATCGGAACTCATTGGCCTATCAGTCCACAACATTTACTATGTCAGAGTTGCTATTGTTTCCTGCTCCTTCCCTTGCTATGCAACTCCGACTGCACTTTTGTACTGGTTTTGTACTGAAGGCTCTAGAGCATCTTCATGTGGCAAGTCATCATATGCTTTCCATTACACTTGTTTCCCTCTAATTTGGGGAATCATTCTTCCATCATGCTGTGACATTACCTGACTTGGATTTTGTATACCAAATCTTTCACTTTGCAGGTAATCCATAATTTTAGTTTCTGTTTTTTCTAACTTCTCCAGTACTAATTTTCTTTTCTACTTTATTTCTTTGTTTTCTTATTTTTTATATTGTGAGAGTTTCCATATATGGATGCATTTGCCTGTATTTCTCTTCAAATAGCTTTGATGCTGCTTTTTGTATTGATTGGTTTTTGCTTTCTAATTTTCATAAATATTGCATCATATTAAACTCTTTTTCTTTCCCATGTCCATATTTCTTACTTAAAACTTTCAAAAATCTGTAGGTTTTGTTCTGCATATTTTTTCACTTCCTCTATCACTTATTTTTCCAAGTGACCCAAAGTTTTTATCTATGTAATGTTTTAAGGGATATGTTGCATTAATGACACAAATTTGCATTTTAAGCTTTTGATAGTTTTTCTTGTGCAAGTATTGTTCTTTCCTCTAATTTCTCTCTCAATCTTTTTGAATATCTTCTATCTTGAAATTCTGGGTTTCTTGCATAATGGTAACTACATAATTTTTTCCTTATCCTCAACAGTCTACAGTATCATCTTTATGATTCTTTTTTGGCCTGCAGTTTTTGTGTTTTTCCTCGACGTCTACTTCCTTCTACAATGGGGGGGGGGGCATCCTTTCCCTAAGCCTAGACTAACTCCATTGTAGGAATGTTTATGTGTCTAGAAGATTCTACACTGTCATTTTTCCAGTCCTGTCACCAATGTGCATACCAGGATTGGGCACTTTTTTATCATGGAACTTGTACACCCAGCTGTCTTTCCCAGCTGTCTTTTTTATTGTTTAACCTATCTTTCTCCATAATATGTGTTATATAAAATACAGTCTGTATATATCAGTGTCATCTTGGTGAGATTTTATGAAAACAGGGTCCACTATGTGAAGGTACTCACCAAGACTTAAGGGTGAATTCAGTTCCATCAATACTACTCTCATTCTCTTGCTGATTGTATCATCTTTCCATTCATCCTGTATAAGGTACCTGAGTTTATGACAAACAAGTTTGACAATGTGTTATTTTTTAGTCTAGCTTGATTTATTTATTTTTTTAAGATTAATTTACTCTTGCTTAGCAAGCTAGTGCTGATACCTGTTTGTAGAGCTGTGGTGAGAGTCTGAAGGGCTACTGCATTGTGGGCAGAGGATTGACTTATCTGCAAAGTAAATCCATGTTTGTTGCTACAGGATGCTCATCATTTTCTATCGTTAAGCAGAAAAAGCAGCTGAGGACCTAGAACAGATTATTGTGCTATTCTGGCACTTACTACATATGGTAAAAGCAACTTTTATGAAAGTGTGTACTTTTAGAGAGGCAATTTTCAAATGGGTATGTACAGGTAAAATCCAGACCCATCCTTCTAAATCTGAAAATTAGTAAGGAATGATATACCATATCAAAGGCTTGTAACAGCAAGGAATATAGCACCAAACACAGTAGCCTTTGTCCATGAGTGCACAGATAGTACTTGCCATTATACATAATATAGTGTGAATACTGTACTCCTTCCTAGAAATGATTTAATTTGCTTACAGAGAAAAAGAAGACTTCCTAATACTCCTTTAGTGAAACAAAAAAGCATCTGGCATACCAACTGTTACAGGCTTATGTCCAAACAGATAAATATTTGCTTTAATCTGCACTGTGGATCATTTTAATGGAAAGGGAGTGTTTATGAGGGTTTTCATGCTATCTGACAAAGAGGAAATGTCATTTGTTATGTCCTTGTCCATGTTTGTGGGAAGAGACAGGAAGTAGATGTGTTACTCTTCCAGATAAATCTAGTGATGTAATTGGAATACTAGGCTGCATGCACAGTGTTTGTATACTGCTATCAACTGAAAAGGCTACATGAAACCTAAAAGTTATTCCCTTTCTCTCTCTGAAGTAGTGTGTCCTTAGAGGTGATTATATTAAGCATAAAGTGCAATTCCTTGCAAGTGATGTGTTGCTAGAGGGGGATTTCTTCCTAAAAGACAGATTTAGTAATTTTGTTTTTGGCCACATTTTTAACTCACTGCAGTACTCAACTGCATTGTGTGTGATTAATTAATCGACCCCATTCACTGATACATTTTCTCTGAATTTGGAGTGCATTCTATGCTTTTTCTTCCACTGAATTATTAAAGGGTTGTTTTGACTTCATATTCCTTACTGGCATAGGTTACACAAATGAGGGTATTTTGTTTGTTCAAAACTATCTGCTTTGAATGACTTCCAGATAATGTATCAATGGAAGCTTTTTGTTCTTTATGTAAAGATACTAGATATGATTAAGAATGATAAGCAGCATTGCCCTTAAGTGAGAGACATTGTCAGAAATGTCCAGAACACCACACATAGACAGTTTATCTTTGTGAGCTGTCTACCACTATAATTCCATGAAAAGATCTTGAACAGCAGTTGTGATAGGGATTCTGTGTGGCTGTATATGACCACACACACACGCACACGCACAAGCGCACACATACACATACACACATACACACACACACACACACACACACACACACACACACACACACACACTTCCCAGAAAAGACTGGTAGAATTCTCCACAGCTTTCATCCTGGCATCATTTTTATTGCTCTTTTAAAGAAATTATTAAAAGTTTTTTGCCTGCCTTTACGTATTCATTTTTATTACATTATAAAATGAGCACTCAACACTGCTTACAGTACTGGAAAGTAGAATGAATGAAACCTTATCTGGGTGGCTGCTATTTGACTTCAGCTCCATAGAATGGCATGGCGCAAGCAGAAATAAATTATTAACATTATAAAAATATCTGAAAGCACAATAAGACAAGTGGCTGCTATTCTGTAAGCAGTTAGCAAGCATTAAATGAAACTGATTAAACTTTAGTTTTCAAAGTCATACAGGTGGACTGGTGATCTTAAAGAAATAGGATATCAGTCTGTCTCTCCTTATCAGTAGCCAAGCTAAGTCTCTACTCAGTCAGCACTCAACACAGCAGCAGAGCAAAGGGGAGAAACTTGCTCTAGGATTGAGAAATATTATCATTGCCAGCACTAACTGGGCAAAGAGAGACTACCAAACAGCATGATAGTGATAATCCCTGATTCAGAGACAAAGTAAAGGCACATCTCAGAATCAAGCTTTGTGTTGAGAGGAACTGACAACACAGGTATTCTCCATAGTAGCCCATGCACTGTGGTTGCACAGACATATCTCAACATGTGCACACAGAGCATACAATCACCCATGTACACTTACATTCACACACATACAGACACACACACTCAGACATTCACTTAAATGCACACACATCCAGGGAGTCACAAACATGCCTGTACAGACAGCTACACAAAGCTTTACAGTACTTACCTGCAGCTGCACTAATAGCCCTGATCCAGCCATATAAGTGAGTGGGTGTATGCTGTCACCACGTACACTTTTTCCTCCTTGGAAGCAAAATGTAAAGGTATAGGGAAATCACTCTACTGCACTATTCTGTTGCTGGTGCTATCTCCTGGGAAGAGCAGATGCAATTCCACCTGCAAGACCACTGTCCCTGTTACTGCTGATGCCTGTGCACCACTGTGGTGGAAAATCAGTCTCCAAATCAATCTGGCTTACTACTGAGGAAACCTTCCATATTATGGCTTCTTCAGTGCAGTAAGTCTTTTTGAATCTCAGGGTTCTAGGCAGGTATTGGGCTAGCTGCCCTTGTGGGTCATTTTAAATCTAGCCAATCTTGCTTTCAAAGGTGAGAATCAAACCCTGTATTTAATGTCTGTGAGACAAACACCTTAACCATTATGCCAACTCTCTGACAACACCCAAATCCCAGACAACCACCTCACATTATGAAACAGACAGTAGCAACAGCACCCCCCAAAAAAATCAGTTTTGCTCCATTCTCCACTTTAGGCAAAATAATTCTACATGTTTCACCATTCACTCTCCTACCCCTGCACCAATTGTATTATTCTTCAGGCAGAAAAGCAATATCTATGTCTTTCAGACTGAGCCGTCTGGCTTCTGGGGCCAACATAATTAGACTGTTCCATTCATTCTGGGGCTCTACGATAACTCCTAGAGTAAGCATTTTCTTCACTTATTCTTTTCTTTGTAATTCAGGTATCCCATACAATTTCAGCTTGACTTTTCCTTTGATACAGTTATAATATGATGCTCTATTAAATCTCTTTTACCAGACGACTCAGAAAAAAATCTTATTTCTCAGTAA
Organism: Protopterus annectens; assembly: GCF_019279795.1. NCBI lineage: Eukaryota > Metazoa > Chordata > Ceratodontiformes > Protopteridae > Protopterus > Protopterus annectens. The sequence continues at coordinate 1,708,429,544 of NC_056735.1, read as the reverse complement.
AAATTGTTAGTTGTTGTTGTTGTTGTTGTTTCTAGGCTTTAGATTGTGTTTCATCTATTGGAACAGCAGAGATGGAATTCTCTGATTCCATTTACTATTCATACCTATGGCAGCTCCATGGCTGGATACAGCTTCCATCGATGGTTTTAACACATTTTTTGTGATAGATCTGCCTCATTTTGTAGTTAATGTTTTTCAGTTTTCCTACAACCTCATAGGGTATTTGCTTTCTAGGAAATCATTTTCTAACTTTTCCCCTGTCCCACCCCCTTGAGCCAGGCTTTCTTATTGTAGACCCACTGCTGCATCACTTGTGCCATTAGCATGGCTATTGGCATAACAATTTTTAAACTGTTTGTAAAGTGTATTAGCAAAATTTTGAACAGTGTGTTCTCCTCCTCCCAAATCTCCTCTGATATATCCAGCAAGCCTTGGAGATGTCTGCTGTATATTAACTCAAATGGGGAAATACAGTTGAAGTTTGAGGCACTTTATACATAAAAGAGAAGAAGTAGGGAAGTATCTAATTTCATTTCTTACTATACTGTTAAATGACCTTCTTCTCCGGTGAAGACCTCTGTGTTTTATTAAAGTATTCCACTAACCCAATGGTTTGAGGATGGCATAGCACACTGAAATTCTTAAATACATTATTCTAAAACCCAGGAAATGCCAGAGTGTTATCCTGGACATAAATGGGATTTCATGGTCCATGAGTAATTTCTTTGGGAATGGCTACCCTGGAGAAAAGTAATACTAGCTCTTTGGCTACAGATTTAATATTGACTTTTGCATGGGTACTGCTTCAGAAACTTAATGGCATAATTAATAATCAGTAGAATGTACTGGTAGCCATTACTTGACTTTATTACTAGACATACAAATCCATGGCTATCCACTAAAATGGAACTTCAGTAATAGGCACATGTATCAAACAATGTCTGAGCTCAGAATGCGGCGCCATCTTTTGAAATTCTGGTCAAGTAGCACAGAAGGTTTCCATATGTGTTTACATATACCAGGCCAATAAAATCCAACTCCGACTCTAGTGTTGAGTCTCCTCCCAAAATATGAGTTTTCATTTTCAGCAAAAGTACCCTAAAAGCTTTTGGAACTAACAGTTAATTCTTCGTTATCTTTGTTTACCCTATACAGTAAACCATTCTTCAACTCAAAATATAAGAATGGGAAGGGGCCAATATGCTCTTCTGTTTTCTCTTCTATTCTGGCTGTATTTTTCTGACCCAGCATAATGTATCATCCTCTCACTAAACTTTCTTAAAATTTTCATTGCTTATATGTGAGTTTGTCAAATCAGGAACACTTTTGTCAGTACAGTGAGATGAAGTAAGGGGTATAGCCTCTTTATCAACAAATACAGCTGTATATGTCTTCTCCTGTTCTATCCTGTACAAAATGCAACTCATTTTAGTGACTTGCTTCTGCTTTTGTTGTGGAAGTTCCTTTGCTTTCACTTCCATAATTCCCTTCTGAGATTCCAGTTTCTGACTAGCCTATTTTGACCTTACAGAGGGAAACCTAGTTTAGGTCCCATTTCTTCTCTTAGTGAGTTTATCACTATGGATCTCTCCTCCTCCTCTGACTCCCCGTAACTGTAATGGTTCCAATCTTATGACAAGGTCTCACAGAATGGGTTCTTCACTTTCAGTCCCTACAACTGACTTCTTTCACAAACTTAAGAAATTATTTTTGGTAAGGCTTGGTAACAGTTTTCTGCTAACACACAGCTTATTCTATCCCTTCCCCCCAAAGCCATTTTTCAGTTCTTTTTGAAGTTTCTGCACCTCTTCCTTTTTATCAGGAATATATATTTTTAATAGTGTGTCAGGCTGCTGTGCCCCCCCCCCCCATAATTACTAGAGGCATTTTTAGGACTACATGTTCTTAATGATCTGTCAGGCGACTACTGTTGCCCCTCCCCCCATTTTTACTAAAGGCATATTCAGTCCACAGAGTACCTAACTGTGCTCCATCCTGCATATTTCTGCAGTATCTCGAACGTGAGGGAAGTCTTGACTTATTATGACATCATGTTTTAAATTAGTTATAATTAGCTACCAGTACTACGGGACATGTACTTTATCCAAAACAGTTTGAATTTCTACATGTCTTATAGGATATTCCTTCCTGCCCCCATGAACACATATTACTTCTACCTTCATTCTGCCATTTGTTTTATGCTTACAGACACAAGGTCCTTTAGTAAGTGTGACCATACCCCCCCCCCCACACACACATACATATATATATATATACATGATTCTGATATGAATGATTGAAATACCCAAATGTCAGCCAAAAAATCACTGATAAAAACATTTTGAATATTCACAGTATCAAAAACCCATACCACCAAAAGTGGAAAAAAATGACCCACTTTGGGCATTTGAAAAGATGGCATGTCCATGTTTTCATCTAACAACTTACATAGATGCCAAATGAACTGTTGGCTTCTTTTCCGTTGTCTTTTGTGGATATACTGCCTGGCATGATGGCTTCAGTGATTTATTAGAATCTCCTTAGGATTCATAAATGCCACATACATGATTGCACAAAGCTAAGTCTACTGACACTGGGTGATGAACAGCAATGCTAATCATATATGGATGCGGCCAGGCTAGTGTGCACAACAAGGAGTATCTCTATGTGCCTGCAGCACAAACCTGCAGCTATATCACGATAAAGCACTTGATGGCTACAATAATATACAAGCAACTGAGGTAAACAATGTCAGTGCATGAACACCCTCCTCCCCAGTAGTGGATGCCGGTGCATGTGTGCACATGCACAATTATGTAACGGTGACATAATTGATGGCAACACACATACATTTATATATCTATATTGATCTACATATCTATACAGCTACACAGATATATAAATCGGCAATGCAAAGGAAGGTAAAACTGATGGCTGATGGTGGAGTAAAGGTTATTCTAGAGCAACAGAACCATAGAACTACTAACATAGCTGTGGAACAAAACTGTTGGAAAAGTGAAGAAGGGGTTATTACAAGCATCAGTTTTAAAGAACATGAAATATAGACAGGAGAGGTGGGATACAATAAAATAATGTCATGTACCAACCTGCACTAGTCCTGACAACATCACGAAACCAAAGAACCACAAGCAGGACAAGGAACACCAAACTCGAATATGCAGGTAGCAGTCCAACCAGGAAATAGACCAAATGACAAGAGAAAGCAGTGAAATTAAATTTACTGCACACAGTCTCAAGGAAATTTTATTTCACTGCTTTCTCTTGTTGTTTGGTCTATTTCCTGGTTGGACTGCTACCTGCATATTCGAACATCATGAAACCCTGCAGTATACCATCAATGACATTAAAAAGGAATATATGTTACCCTGAAAATTGTCCATCCAACAATTCAGTCCACTTGCCATTATACAGTTTACTGGCAAGGGATGCCTCTGCAGTAATCAGGGTGCAAGGGGTCATATAACACATATATATGAGAAACACTGTACATGTACAGATGGATGGCAAAAAAGGAGTCCTCAAGGGAAATGAACTCATAACTTCCACACTTGAATGTACCATAACAGTTCTTTAGCAAGGGCAGCCAGTGCAACAATTAGATTTCAAGGAGTTATAAAACACATGTAACAGGGGAATGTAGTATATATGCAGGTAGATGGAAAAAAAATACAAAACAGTCCTCATGGAAATTGAACCCATAACCTCCACAGTTCAATGGTTCATAGCAATTCATTAACAAGTTAAGCCACACAGCTGTCAGAGTGGAAGATTTTCATAAAGCACACATGTCTTGTAAATGTAGTACATGTGCAGACTGCAAACAGAAATGTTATAAAACAACATCGCCAGGGGATTTGAAACCCCAAACCAGTGTAGTGACACAGTAAGTACACTATGCCAGCAAAGGCCTTTGGATAATGGCAGTGTCAGTACTTTATTTCAGAATGGTAAGCTCAGCCTTGAACAATTCATTAGTACAGTCTAAGGTTTTTCCTTCTTTTTTTGCTATAAGACGGAGAGTGACATTTCTCTCTGATTACTACTAGCCTTCAATGCACTGTATGATACAGAAGGATGACACTGAATTTGCAACTTTGGAGGCAATTCCAACACCTCAGATCCAACAATAAGTCTACAGCTCTGAGAGTCATCTGGCTCAGACACACTTAAAGGCCGGTCCACTCAGAGGAGGTATTGGAGTGGAAGATACAACAATCTTCAGATCTGACATGGACGGCCCTGTGAGTCTCAGATCTAAGAGCTCCAATGGCCGCAGTCTTTACAATTTTTAAATAGTGAAGGTTTTTCAGCCATACCGGTGGAAAAAAAAAAACAGCACTAATAAAAAAAAAAAGGAAAAACTTTTCTTTTTTTTATAAAAGGAAAAAGAAAGTAAAAAATTACCAACAATGGTAAATAAAGAAGTTACCACAAGGGTATTCATTAGGAGGAAAAGGGAAAAGGGAAAAGATTACCAACAATGGTATGCTAAATTCCACTGACAAGTGTAGGAAGGATAAGGGAGGAAAATATTATAAGAATGTAACTAAAAAGAGTAAATATAAATAACCTACTTTACTTACAAAGAACAAAACTAAAGCTTGAGAGCTAATAGTGACCATGTCTGTACAAGAACATGGCAAACAAGATCTGAGTAATGGTAGGGGACACGAGCATTATGGGTAAGGGAGGAGTTCAAGAATTTCCAGTATCCACGAGATGTAAAAAGCATCTGAGTCAGATCCAATGGTTGGATCCGAGCCCACTTGTTAAGAAATTAATGAAAATTGACAACACAGATCAACTGATTAGTGCATTCTAAAGATTTTCCTTCTTTTTTGCTATAGGACGTGGATTACTACTGGCCAGCAATGCAATGTATGACTACAAAATGATGACTTTGAATTATATGATCATTCTTGGCATGTGTGTAGTGTATCTACATATTTTTTTTATTATAGTGTAGTTTAGAAATGAAAGTACAGTACAGACTGAAATGAAAAGGTGAAGTAAGAAGACGGCATAAAACAAGGTGTGTTAATATGGAATAAGCAGGTTGGAGGTAGTGTAGGAGCCCATATTTCCAAACGTCCTATCTTAACAATGGCAGAAGAACCCAGAAATATATTGCTAGAAAGTGACAACCTCTCCTGCATAATGTGCACATTCATACTAGGGTTGTTTACTGTAAGGGAACTTGAACACATTATAGCACAAAAAAAGAAACAACTCATGAATGGAACTGAACCTCTGGTCATGTTAATAGTATGCTTTATACCAGTATATTAGCAAGACATGCCACAAAAGCACTCATAAAAAAGGTGAATGGAAAACACATTTCAGGCAAATGGAATGCATTACAGCAGGAAAAAAAAAACAAAACAAAAAATGTCTTCCTGGGTTCAGACCTCTGCATTTTCTCAATGCTATACTTTCCAAAACAGTCTGTTAGCAAGGCATGCCATGGAAGTATTTACTAAAAAAGTGATTGGAAAACACATTTCAGAGGAATGGAGCACATCATATCAGGACAACAAAAATACACCTACCAGGGTTCAAACACCTGCCTTTTCTCAAGGATATTCTACAGACCAGGGCTTTAGCAAGTAAAACCACAGAAGAACATATACTGAACATACCTGAATGTGCACATTTCACTGAAATGTTTGAACAGTATTGAACTGAAAATTAAACAAGAGAAAACAACTTGCTGAGCAACAGGAGAGGGGATTAAAATCCATCAGCCACTGTACTCATCACTGCATAAGCAGACTGAGGCATGGAAGCTCTCACATACATATAATCTGTTTACCTTATTTTAAACTCACATGGCACATTATTAGCACATAATGATTTTTGTCAGCAATTAAAATAATAATACAATTGCTAAACAGCATACAACAATCAAGGAATCAAAATCCACCCCTTATGTACTGCCAATTTACAAAGCAACAGCAAGCTGTTAAATATATATACTATGCTTCCCTTCATTACTTTTATGTCTTGTAAATACTTAATGTAAGATATGGCTTGTTTGTCAGACTACTACAACTTGGGCTTCACTGGAACTGAACCCCTGCCTTACAAGTGATTTTTTTGTACAACACATTAGCAAGTGATGCCACAGAAGAAAGGACACTTGTGTAAGTAAACTTACCATAACAGCAGATGTTTGAATGATCACTGTCCACAGGATATAACAGAAAGCCATTTTCCAAAGCTTTAGGGCACCTTCCACATGCCCAAGCTGTCAAGACAGCTCGAGTTGAGCTGACTGAAAGTTATGTACTTGCCATAACATTTCATCTGTGTTGTCCATTTTTATTCTTCCATGCTGATGGGTCTCGGATCCGACTCGACCACATTTCCAAGACTTTGGATCCTAATCTTGAGCTCCGCCCTCTTCCCACAATGCAACACACTATCCCTAACTTCCCCAGATCGAGTTTGCTGCTTACTGCCTATTGATTTTTTTTTTAACAGGGCAGATAAATAAAAGGTTAAGACTCAAATCAGGAGCAGGAAAGGTCCCATATCATGAAATATCCTTCTAAGAATGACAAGGCTGTGGTTGGGAGGGGAGGAAGAATGAAAATGGACAACACAGACGGAACATTATGGTGAGTGCATAACTTCTTTATCTGATGTTGTCCTTTTCATTCTTCCTCACTGATGGGTCAGAATCCCCAGCAACATAAGTCTTGGGAGGCCCTGAATGATATGCCAGAGCACTGAGCACTGTCAAACCAAAGGCAGGTCTGCCTCTGGAGACAATGCCTAAACCTGTAAAGTATCACAAATGTATGGGTGTTTAACCAAGTGACTCTAGGTCTGATAACATCAACAGAAACTCTGGGATAAGTGTATGCAATAGTCAAAAATCTGATAGAATGGATCTAGGATGACGAGGCAATTATAAAACATTTTAGGAATAAATCAGTGAAATTACAGTCAATAATCTATTTGGCTAAGATAATATGGGAGACTGCTTAACCTAAGCGGATAGTAGGAAAAGGAAATAAACAGCTGGTCAGACACACTGTGGTGTTTAATCCCATGGGTTTTAAACATAACTGTATATAAACATCAAACATATGAAACATGTGTTAGTCATAATTACAGAAATTGTTAATTATAACTGGCTGTTGTAATGGTTAATGTCCGACCCTGTGGATAGTTTGGTTATAAAGGGGGGGACTGGTCTGGAGGGATACCCTGTCATATGGAAAGAAGTGTAAGGGGCTCTGCAAATTTGTCTGTCAATGTAATATTTACCAAGATGAATGTTTTCCATGAAAGAAATTTCATGTCACAATTGTTAGCCAGTTCATAGGGTTTTTGTGTCAGTCTCTGAAGAATAGCCTTCCGAAGGAAAAAGGGGGTCTTGCATGGGTGATCTACACAGCAAGATTCCTTTTTAATATAAAATGTTGTGTGTTATGCAACTACAACTATTGATCTGTATGCCAAAAAACCCTCATCCGCAAGGCTAGAGAAGGGATCAGCATAGACCGTATGCACAGGGGCCTAGGTGACCTTCAACACAGATGGCCCTATCCATTTTGGTTATGTCAAGGGTAGATTCTGGTTATTGACACTTGTGGATATCTTGGATACTGACCTCAAAGACCTGTATGAGGGATAACAGGACATACCACCTATGTAAAGGTATGCAAGGCCTTTGACACTATCCCACATTCATATCTCACATTGAAGATCTCACAAATGGGAATTAGACCATGCAGTACTACAGGATAGGCAACTAGATGAACAACAGAGCACACACTCTCAACCTTGGGAACTGCACCTCCACCAGTAGCCCCTCCCTTGTGATGATGTTTGACTACAGTGGTGACATACAATATTAAGATCTGAATCGATGGTGTGATGTATGATTTGCACAACATAGGCTTTCAATAGCAGGGTGGACACTTGGTGGCCTAAGTTTAGATTGCTATCTACATACATAAATACAAATATTCGGTAATGTGTTCTACGCATCAGCTGCTCTCTCAGAGAACCAATTAGTACATTTCTCATTCCTACAGAATCTTCTACATAGGTTTTCTGATAATTCTCTACTACATTTTGATAACTCCAAACATTCCCAGAGGTAGTTGTCTTTAAATGTCCTATATACCTGAGTAAGATCTCCTCTTAGATATCTATAAGAACCACTGTACATGTTCAGATATTTTAGTCTTTTATAATAACTTAAATCTTCACATCCATGGATGCCCTTGGTATACGTGTTCTAAGTGCTTGCATCACTGAGTTTCTGCATAGCAGGACTGTTGTCAATGCTGTTATTAAAATGGAATTCCACTTTTCAGACAGACATCATAACAAACACCCATTTCTGAATTTATTTGTAGATCATGCTTGCATTACCTTTCAGTTGTGTGTGTTAGCCCCTACTGTACTATGCTATCACCACTTCGTGGACTCAATGATTGCACACAATATGCAAGAATCGGCAAACTTGGTAAGCCATAGGCCATATACTTTAGCCTGAATTGTCGGGAAACAGAGATCAAACACTGAAGGGACAAGCACAGATCACTAGGGTTTGTCAATGTGTCAGCTGTACTGCTACAGGTTGATTCACCAACTTTCACATGATGTGTTCCTTCAGTGAGCCTAATGATTACCATCAACTGAAGTAAATGTTAATCCCCAGCTTGGAGGTTTTCTCAATGATATCGGTGTTTGTGTGAGATTGTGTAAAACCCTAGGCCAGATCACAATAGGCAGTATACCCTGTTTTAACTTGATCCAGGCCTATCACACAGAATCAATGGGCTGTGACAACATCACAGCTCACCAATGGTGTGACTCAGCAAATGCACCTTTCTGATACAGCTGAATACACAGTTCAACACACCCTTCATATGGCCTGTGTTCTGATACAAGCGTGTACATCACCACATATCCACCTGGGTTGCAGAGACAGCAACTGATGCATGCATGTATACAAACATCCTGCCTCTCCTAGACTGTGAGGTACAGCGACATGTCATCACAGACCTCTTCTACATTCACACTAGTAATATTCCAGGTGTGTGTAACAGACCTGTGTGAGTAACTTATGCTACATCAAGTCCATTACATCCGAAAGATGTCTTCAAAGACGTCATCATGGGTTGAGAGCATGCATAATGACAACAGTATCATGTTTTGGAACATGAGCAGGTCAAAGCATTTAACACAAATCCTCTCTGAGGTATTCAATCAACACTGTCATATGTGGTCATAAATAGATACATCACCAAATGGGTAGAACACTGTATGACATACATGGCATCTCACTATGATGAAATGTGTGACGTGACTTACATCTCAGGACCCTGGTACTGTGCATCTCTGCTGCATCTGTAGAGAAGTCCTCACTAACCATTGGAGGAAGCTTTTCTGCATGAAACCTGGAAAAGTCCAAAAGGGGATATAGTCGCATTTTCTTTCCAGTTCTATGTTTTCCAAAAGGGTGCAATGAAGGAAGTTGATTCCAGTGATAGGCAAGGTCATGTTTTTATTTTTTTTTGAACCTTCATCAGATACAGAGTTTGTAAGACACTGAAGTCCCACCTCACACAATTCTAAGGTCTAGAGGAAGTAGGTGGCCTCACCGTGGAAGTATCTGTGGAGAACTTGTGCTATCTAGACTAGTCCATCATTCTGGCTTATTGTTGGAAGAATGGATAGAGGGACGCTGAACTTCAACTTCTGCTTAGAGCCATCTGTCAGTACTGAGCTTCAAATGGAACTTCTGCATACCTTAAGAAAACAAGGTAAGTAGATGCTGTAACAGAAAAACAGGGAAAATCTCCTCTCTCCTGTGAAAGAAGCCATGGAGGAGCCCGCTCTTGGTAATTGTAGTCCTAGTGGGAAAATTCCACTTAGAAAAAAAGAGAAAAAATTATTACAGTGAAATTGGGCAAGATTTGAAAATGGAAATAATGGTGATGGTGGAAGAAAGAGGACCCCCTGCCACTAAAAAATATAATGGATATATTTATTTATTATATTTTTTCTGTGTTCAAATGTAATTATTAAAAGCAAAATTGACAGCAACAAAATATTGGTACCGTCGGCTCCAGGAGATGCCTCACATCTGAGGAAATATGCAATTAGTCAATAGTTCTGGATCCAAAGATGTCAGGTCTGGGGTAGAGCTCAGCTCTTTAGGGGTGACTAGCTAGTTTAGGATCCTAGGCTTAGGATCTATTTGGAGAAGTATCCGAACAGAAAAATATACCACGAAGACCAGAGACTGTACCTCCTCACAATTTATAACAAAAGTACATTTATTCAATGAGTCTGACAAGTATACTTGTAGTACCAAGTAGTAGCAAAGAAGTCTTACTTGTAAAAAACAGCAAATAGCAGCAAAATAATCTCTTAGCGCCTCGGCTGAAACAGCCTTTTCAGAATAAGTTGTCATTAAAAAGACACACCTTATATAGCACAATACACATTCTGAAACCAATTGATTAATCAATTATGTATAAATACATTCAATTAATTAAATAAGAATAAATGAAGATTTAAAAAACTTTGTACTCAAATAAAACTTTTCCAATGACATCCTTTGTTCAACCCCAATGGTTTCTACTTGAGTGGTTGCCTCCTTCCCCTGTAACTGCAGTAAATTGACTCTTACATTAGAGCTGTAATACTTACCTTATAGCTTTAGGACACCTTAGGAAACCTTGTAAACTGCAATAGCCTCGCTACGCTCGGACTCTCTTCGCTCCCCTCCCTGCCCCCAATTCCCTCCCACCCCCAGTACCTCTACATTTATAGTACTATAGCCACTCCCCCACTTTCTAGATCCTATCTGCTTTCATCTGGGATAATTCCACCCACCCCCATTCTACTACCTACATTTAATAGCACCTATTAGCTTTCATCTGGCATTCTCCTATCCCCCCTTCCAGTACCTTTACCTCACCACTCTATCTTCTGGTGTTGCATCACCAGGTAAAACAGTTCCTTCACTCACTAGCTGAATCACATATAATGATATACTCCTCTTTACTACCCCTCTTGTTCACACCATACCTCCTTACCTTGTATGAAAACCAGTTTCTTATGGGATTTCAGGTCCCAAAAGGCCATACTATCATCCCAGCTGTAAATCCTTCCACCTTCAACCATACTTACAGTACCAGATCCTATCCAACATCTTGTTCAGTCTATCAACATCTCAACCCCAGGCAAATTAGCTCTAGATCCAAACACTACCACAAACTAATAAACAAATTCCTGAAGTTCATCACCAAGTATAGACTCAACCTAATACTTGGTGGTGATATTCACCCAACCCTGGCCCACTCACTTCAGATACACATACCCTCTACTTGTAATCTAAGCTACAAACCTACAATTTATAGGCCAACTAACTCTCTCCTAGTCTGTCATCTCAATATTAGAAGCAATAATAACAAGGAACATGAATTGCATGCACTTCTGGATGTCCACTCACTGAGATTCTCTCTTTATCTGAAATCTGGTTGAAACCTAACACTAAAGACAATGAAGTGTTACCACCTGGGTACAACATACACAGGCTGGATCGTGCTTCGAGGAAGGGGGGTGGGGTAACTGTACTCTATAAATCTGAGTTGAATGTCACCATAGATGTAATACAACCTCCTCAGATTAATAACTCTGAGATTCTTGCCACCAAATTGCAACTTAATAAAAATAAATGCATTAATATCATCTGTATGTACATTCCCCCAAGTAACAATATATCTACATTTGAAGATATCCTGCACTGGTTATCATGTCACTACCCCCAAGAAACCCTACTACTTGGAGACTTTAACATAGACTGGGGCACCTGTTCCTTAGAATCCCCAACCACCCATATTAACCTGCATGCATTTACACAAATCATATCCACCCCTACCAGGATAGGTAAACCCAACCAAAAGAAAGTATACTTGACTGGGTACTCATAAACAGTCACCCCCAACTTTACACCTCTGGTACCCTCCTTAATGGCCTAAGCGATCACCTTCTCACATATGTAATTAAGCACAAAACCATTAATTCCCAACAACCCTTACTCAGAAAGGTTAGAAACAATAAAACTTTGACCCTGCCAAATTCCAACAAGAACTAAACTCATGTAATTGGTCTATTCTAAAACACCTCCCCTTAGAGGAAGCAGTAGCATACTTTAACAACAAATTCCTTGAGATCCTTGATTTGCATGCACCTGTTCGTTCAAAGAGAACCAAGGCAAAAGCTGCACCATGGCTTTCTATAGAGTCTAAACTCAAAATTACCCTTAGAAACAAAGCATGGGCTTTATGGCGTTCTTCTATAGACCCTCAAGATCACATTAAATACAGGCAATCCAGGAACGAAACCAAAAAATTAATTTTACAAGACAAAAAACAATACTACTGTAATTTACAGACAGTAAATCAAAATAACCCTCAGAAGTTTTGGGCAGGTTTAAATAATCTACTACATCCTGGACAAACTTCAACCCCAATCCCTGCTGCTACTATTGATAAAACCCCTGAAGATGTTTCTGACAGTTTTAACCAATTCTTTACTGAGACAATTCAAGCCCTAGCTAGCCAACTACCTCCTAGCTCCTCTGGTGCTGAAAGTAACACCCCTAGAAACCTACTTGCGTTCAGCTTCCAACCAGTCGCCACTTCACTTATCCGTACCTTGATCAAAAAAATTAAAACCCACTACACTTTCTGCTGATCAACTCCCTGCCGAGTACCTACAAAAATCAGCTGATGCTATTGCTTACCCCGTCTCAATACTAATTAATCAAACCATAGTAGAAGCTAAAATTCCCACCATCTGGAAAATATCCTATGTAATCCCACTTCACAAAGGAGGCAGCTCTACTGAATTCTCCAATTATAGGCCAATAGCTATACTCTCTCCACTTGCAAAGATTATGGAAAATGTATTCATAGACAATTCATGCACCACCTAATCCAAAATCACCTTATGGCAGACACTCAGCATGGCTTCCGTCCTCATCACAGCACTACTTCAGCCCTCCTAGCCTTTACTAACACCATAAACCATAATCGCAACAATAATTATATATCCTCAGCCCTCTTTTTGGATCTTTCCAAGGCATTCGATATGGTTGATCACCAACTTTTAATCCACACCCTGCAAACATTCTGTCTAGATACTGGAGCCCGCCAATGGTTTCAATCCTACCTGAATGGTCGACAGCAGGCTGTCCTCTGGCAGAACAAACTCTCTAACCTTCTACCTAACACCCTGCGAGTACCACAAGGCTCTATACTAGGGCCCTTGCTGTTCTCCATCTTCATTAACGACCTTTATACTGTCATCCCAAAAGTCAGCTGTATCCAATATGCTGATGACTCTACTCTGAATTGCTCAGCCACATCTCCAGTAGAGTTATGGTCAGCTACCCAGACCACCTTTAATACAATAGAAAACTGGCTTTCTGAACATCGTCTGAACCTAAATCCCAAAAAAACTAAAATGCTGTTATTTTCACCAACATGTAGGTCTACCGCTTTCACCTTTACTATAAAATCAAATGATGGCACAATAATCTCCCCTGACCCATCTACAAAACTATTAGGTGTCATCATAGACAATAATCTCAAATTTGACCTACATGTTAACCAAACTATCAAAACCATCAATAAAAAACTTGGGTCACTTTACAGAATAAAAGCCTTCCTAACCACTCCAGCTAAAATTGCCATAGCTCGCTCTCACCTTCTTTCAACCCTTCTGTATGCATCCCCTCTACTCTCGAATTTGAACAAGACTGTCCTTAACAAACTCTCAATTTGCTACAACCACATTGCCAGGTTTGCCACTGGGCTGCCTTTTAGGTCACATCATTGCATCAATCTAAATCAGCTTGGTTGGCTTGAACTACCTAGCCTAATCCAGTATAACCAACTGATTATGGCCTATAAAATCCTCTATAATCCGGACAATACTCCTGCACTTAAAAATATTATCACCCCCTATAACAATCCTAGACTGCTTCGATCCTCTAACAAACTACTAATTCAGACTAGCAAAATTAATAACACAGCCGGTGATTCTCTCTTTGCAAACTCTGTAAGTAGATCCTGGAACTCACTTCCAGCTGATATTACCTTACTTTCCACCTTAGGTCAATTTAAAACTAGACTCAAACAACATTTGTCACTTAACTGGCTATGTCAATGTATCAAGCCTGGCTAACTCGAATGTGTAAAAATCTGTTAACCAGTTTACTGTGTAATTTAATTTAATCCTGACTTGTGCTCAGGACTAACTTTAACCTGTGGAACTTGTTTAATTTGCTTACTTATGTAATCTCTGTAAATAATCTGTTTGTAATATGTAATGCTGGTATTATGTAATGCTGTATCTGCTTACCCTTGGAGCTTTTCTCCCCGGGCCTCCGCTGAAAATGGACATGCATCCAGTCGGACTATCCCGGTCAACAAATGTAAAATAAAAAAAAAAATAAAAAGTATTGTACTTCAATATAAAAATTGATTCCTTTTTTCTGAGTAAATATTTTACTCTCTCTTCACTCAAAAGTCTTGCATTTATTTGTTCTAAAACTGTAACTTGTAAGCTACTAAAATCTCCCTTATGTTCTTTATTAAAATGCTCTGCTACTGGGCTTATAACCTTGTTATTCTTAATATCTCTTACATGCTCCTTTATTCTTTCACCCAGGCTTCTCTTACTTTCTCCAAAATAAAAATTATTACAGGGGCATTTAATAGCATACGCAATGCCCACACTTCTACAAGTAAAGCATCCTTTTGTTACAAACATTTTACCATTTATTTTATCAAATGTTGCTACTATATATATACTGGCATATTTTACACTTGACACAAGGTACAGTGCCTGCTTCTGGTGTAGTCCCCGTTGTTACATCTATTGGTCTCCTAAAAGTACCATGAACCAGGAAATCTTTTAAACTACGTCCTCTTTGATAAGACAACTTGAGCCTTACTTCTGTAAGTGATGGAACTTCCCCTGTTATTATGTTCCAAAAATCTCCCAACAGCTTTTGCAGCTTAGTTGAAAATAATGTATGTTTTGAGACAAAAAATATAATTTGATCTCAATTTAATTATCTTTCTTTTGTTCTATATTTATTTACCTGACTCATATTTTTAGAATTCTTATTTAGATTTATATTTTATCTGTTTTACATTGAGTGGTTCCAACAAGTATCTGAACAGATTGGATCTGAAAGTTTTTTTTTTGTTGTTTTTTTAATCCGAGGTGTCAGCTTAAATTGCAGGCTCATGAGGAACTGCAGTAGATTGGATCTGAATACCTGGAATCCAATGAACTCTGACGTAAGCTATAAAACCTTGTAAGACCAAACCTGACAGATCCAAGGTGGGCCTTGGATCTGGAAGGGGTCTTAGGATCTTTGGATCCGAAGGCTAGGATCCGAAGTCCTATATGGTAGGTCCGTTTTGTTTTATATCATCATTTTTTCTAAAGGGGATATGAGCTCCTAATGGAACCATTGTAAGATATGGAAGGGCACAATGAAAGCTGCCCAAGCTGCTCTTAATAATTTGGCATGGAGAAAGGCTCAGCATTGTCTGAAAAGCAAAGGCATGCTATTATACAACCACTTTATTTCTCAGTGTGACTTGCAAGAAAGACACAAAATTCACAAAGTGTAGAATATGTGTGCGTGTAGTATCTTTAAGAAGTATTTCTAAGGACTGAACTTGCATATAAAAAACAGGCACATGCTAACTTCAGTGCCATTTTGAGAGTGCAACCAGAAAGTGAACATAATGAGAAATAGTCAGTCTGTTTGTGTGTCTATTTCTGTTAAAGTTATTTAATTTCCAAAATTTCCTTGAAAAAGTGGTTTTTATTAAAAAAAATAAAAAGGTGCTGGAAA